>NW_027466449.1:18725000-19077500 GCF_050575085.1 Anarhichas minor
GATGGAGCTCCGGTGCTGGTTTGCAACATTCAGCAGCTCAGAAATCTAGTTCAAAGATCTCAAAGCAACACGAGACGAGTGAACGAGAGCAGATCATCTGTGTCTGAACGTAGTTCACGTAATCTACAAAGACGAGATCTCTTCAATACGTTTGTGGATTTTTATGTGTCAAAGAAGTAAAAAAAAAACTTTGATATTTAATATTTAATGGAGAAGAATATATTTGACTTATAATTAATGACTTTCTTTGTTTAATTAGTTTTTCACATCTGTCCAAATAATTTCTCATATTTAAAACTAAATATATATTTACAGTCAGTCACTTTTGCCTGTTACAGGCTCAACATATAATACTATTTAATACATTTTCAAGCCAAAGAAATAAATAATTAATGATGATTAATGATTAAAATATATAAAAAAGTTGAAAATTTAAATTAGGGTGATGAGCGTCATAATCTCCACAAAGCTTCTGTTTTTGACAGATTCATGTTGATTAAAGAACCATAAAGCAACTTCTGAACAGCGTCTTCAATGCTGATTTACTACAAACATGAAGGTCCTTTTTCATTCAGGTTTGATTCTATTTAGTTTATTCATTGAGCAGGAATATGAACAAAGCCACCACAAGGAGCTGCAGGTGCTGCTTTAACTAGAGAGTTGGAGATATTCTGATATTAAGATCTCTCGGTTGTAGCTCCGCCCTCTTGTGTCGCGGTTGCAGAAAATCCAAGATGTCGACGGCCAAAATGCTGAACTCACGGCTTCAAAACAGCAGCCCACAAACCAGTGATGACATCACGGCCACTTCCTGCAAACAGTATGTGTGCACAACCATAAACCAAGCTTTATTGTCCACACACACACACACACACACACACACACCTGTGAGGGACCGCAGTGAAAACAAAGTGGATCAGGGGTCTGGAGGTTCCTTGCACCTCTTCTTCAAGCCCCCACCTCAAATCTCACAACACACACACACACACTCTCTAATACAGCATGCCTACAGAGCTCACTGTGGCTCATTAACCTCCTGGTGGGGGTGGTGGGGTCAGGGGCATCAAAGTGGCAGGATCACTGCAGACTGGCCCAGCTATCCTACTGTGGGGGTCTGGAGCCGCAGCGTCTCACCCCCTAATGAGAGGCCATGACATGCACACATCCACACACAGTTTGACCCCTCAGCACCAGCTGGAAAAGAGAGTCCGACATGCCGCTCCCAAAACCCCCCCCCCCCCACCACCACTTGCCTCCTCCATTCCTCTCCATTCCTCTCCCAAACGCCACAAATTCCAGCCACAGAGCTCACAGTCACCGCTGGCCGGGTCACGTCTCACCTCCCAAATACACCACGTAGTCCAGAGGGTGAACCACGATGAAGAGTCGGAACTAATCACCGCAGGATCTGACGTAGGGCTGCATTAATGATTGTTATTATTATTATTATTATAATAGTTTGGCCCGAAAAATGTCAGAAAAATAAGGAAATTAAACGCTTTTTTTATTTCCTGAGACCTAATTTATGTCTGTAATTGCTTTTTTGTCCAACAAACAATCCAAAATCATCAATCAACTATCACATAGGACAGAACACTCCCTGTTTGCTTTGTTAGGGGAGAGCGGGGCGGCTATGAGAGGGTCTCTTTTAGAAGGTTAGAAATAAACAATGAGTGAGTCATTCACAGGCTCTCACTCAGCCACACCTTCACTCTCATAGGTGGAGACGCTTCCTCACATTTTAATCACAATTTTTAAATCTACAGCGTGTCAGTGAATGCTCTTCTGTTTGTTTTCCTCCATAATACTGTTGTTATTTATGCCACATAGACAAACAGATTGTCTGAAAGCTTATTTTCAGTTGATGTCAGTGTTGCTGTCTGACGTTGTGTTGCTACCACAGGAGTCAGTGTTGTTAAAAGTTCCTCCTCTGAATGAAACATGCAATTTTTTTCCAATTTAAATTATATTCTTGTAACCCAAAGAAACGT
Organism: Anarhichas minor; assembly: GCF_050575085.1. Classification (NCBI taxonomy): domain Eukaryota; kingdom Metazoa; phylum Chordata; class Actinopteri; order Perciformes; family Anarhichadidae; genus Anarhichas; species Anarhichas minor. The sequence goes on from NW_027466449.1 coordinate 18,726,992, forward strand.
CTGTAAACGGACCCTCCACACTGTCCCGACTGGAGGAGACGCCCCCTGGTGGACATTAGAGAGAATGCAGGTTTAAGACTTAAGACTTCAGCATCAACTTTCAGAACCGGAGGCTGACGCCTCGTTGCTCCGGTGTTTGTACCCTCAAATTACCGCCGTAATGCGTTGATATCTACTGGTGTTGCTGACAATAGCTAACCTGGCTGCTGTGAACCATATTCAGTTTTTTAAAACTTTTAAAACTCGGGTGTGACGTCATTCTAATATCTGCAGCAAAAGACGGTGACGACAGGCAGGATGATGATATTCCAGTGCATTCTTGCAACCGGAAGATATTTGAGCTTTCATGGAGGCATCACTCACTACGTTTACATGATTAATGAAAATATTCCACTAATATTCCTGTTTAAATGCAGCCGTGCATATTCAGACGAACGTAAAACGACCTCATGCCACATCCTCATCTGAACAATATCAACATATAACATGTTTATAACACAAAATGCTCCACTCAGAAAAAGGAACCAATTCAGAATATCCAAACGGAATATGTGATGTTTACATGAATCATATCAAATTCAGAATGTTGTCTTATTTGGGATAATAGTAGAATATAAGTGTGCATGTAAACGTGTAGTCATTAATGAATCACAACCAGAATCAGTGACGGATAAAGAGAAGAACAAAAACACGCCCATCTGTCAATCAACACAACTGATGGAAGAGACAAACACACTCGGAGGCATGTGGTCGGGAATGTGTGTGTGTGTGTGTGTGGGTGTGTGTGTGTGAGAGGCAAAGGGAAAGGGGAGGGGGGGGGGGGGGGGGGTCTTTGGGATAGCTTTCTGCCAGAGAGGCAAGTGCAGCAGCAGCAGGGTGAAAGAAGAGGCACCTTGCAACAGCTGGTCTCAATTATCCATGGAGGGGCTGCTGAGGAGTGTGTGTGTGTGTGTGTTTGCAAGTGTTTAAGGTTGAGGCATTGCAAAGGGGGGGGGGGGGGGGGGGGTGAGACCACTGGCGCCAGAAGGGGAGCAACAGGTCAGAGAGGATGAAGATTATAAAAATACTAGCAGGCAGTTGGCCTTGGTCCTGCCGGCACACAGTGTGAGTGTGTGTGGTGGATACGTCCATGCCATGGTGCCACAGGATGTGTGTGTGTGTGTGTGTGTGTGTGTGTCCGTCCACAGTGCATCAGGGCGGTGTGCTTCTACGTACATCCTGTGAGATAACCATCCTGGTTTAATATCCTAGATTGAGCAGAAAACAGAACGTCTCAGTACTTCAGATATTTTATTTCTTTAGAATATGAATCTATATTTAAATAGTTGACATCTGACTTACAGATCAGTTTTTATTTATTGTTTTGTTACTTATTGATTTGTTATTTATGGTAAAGTAGAGAAACAAATGAAGAAGTTAAATCCCAGTAGAGCAGGTTCTCTATCTAATTATCTTAAATAAAGTGGAGCACAGCAACAGGACAGGCCGATCAGCGGCCTCGGGTTCATGAGTGTGTGACGCCCTCTGGTGGTGAACAAGTGTTGTTACAGGACGACGCAGCTGACAGCAAGAGTTTTACTTTCAAATTGAAGAAGCTGTTTCCAGCCCCTCTCACTCCACTTACACTCCTGAATGTCTGGAAATGACAATCGTCTCTTGTCTGCTTATCTTCAATGCTAAAGGTTACAAAAAGAGGTCTGGTTGTATAGAAGTCTATGAGAAAATGACTCTACTTCTCTCTTGATTTATTACCTCAGTAAACATTGTAAACATGAGTTTATGGTCTCAATCTCTAGTTTCAAGTCTTCTTCAATACAGCATGATGTTCATTTAGTACATTATGGTCCATTTAGAGTCAAACAGACCATAAAGCAGGGGATGTGATCGTGAAGTTACCGGATAATAAAAAGCTGACTAAACTGAGAGCACGGCGCCCTCTAGTGTTCAACAAGGATACTCACATGAGGACACAACTGAGGGAAGAGTTTTATTTTCAACCTCCTTCAGTAGGAATACGACATGAAGGATCTCCTCACACCTCTCGGTAAGTTTCACTTTGCACTCTTTCAAAAATATATAGTTTTTTATGAGACATGTTGGATGACATCATACTTTGGTAAGAGGAAAACATTTTAAATGGTATTTAAAAAAATACCATTTAATATGTTGTACAGATGTTAAAGTTGAGCTACTCACTATCAGAACAATAAATAAGTAAACAATATTACACACCTCTGAAAAATAAATAGATAAATTGTCAGAAACTGTTTGTTGACAGAAACGCTTGACGGTAGAGTTTTATACTTACTGTAAAAGTTACGACAACAACAAACCCCTCAAAGCTGAATAAAAGAAAAGCTGTTCAGAGCATCACTCTGACGGACCATGATGCATTGCTCACCTCACACACACATGATCGCTTGTTGGAGAGCACTTCAAGTGGAAGAGGAGGTCTACAGTAAAAACAGATTAAAAATGATAGAACTAAACCTAAACATTTGTGTGTAATATGAACGAGTGTAACAACCCTGAAGAAAGCACCGTGCAGCTTTCTTTATTTTTTTTTTTGGTGCAAAAATACTCTCATCTTTGCTGTGCTCACCAACAGCTCGTAGAAAAATATGATTTTCACTCAACACCGTCTCCTCTACCAAAATGTGTTTCTCTTACTTAGCTGTTAAAAAGCTTAGTTTTGGCTGTCTTCTGTCCGTTAACAAGAGCACGCTTCACTTCCCTTCCTTCCTCATCCTCGTCTCTGTTCGACCAGCCGTCTTTCAGAGGAGTCAGCTCGGGCGCTATTATGTCTCCGTCCTGTGAGAGCAAAACAAACAAAACAACAACAATGAGCTCACAATGGGAGAAAGAATCTGGAGTTACGCATGTGCAGTCTACTTCCACCAGTTCAGACCTTCAGAAGTAGATTACACATTTCATAATTTGATTTGGCTGCAAAATATTTACTCAAATGTAGATTTTTAAGAGTTGTTTCTAAAGCGTCTAAACACGAACTGACCTTTGTTTAATCCCCAGACATGAAAATAGTGTTTTCATCAGTGAACTATTTGTGACAGTCACATTTGAAAAGGTCTGATTGAAGTTACAAGACCTTATTAGGACTGAGGAGGAGAGACGTAGAGACGCCGTATACGTCTCTGGTAGAGACCTGTCAATCACCGTGTAGCCCCGCCCTAAAGCATCCCCTGCTTTATGGTCTGTTTGACTCTAAATGGACCATAATGTACTAAATGAACATCATGCTGTATTGAAGAAGACTTGAAACTAGAGATTGAGACCATAAACTCATGTTTACAATGTTTACTGAGGTAATAAATCAAGAGAGAAGTAGAGTCGAGTAGAGTAGAGTTTCTAGCTCGTTACATGAGTTTTGTAGCGTTTCAGTCTTTGGTTGCATGTTATAATGCCGATGGTCTTCCCCTCCGCTGACGTGGTTTTCAGACCTCTCTCTCTCTCTCTCTCTCTCTCTCCATCTATTACATGTTACTACATATAATCATTGTCCCTGCAGATGAATATTACCTGAGGCTTTGAGAAGTTCTTGTTCATGCACCACTGGACAAAGTGCTTCTTGGCGGCCTCCAGACTCCGGTCATCGGTCTTCTTGCAGTAGACTCTGATCAGCTGCTCAGCAAACTGCTCCGGGAGAAGTTTAGACACCTGACATGAAGGACAGAAAGACGTTTACTTTGAAGCGGCTGCAAACGGCTTCTGAAGTTTAAAGGCCCGTGTCCACATGTGGAGCGCTTCATCCCAGCATTTCATCGAACACGAGCTTTTTAAAAACGTTTACAGGACACCAATATCTTGATGTCACCACTCCAACCACCGTTGTTTGATAGACTAGCATCGCTCCTTTGATTTCTATCATCCATTTGTGCTTCTATTTGTTTTACAGGAGACTTGATCTCATACTTCGTATAGACGAGCTCGTCATCGCTCAGGTGAGAGCTGCAACGTTAGAGGACGACGATCCGGCGATAAAAGCCGTAAATAAACAAAACATAACATTTAAACTTTAAGGTTCCGTTTTACAAACCTGGTTTTCAGACAGAATTGACGGTAAAAACACGGAGTAACTGGGTTTAAAGCAGGGATTGAAATAGTTTGTGCGTTAAATTATTATTTGTATTTAGTTCAGGAGTGATATGAAATGAGACTTAAATCATTGGTTTAGGAGAACAACACAAATTCATGTGATGACGTCACAAAGTAGAAAGATAAACTCAGGAGCGCTCATGGAATGCGTTCGCTCCTCATCGGGAACAATTGGGAAACAAAATACGCTGACGCTCAGATAAGCACAGCATGTGGACACACATTTGGATTGTGCGGCCTTGTGTTCGGTCCTGACCTGGTTCTTGCGTATCTGGATGGCTTTGTTTGGGTCGTCCTTGCAGTAGAAACGCACATTGTTGATGGGGTTCTTCTCCTTCATCCCATAGTCCATATCGATGACCTAAAGGAGTTTTTACAACATCAAGGTGTCAAGGTGTCCGCTTACAATGGAGCTAAAATGTATAATAAAGTATGAAAAATAAAGCACATCGACTGCATTAGATCTTAAAGTAATTAGATTAAAAAGCTCACGTTGACGATGAAGTCCTCTGGCTGCAGACTGACGACGCCCTGGGCGCCGCTCTGAGGGACGGATCCAGCCAGAGCGGCTTCCCAGCTCTGAATCTTCTCCTATTGGAGGAGAAAGAGCAGGAAGAGGAGGAGTCAACAGACGTTGCTTATATCATCTTAGCAGAGACACAACGGGAGATTTGATGTTTGGATTTCTATCATAGTTGCATCATAACAATAAATGCAACATGGAATGATGCATATGTATATAAACCACAAGATGAGCAACCTCTCAGCTCAAATATTAGATTTGTAGGTATTTCTTCATTTTTTAAATCCAATTAAAATATTTAGTATTTTTGTAGTTTAACTAAACGTATCAGGAAGCTCATTACCTCCATCAAAACATGAACGGGTCAGAAATGATTAGGCAACTGAAAACACATCGTCTGTTTATCGCTAAACATAAATGATGAGCAAACATTTGCTGCTTCCAGCTTCTCAAAAGTGAAAAAGTGACTTAAATATCATTGAGTTTTTAAATCAAACAAGTTTGAAATCATCGCCTCCAGCTCTGGAAAAGTGCATCTTTTTCACAATATTCTGACATTGTTCTATAACTAATGAATAATAAAGGTAGATCCCAGATGTGATCCATGAATCGATAATGAGAGTTATTGTGAGCAGCACATCTCAGAACACACAAAGAACCACAAACAACTGATCCATCCAGCTCCACTATCAACTACCATCACTACGACTAAAACAACCCTTGGCCGAGGATGGACGTTATGAAAAGCAGACGTGCGTTTCACACGAACACACACCTGGGTGACACGCAGGGGTTTGTCTGCCTGGGTTTGGCCGAGACACTTGTAGAGGCGTCGACACACGATGTTGCGTAGAATCTCCCTCGAGTCCTTCAGCGCCGCGGAGGAGGAGTTGAGTATTTGTTCAAAGACATTATCTAAATAAAAAAAGGACAAACAGAGAGTCAGTGAGGGAAGCAAACAAAGACGGCACGGTCACGACATCGTTCATCCACTGATGGTTAAACTGTGTCCGTCACACCACAACCGGACAAACGTTTGGTGAATGAAGCGCGGAATTACACTTGATGTTGAAACTACAGTAATGATGATAATGTGTCCTGCCCACTCCTCCCTGTGTCTTCATGTTAAAGACACAGCGGTGTCTACAGACCTGTCAGCTTGGTGTAGGCCTCCATGTCATCGATGGCTTCAGACAGAGTGAACATCTTCCCTCCAGAGCCTTCGATCTGGATGTGCTTGTCCGCTTTCAGAAAGGCCTCTGTGATCCTGAATAATCACATCGTCACTCTTTAAAACATTCTGCTGCATGACACACAAGAGAGGGAACCGCGAAGCAAAGACAGCGAGCTGCATCGGAGCGATCAGCCACTCACATAGTCTCTATGATGTTGCCCACTTTGTGCTGGTAGGCTCTCCTGTGGAGACAGTTCCTCATGTGGAACATGTCGTACAGATTGTTCACCTCCTGTTGAAAGGATTACACCAGAGTAGAGGTCGCTCAGACGAAGCACGTTGTATTTATGGTTCATTTGTTCGGGAAAGAAAACAATATGCAGAGACAAGCTGAGAATAGCTGTCCCATACACGTTTATCGGGGGATGCTTTTCAATCTCAACGACGGGTTTTGGGGTTCAGAGGGTTAAAAGCTGATAAAAAAAAAAAAAAACAGAAGTAACAAAGTCGGCACCTTGTCTCTAGTGCAGATGTGCTTCTGCCCGTCCACCTCACACACTCTGGCAAACTTTAGGAAGCGGCGATAGTCAAAGTTGTTCTGGATGCCCAGGTGGTAGCAGTCCCTGAGAATGAAGCAATGGTGAACGACGGGGAGTTAACCTCAACGGATCAATATCAATATTCAGTGTAGGATTCGGGAAACAAGCCCCACCTGGCAAAGTAGTCCCACTTGTCCACATCGATGCCATTTCTTTTGTTGGCCACGATTTCGTAGAGGAAGGACTTGTCTTCTGGACGGCCTTTGTACGGCCACTGCTGAGATGACAGACAACAGTCTTCATCAAAACCTGCTTTATAGTCCAAGTATGTTCACGTATGCAAAGACACACAAACATACACGAGGACAACAAAGACAAGCAAACACAAACACTATTATTTACAAGTGAGCAGGTGTGGAAATATAAAGCTAGAAGGTACGTATAAGTATATAAAAACAGGTTCTAGGTGGAGTTAAACAGAGGATATGTAAATGTTAAAAATATGATCCTGAACATAACTGAGCTCGTTCAGATGGCCATGTGATCAGTTTTGTGGATCTCTGATCGATAAACTAGCAGTTAATTTCCCTGCTCAGGGAGAACAGGAGAACGTTGTCACTTTTTCCACGATAAAACCTGAATGATGCTACGGACGTATTTCACACACGTAGAACCGTCAGCTTCTACCTTCTGGCCTCGAGCTGCGACCGTGACCGGCGGTCCACCGATCTGCTCCTTGATGAAGTCCAGGTCCTCGGGCAGCACCAGGCCGTGCTGCTCCATCACCGGCTCCAGCCCGTTGTCAGCCACCAGGTAGTCAAACATGTCGAGAGAGGCCTTCTCATGCTGCGACACAAGAACACACTCGCGTTATCAATATGGGACATGTTTTAATGGTTTACAAAATGACTAATTACTCAAATAGAAAGTGCTTATCTCAGCTGAAACACGACAATATATGAATGTTAACACTCGTCTTATCTCACGTTTGCACGTCTGTGCTGATAACGAACACAATGACCGTGTGCCTTGTGGTTCTTATCGCTCTGAACGGTGCAATCGCCATCTCAGTGCTCGACTGTCATAAACTATGACTGCATATAAAGAAAACAAGAGGCTGTTTATTGCTGTAACTTCCCACCGTGTGGTCGAGCAGGAACGTCAACCAGTTTAGAGTAAGAACAAAAGTAGAGCAAACGGTTTCCTCGTCGTCAAGAGTTAAAGACGGCATCGCCTATTTCAGAGTTATGTGACGAGAGGATCGTAAATGTTTCCAGCATCCGACTCCCAGATGATTGTGATGCAAACAGAGTCTTTAGGTTGCAGGGGACGACATTATATAGCAGATGAAAATAATCTCCTCGGTGAGTGACAGAGAGACCTCGAGGCCTTTCCCACTCTAACGTAGACCGTAGTGATCTTCTCTGTCTGACTTTTCCGGTTGGTCACATTTTTTTTTGCAATATCTTACAAAAACAGTCGCTAACTTCAGTCCGCTTTGAGTTGTGTGTTCAAACCAAACTGAGGTGAGACGCTCCTTAAAAATGTTTAAATCCAGTTCAATTGACATGCAGGTCTGGGCTGGTACATAATGCAGGACTTATGAATTAAAAAGGTATTTGTTCGCATCTCCTTAACTGCCAAATAACTTTCTGGTGAATCACACCGCTGGTTTGAAACCGCAGAGAACACATGAGGGAGGAAACCGGAAGAGACTTTCCCAGATCCTCTGCATTTTCCAACTGAGGAAAGAAACTAATGGAAGCACAAGAAGTGATCCATAAAGGTACTCTTTTATGGGCCAAGATAAATATAGATCACATTGTTTCTTACCTTCCAGGTAATCCCTGGACGTGCTTTGGGGATGAACTTCCCGTCAAACATGTGGGAGAAGGGCCCGTGTCCTGGAGAGGAAGGGGGATGCAATGAACACAGTATCGCTTCCGTTCTCGCTCACGCACGCAGACGGCGGCTTAAGAGGTTAAACCCTGAAACGCGTGAGGACCTGCAGCACTCACCCAGGTCGTGACAGAGCCCAGCGATCTGCACACAGAGGACGTCTCTGCGAGAGATGAGCAGCTCTGGCTGCCTCTGGTTCAGAGCTTGAACAAGTCTCCCTGCCAGGTAACCGACTCTGTAGCAGAAGAACACGACGCATTAATAACTTCATACAGATAAGAACTAATGTAACATTTGGTAATACACTTCCTACGTTACAGAGTCTTTTTTAAACTGGTTACGGTTGTCCAGGAGTTCTTGCAATGACACAATTCGCTGAAAGTTATCTTCAGTTAATCAAATGTACCAATAGACTAAAGAAATCTGAGTCGACTCAGCCAATAAGGAGGCAGCTCTATCACGGTCAGCCATGTTTTTCTTTTGTTACGTTTTGTATCTGAAACCAGAAGATGGTCAATTTCAACTGAGAAAATTCTGACCTCAAAACATAGTACGTTGTATTCGTCAGCCATCTTTTATTAAACTTCTGTTTGTCACTTTGGCTACTCGGTGTCTGGCCTTTTGTTGGACCCTAAAGATGACATCATGGCTTTATTAATGTAGTTAACAGCAGAGCGATGTTGGGTCACGATGGCTCTTTGTAAACCCCGGGCAGTAAACGCCGCGTCTATCGCAGGAGGACGTACCCGATGGAGTGTTCGAAGCGGTTGTGGGATGCTCCAGGAAAAACAAAGTAGGCCCCGCCGAGCTGCTTGAGGTTTCGGAGCCTCTGGAACTGAGGTGTGTCGATGATTCTGATGAGAAGAGGATGCATCTCCACGTGACCGTGGATGGGATCATTAAACACCTGGAAGAAGACAGCACAACAAGCAGCTAAGAGACTTATTTATATTAAGAGATGCCCCCTAGAACCCGGTTCTAAACTCGGAGTATCAAGTGAGACGTCCTCGTCTCAAACGTCCTCTCTCTGTCTCTTTGTCTCTCTGTGTCTTTGTCTCTCTGTCTCTTTGTCTCCTCTCAGTACAGCGTGAGACTCACATCATGATCAGAGAGAACTCTGGTCGTCTCAAACACAATAAAACCCTCACAAGTGAGTTCATCACAACATGTGACCAACAAGCAGAACATCAGTCTGTCTGTGGAGCAGCCAGCAGGTAACGGTAGTGATGTCATACGGTAGTGATGTCATACTGAGTTTGATCAGAAGAACAGGATCATCAATGAGAGATGATCACTGAGATCTTTGTTTAGCTGATTTTAGAACTTCTTGTGCTCTTGAAAGACTTTTTGTTTACATACAAGAGTAATAAAGCAATGAGGATTATTTTCGTTATTGAGGAACAAAACAATCTTCCCGTCCTTGTGGTTTATCCCACAGGTTCCTCTCCTTGGTTCTGTTATGTCTTCCTCAGCGCTGTGGCCCTGAACGTGTGACGCTGTTACCTTGTTCGGCGGTGCTTCTATCTGCCACAGCTTCCTGAGGCTGTGTTGAACTTGCAGACGGTCACCGAGGCACCTGGACGACAAACCATCACAAAAACAAAAGGAGACAGAAAACTCAGGTGAGAGGACATTAAAGCAACCCCCAGTTAGGATTATCACGCGGCGTTGTCCTTCTTTGTCACTATTGTCGGTGGCTTTCGGTCTCATTTATTCGTACCCACAATGCACTAGGTCATTATTCACAAATTCTCACAGCTCGGTGTAGTTCTGTCCCACTGTCAAATCATCATGTTTCAGGACTCTCTCGCAGATATTTTGAGCCCTTTATGACGACTTTCCATAAGTCTGGCTTAGCAGACTTTGCCCAATTGGATTACCCACAATTCATAGCGTTCTGACGTTAAACACAGGGGTTACCAGAGGAAGCATTGAGACAAAAAGGTAAACACAGAGGACGAGACATGGATGTTCAGCCTGACACAGAAACATTAAGGGTTAAAAGTGGTACATTAAAAACACAGATTACATTACACAGATTTATTCATCAAACAATGTAATTAGTTGTTGAAGCTGTTTTGACAAAAACGAGTAAATATATTATTTGACAATGACCTCTCATCTTGTCAGGAAAGATCCTGGAAGACGTTTGAATCAGAAGAGAGAAGTATAAAATAAATACTCGCAATTCTACAAAACAAGTTTCATGGGGACACTTACTGCAAACCCATCTTCTCCAGATCAGCATCCCTGAGGTACAACAGCCCGACCCCGGTGATCTTTTGCGCTGCACAACAGAGAATAAAAACATAATTCATGTTTGGGTTTAATATGTCACAGCAGTCCCAAACAGGGACATATAAACAAAGCACCAGAAACAACGGTCAATTCATCCAAACCTCTAAATGTATCTTCCCAATTTCCGAGACCTTCTGCTCGCAGGTACCGACACGTTTGCTCCACTCCCCATCGCATGTAGTCAGACTCCTGCAGCCGGGGCTCCGACACTCTCTTCTCCGGCGTTTTGAAGCTGTCATCGGGGGTCAAAACCGCCTCCAACGGTCGTTTTCTGCTCTCCATGTTGGACCGTAGAACGGGCGGGAGGTCCGGGGTTAAACGGCTGAATTACAGCCGGTAATGTTCCCAAAAAAGGTCGACCCCTCCAAAAACAAACAGCTGATCGAACCGCTCTGCAAAAAAGACACCGAACTGGTGAAAAATACCCGGGTTTTGTTTCTACACCGGGGTGTGGCGACACTTCCGGTGACTGTTTTTCAAAATAAAACACGACAGGCGAAGTGTGTACAGTCTTCAAACGGTGAGAGACAAATTAATTGTTCCATGACACGATGTCCTAAATACCAGTAACACTCACACAAGACCAACACGTACAGATCTTTCAAACTAAATAGTTGTGGTTGGGATTTTTGCTGCACATTTCTATTATTGGACATTAATCACAATGTTTTATTTGCTTCAACCCCTGATCAGAAAATAAATCAAAAGTTGATGATGAGCTCCATTAAACGCTAACCTGGGCTCTATTGAATAGGTGGACATATTTAAAGATTTTATTTCACAAGTAAATCAACTTACTTCCGGTGTTGTACTTGCTTGTTTAAAGTTAACTTGATGCAGGTCGCTTCCTATTGGCTGGCACAAGGAGGGCGGAGCCACAAGCAGCGGAGCGAATGACGTCGGTTGAATCTACTCGTCATCTTGAGAGTCCTGCTTCTGTGGAAGAACAGCTGTGAGGCGTTCAAGGTATGCTGATTGAATAGTGCTGAGCAAATTTGAATTGTAACGTTATTATGATGTGTTCAATGTAACTTTTGAAAGAAAAAAAAAATCAGTTTTGAAGGAGGAGATGTTTTCACAGCAATATAAAATATCTATTGAAGAGAAAACTATGACTTGTTTAACTTCCTAACACTAGATCTAAGCAGCTTATAAAACATGATTAAAAATACTAATGCCAAGATTTATGTTTTTAATCAAAGCAAGTATTTCAATAGAAACACAATCATCTATTCATTTAAATATTGCATTTTTATGCAAATAACCACAATAGATGAAGATAACAAAGTAAATGGATAACATTTAGAATTATAAAATAAATAATAAAATAAAGTCAAAGAACCATGCTAAAAGCTTGTTCACAAAATCTGAACAAAGCATAAATTTGTCCTTTCAAATATCACTTGACTTTACCATCATGGTGCAATAAAGTCTAAGATCAAATTAAAACTGCTTGGTATACCATTGGGTGAGGAATGAATTTCATGTCCTGTTATATGTATTTCTCCAGTTTTATTTGTGTGTCAGCAAAAGTGCTCGCATTTGTTTGAAGAAGTATTAGTTTCCTACAGATTCTCATGTGACTCTGGAAAGGTTCCTTGTGGATCAAGGAATTACACATCAAACGGAACCAAATTCAGGCCAGACTACTCGGCCTTGTTAGAAGTATACATTGTAACAACTTCATGTAATTTAAGTGTTGTCATAATCTGTTTCTCTGATAAGCTGATTCTGCGGACAAAACCAGGACGGAGCACAGTGCATGAAAAATATAAAACTGGGACGTTGTGTGGAACGAGGAAGATAGTTAACATTCTGGCAACACACATGGTTGAGACTGAAGGGTAAGTTTCTTAAAACCACGGTATAGATAGGACTGTAAGGACGAGCGAAATTGGAAAGATAAAACGAATACAGAAGTAATTGGCATATAGGTAAAAGTACCAAGCAGCACTGTTCTTTGATGTCTGTGAAAACGTATCATTTACCTCTTTGTGGGATTATCACGTCTCTGTTCTCTACTCGTCTCAAACCTTCCTCATTCGTGTCCGTAACCGTAAAGCTAAGCTCCGACTGCCACCTCTTTACAACACATTTTGAATCTTTAATCATTACAAGTAATCAAAGACATTTACAGAAATCCTCCCAGAATAGACGGCGGGTCTTTATGGGAGGATTACCGCGACATCTCTGAATCCTTCCCTCAATGGCCTCTCTTTGGCGTTTGAGCTGCTGAATAATAGATTTGAATTTCATCCGACCCCCCGAATAACAAATACATATTACATATACAGCTCGTCTTCTCAATGTTGCCTGACATCGTAGGATAGTTATGTTTTAACTTTCTCGTTTAACACGCTGTAATGACGTTAGATTCAGGCGGATACGTTGGCCTCTGGTGATTGGTTAGCGAGAAATCGAACCCCCTACCTCAATACATAAATGTGTAGGAGTAAAGGCAACGTCAGACCAAAGATGGAAACAGAGTGAAAGGAGTTTACATTCTGTCTATCCGTCAAGGGTGGGACAGTGAAAAGGCGTCTCAGCAGCCTGAGGGAGCAGGATAAGAGCCCGCTGCTCTTATCCTACTCCCTCAGGCTAAAGAAAACGCAGAAGATCAGCGCAGCTCAGGCCTTGGACCATCTGGTTCTGTTTCTCAAGGATACTGGGCTACAATAAAAATGACATATTGTCACTGAAGAGAATATTAAGACGCAACTTGATACACAAACGGATAAGTTTGGAAACGATGACGTAGACACCCACGTTTGCTACTTGATTGGTTGTTAGTCACGACGTGTCCTTCCCTGATTCGTCACGCCCCGATCACGTGACCACCACCCGGAAGATCACAAACAACAGTCTTGATTAACAATCGACTACCAGGTGAATTCAACATGGACAACTGATTACAGGTGTTGCTGACCTTGTTGTCTTCACTAGCAGCTGTTGTGCAGTTCAATTCTGCAGTTTTGTGGAGGAAGCAGTTGCGAGCGGCGTGTCCAGCGGCGTTATCAGCCCTGAAGTCCTGGTTTGAGGCTTTGAGGAGGGCGATGGACACAAAAAAGAGGACTTGCCTTTCCTTATTATTGCTTATTTTGTTCTGCACAACTACTGTGAAGTTCACACAGAAACTGTAAAGGAACAAAAGCAGTAAATGCTCTCCAGTACGACAGAGACTTCAGCCACCCGGCAAAGCTACGACTGAGAAAACAGACAACGAACCCGAGGAAACGAGTGACAGACGTGTGTTGACTACATTTATTGACCCATAATCTAGTAAACCTTTATGTGTAAGTGTTCATTTTAACATGAAATGTGTCTGTTTGAGTTTATAGAGGAAGATTATGGAGGAAGATCTTTATTATGGAGGAAGACTACTTTATTACTAAGCAACCAATCTACTTCCTGTTTACAACAACACCCACATATCCAGTGTAGTGAATAGTCATGTAATATCCGTTTTCAGGCGTGCTAGTCTGGACGGAGATAATTTCGAAAACGATGCTGAAACGGCGTGTGGACGGAGATCGTTTTTGTTTTAAAATGTATTAGTGTGGATGTAGCCTAAGAATTTTGTAGACTGTTTCCTATGAGTTGCGTTGATGTATGACAGTAGTGTGTGTGTGTGTGTGTGTGTGTGTGTGTGTGTGTGTGCAGCTCCTGTCCACACTACTCCGTTTCTCCTTGGATGCAGATTTGTCAAATAGAAACGATCTCCGTCCACACTGGAGTTTCAGCATCATTCTCTAGTTGATCTGTGTCCACACGGCAGCCGTCGAAGGCGGACAGCACGTGACCATTAACGTACACTGGGCATGCGCGTGATGGTGTAAACAGGAAGTGGATTGCTTGCTTAGGTAAAAAAAAAAAAAATACAACAGAGTAATAAAGTAGTCTTTAATAATGAAAGGTTGTATTTGATACTTAAGATCTTCCTCTAAAATCTCTCTATAAACTCAAACAGACAGTTCGTGGAAAGTTTTAGAAGTTTTATTTTTCAGACGTAGTTACAGCGCTGCGGGTCTCTCGCTCTCTCTCTCTCTCTCTCTCTCTCTCTCCAAATTTACTTTAACATCAACACTTACACATAAACGTTTACTAGATTATGGGTCCATCAATGTGGTCTCTCACTCGTTTCCTACATGTTGTTGATGTCTGTTCTCACTTGTAGCTCTGAACGTCATGTCCGCCTAGCTAGCTTCTAAGCTAATTTTAACATTACCGCCAATGGAGAAATGCTAACCGCGATTAGCATTTAATACAACACAAATGTTATACTAAACACGCGAATAGAATATATCTACGTACATCTTTTCATGCTTCATAAATACATACTTACAGACTAAGGTCTCTCAAGGCTACCAAACGGAAGAAGTAAAACGTTAGTGCAGCATGTCTTCTCATTAGAATCTAAAAACAACGAGCTGCTCCATAGGGCTGATGCCGGTCACGCCGCTCGCTAATCACTCCAATAACAGCTGCTTCCTCCACAGATATGCAGACTTTTACTGCATAGCTGCTGCTAGCAGCAACATCATGTAGCTGCTGTGCTAGCAGCAACGCTTGCAATTAGTTATCCATGTTGAAAGGAATCGCTGGTAGCCCAGTTTGTTTTCTTCCGGGTACGGGTCACGTGATAGTGAGTGTGACGAATAAGGGACAGAGACGTCATGGTTGCCAACAACCAATCAAGTAGCGAACACGGGTGTGGGCGTAATTTTTTCTAAGCACATCGGTATCCGACCGTCCACACGCAAACGCAACCCCGGAGTTCTCAAATACCTCCAACCTCAGCAGAGTTTTCAGATTCCTCCGTTTAGGGTGCTCCAAAACTCCGGCGTAGTGTGGCCGCTCAGTGTAAACGTAGCAAATACGGAGTAAAAACGGAGTAAAAACCTAGGGCCCTGTCCACATTACTCCGTTTTGTGGACACTCCGTTTTAGGTGTGTACTAAAGTGTGTACTAAACTAAAATCTCTAATTTATTCAACAACATCCACCTCACTGGATTTCTTTCAGGTTTCACAACTGGCCTTTCTCTCTCCAGCTCGTTCCCTAATATGTTCTTCTGTTTTTTTGTTTTCCCCCATTGTCTATAGAGACCATGACGACAGACAAGGTAACATATCATGTGTTTATCCGTACATTACACGACATGTTCAGTGCTGGAGAGATGAGGGAAACCAAACAGAGCAAAGCTGAAGAGCTTGTAGAATAAACAGTGAAGGAGTGTGTAAGATGCCAGGGTCAGTGAATAAACCTGCACAAAGTCAAGATTATGTGTTTACTGTTGTTGTTGAATCTATTGTCAGTCTTCAGCAAAAAAAAAATGAAAGTAATGAAGATGAGGAAGATTGCAGTCTGACACGAATGACAAGAAGAACAGGGGCGGTTTTTACTGTCAGTCTTTTGGGTCAAAAACAGACCAGTTGTGTCCAATATCTGTTCTATCTTGTCGTACCAGGTGCTCAATGATCCCACGGCCGTGTTTTTAAGTCATTCCTTTGAAGCTTCATGTTTGGGCTCATTGGGCCTCGTGCAAGAACATTTTCATATTCCGGTGTCACGTGAAAATTGGTAGAATAATGTTTTGAGTGAAGAATCTCTTTTAATCTTGTGATACCATGATACATCATATCACCCGCATCGTATCCTGCTGCTCAGGGCTTCTCAACCTTTTGTAACTTAAGACCCACTTCTGATAATCACAATAATTCAAAGGACCACTTCACTAAACAAATGAGAAATAAACGAAACATGACCAAAAAAAGAGAAAATTTAACAGGGATGTAACTACTGTATGTTATGTCGCTGTCAGCTGACGAAAAGCAAATATTCTGTTGACGCTTTCAGAGCTCTCAGGATAACTGGGTCTGGTTCTACTGGTTCTCTTCTGGATGATAACTTAACTGGGTTTTGGTTCTATGTGTTCTGCCAGGTGTTTAATGATCCCATCCATGGCATGGTGGAGTTACCCCCTCTACTCGTCAAAATCATAGACACACCTCAATTCCAGAGACTGCGCTACATCAAGCAGCTCGGAGGGGCCTACTTTGTTTACCCTGGAGCATCACACAACCGCTTTGAACACTCGATTGGGTAAGTCTGTTTTTCATCAGATAGTTTTATGTCTTAAGGGAATCACACTCCTAATTGAGCAAAGACTGGTTTGCAGTGAAGAACACAATACAATCAATAAAACCAAAGTAAACACACAGCATACCTTGGGCTGTAACAAAGGTTCATACTTTCAGCTTTGCAGCAGGATACTTGTGCGATGAGTTTGTTGTTGTGTGTTGTGTGTGGGGATAAAGGGTGGCGCACTTGGCAGGAGAGCTTGTTAAAGCTCTGAAAACAAGGCAGCCGGACCTCAACATCAACAACAGAGACGTCCTTTGTGTGCAGATTGCTGGTCTTTGCCATGACCTGGGTGAGTGATACACACCTTCTCACGATCACATCTAATGCATGAAGGCTGGTCCTCAATGAAGGCAGACAACACAAATACATTCACATGTACACTTTCATGTGAACCATTTCACAATCTGTTTCTCTCAACCAATCACAGCCCACCCTCACCTCAGGAGGTTCATTTAAACATGACTCCCTCCTCACTGATCCTTTCTACACCGATGCTGTTGCAGACCGTACTGCTGGCAGAGCTTTGCCTCCTCCACCCTTTTATAGTTCAGAGTTCACTTTGCATTGCAAATGTATTCAAAGGTTACTTCAGGCTCATTCCTCATTTTCTTTTTCTGTATTTAAATGGGACCATGTACTGCAAGTGTGATAATCACTGATAGTAAACAATAATAACAGCTAATGGGAGCAGATTACAAAAAAAAGAATAATTATTTTATTAACCCTTGAGGGGAAATAATTGTTTTCCCTTTAATGTTATTTACACACACACACACACACACACACACACACACACACACACACACACACAGGCTGGGAGAGAGAAGTTAGAGGCCTTGGACAAGGGCACTTTTGCAGTGCCCAGGAGATGAGCTGGCACCTCTCCAACTACCAGTAGACACATTTTTAAAATGAATAACCCAACACCAGTTTGATGTTTTTTTTATCTGTTTTTGCAATTTAACTCTTATTTATTTATCCATATCTAGGACATGGGCCTTTCTCCCATATGTTTGAAACGTTCATCAACAGAGCACGTCAAGAAAAGAAGGATTGGAAGGTAAGAAACCACAAAATAACCGTTGAAATCGCAGCATCGTTGAGCCAAAGGAGTCGAGCTCACTTGGGAGAGCAGTGGGATTCTGGGTCTCTGTTGTTGATGGTTCAGTGTTGGTATTTTTAAATTCTAAATGACTTCAAGAACAACAAGTTCAAGTTATAAAATAAAATAAAATGCTGCCTGTTTAAGAGAGAGAGTGAACAGTGATTTTCAACAAAACTACCTGTCAATCATATGCCCTTTATACCAAAATCATGAGACTAATCAATACAATATGGATACCATGAGAGAGATAAGACTCTGGCAAACGCGGAGATGTCTTTTTTATGTTTGTGGTGTTAATAATGTGAGCTCCAGAGCAATATACAAAACTGGTACCGTCTGCTTTTTTTGTGACAAGATTAGCTACTTTTAAATCCAGAAATTATTCATGAAGAGTGAAGATTGTGGATTCAGTGGCAAAAGACACATCTTTTTTTCACAACATTCTGAAGCTGCTCTTCAATGTGCTTATTCGTCAATTACTTTTTAATGGAGGAAACGCGGTTGTTCGCCTGTCCCGATGCCAGATGAATCAGTCGGTTCAAAGGTCTGGACCCAGATAAAGAGATAAGGGCAAGAGAGGCAGAATGTCAGAGGAGCATAAGCTAACAAAGGATGTCCAGACCAGTTCTAGTTTGGGTTAGAGGGGAGGTGACCAGGAGAGTCTTGGGGCAAACCCTAAAGTAGAAGAAAGACCTTCATTAACAGATGTTCTGATACAAAAGTTGGGACATATCATGTATATTAGATGGCTTTCCCAAAACATCAATATTTATGCTATCAAATGACATCAAACATGACAGTGGAAATGGATGTTATGACTTTTGTATTGTTTTAATAAATGTCAGCAGTATCATTTAAATACAAAACGTGGTGCAATGAAAATACACAACTTCGCAATACAGGATTTTTTGCCATCAAAACTAACAAATCTGTGTATCTTGCAGCATGAGGAAGCCACTCTAAAAATGTTTGACAGCATGGTGGAGGAATGTAACCTCCTGGATGAGGAGTATGAGTATGAGGATGAGGACAAGAAGAAGAAGAAGCTGCTGCCCGATGACCTGAAGTTCATCAAAGACATGATTAAAGGACAGGTACTGTGTCTGAGTGAATTGTGTAGAATTAGTCAGTTATCATCATCATGGCTACAGCAGCCATTCTAATGCCACTGCTGTCTGTCATCTCTGCAGCCATCTGAAGACCATCCAGAAGAAAAGTCCTTCCTCTATGAAATCGTGGCCAACAAAAGAAATGGCGTTGATGTGGACAAGTTTGACTACCTTGCCAGGTGGGGCTTGTTGAACGGCGACTGTAGATGAACTACAACGTATTATCTTAACGTAAGAAACATTCTCATTTCATATATCTCACTCTGTCTCTTCTCAGGGACGCCCACCACCTGGGCATCAAGACCAACTTTGACCATCACCGCTTCATCAAGTTTGCCAGAGTGTGTGAGGTGATGCAAGAGGACGGGCAGAAGCAAGAGGACGGGCAGGAGCAAGAGGACGGGCAGGAGCAAGAGGACGGGCAGGAGCAAGAGGACGGGCAGGAGCAAGAGGACGGGCAGAAGCAAAAGCAAATCTGCACTCGAGACAAGGTGCTGACTTTGCAATTTCTTCTTTTTCGATCAGTTTTTAAAACAGCAAACTATTTCAGGGTCCAACAATAAGGATGTCACAATATGATAATTTAATATCACAGTTGTCATGTTACGGTTTTAATTATTATTAACCAGAATATTTGTAATCAGCCTGTAGCTAATGAACTAAGATATGAATAATCAACCTTTTCCCTTTACTTTGTTTAAGTCATCCTTACTGGTTATTTACATGAAAACAGCAGCACCGATCGATCCGAGCTCCGTTGAGAAAACAAGCTTTTTAAAAGTTGTTTGCTTGTCGTCTTGCGGAGAAAACTAACAAAACATGAATTCAGACTTTTTACAAATCTGCATCATTATGTAGTTATTTCGGCATCTCTTTGTGTCCGTTTATTGCAGTTAAATCACAGAAAAATCTTTTTATTTTGGGTTCATAGAGCCGATATGTGGCTTGCTAGAAACAGTGAATTCTCCTCTGATGATGTTATGAACTCAGACAAGACGGCGTTTATTTCCTGGATATCTGAGACTTCCACAACACGTACTAAGCAGAAATAGAGGTTATTTCCTTCACGGTTGATGGGGGAAATAAATGGCTTAGTTGATAACGGTTTCCATGGAGATAAGCCACTCCTCCTCTCCAGCGTGTCTAGTGCGAATAACGCGAATAAACACAAATGATCCCGCGAGTAAACATCCGTAAGTAATTTGACGCGAAAATTCGCTTCGCCTTTGGTGTGAACGCATCATTACATTACACGTACAACATACAGCTCTTCTTTAAGCAGGAATTATAAAACAGGGAGCCAGTGGAGATGAGCCAGGATGTGGTGATGTTAAAACCAGTGAGAAGCCCAGAAGTGACCATGGTGTCAGTGGGATAAAGCTCTTCGAGGCGTCCATTATAAGAAATTAATGGAGTTTCTCTCTGAAATTCCTCTGGGACAATATATTAATCGGCAACATCACACGCACAAAGTATTTCTACAGCTGCAGAACATAGTAACACGTTCACAAACTTATATTAGTGAGTTTTTACTGAAACATTTCACAAGCTCAAAATATTGACCCATAATTACTTCCACGTGGACCCTGCTTTTCTTTATCAGATTTTAAACTACAATCAATTGTTATGAGTTGTGACTAAACTATAAGTGATGCTCTCCACAGGAGGTGAACAATCTGTACGAATTGTTCCACTTAAGATACACCCTCCACAGAAAAGCTTGCCAGCACAGCGTGAACAAGATCATAGAGTCTATGTGAGTAGCTACCTTTCCCCCGTTGGTACTCTAATAACAACATTTACCTTTTTTCTGCTGTAGCTTATTTCATTTGCTTCATAATTCCCTCTCTTGTATGTTATGCAGCAGAATGTTTTAAAATGTGATGATGTGATTATTCAGGATCACAAAGGCCTTTTTGAAAGCAGACAAGCACATCCAGATCAAAGGCTCTGGAAGGAAGATGTTCACTCTCTCCACAGCCATCGATGACATGGAGGCCTACACCAAGCTGACAGGTCTGTAGACACCGCTGTGTCTTTAACATGAAGACACAGGGAGGAGTGGGCAGACGAACCGCCATCTGTGCCATGTTCAACAAATACAAACACTGAGTTCCAAATCACATACGTTTTACTTTTTGTACAAACTGCAGCTGTCCTTACAAAAAAACATTCTTCTTGCATTAAATTGGACATATTACTTCATCATAAGATTTTACCTTGAACTTTGACCCTCTGGCTCATTTATCAGCTGCACCGGGGATTGTGGGTCAGAGCAGCCAGAACAGCAAAATGAGACCAGATGCAGTAGAACGTCCTGGTATTTTCTGCATACTGCATTTGACACACTAAATACTTTTGTGGCATGTTAATTGTATGGTAGTATCAGTATTGGAACACAGTACTTTTTAAAAGTACTGTTATGGTCTGGCTCTTGAACCACAACAAAACGTCACGAAAAACTCAGGCACGGTGCTTAACAAAGAAACCACCTTTATTAGAGAAAGGTCAGGACATTTCCAAGTGCAAAACAGGAGAGCGTTCTCACAGAAAAACAGACGGGGTAACTCCTGCTGCTAGACACCCCGTGTAGCACACCAGGTGTCAGTGGAAGAAGCCAGCCCCTCCTCCGGATGGGGCGGGTCTTGTAGGGCGAAGCCGTTGGCCAGCTGCCTCCAATCTTCCTGATGGCCCTGGGCCGTCACAGTACACAGTAGTTTCAAAACATGTTCAATTGTCCAAACATGTCCGTTAGACTGCGGTCAGTATTATCACTTGTGTTATTTATTTATTCTTTTTACACCAACAGTGATATTAAACCTTTTGACAGTGTTTTTAATTATGTTAAAGTCTGTAAAGCTAGAATACATATGTGATCTGAGTTTATCACACCTCAGAAAAAATGTGTTTTTTAACCACCCAGACAAATTTGAATGATTAAAAACATCACAGAGCATATGACATTATGTTTTTTGAATGTTACCTGAGGGACTAAGTTTGGTTAAAGGTTGTTGGAGTGTAAAATTCATGTAAACTTGATGAAATCCATTAAAAAGCAGGACAGAGCTGTAAACACGACCCTGAACTTTGATACATTAGGAAATACAAAATTCACATTTCCACAAATTTGGGAAATACTTTGATGTAGACGTTGCAGTCAGCCACTCCCTGTAGCGCTACAGGTAGTTAGCCAGTTTGCTGTACATGCTAATGATTGCAGGCAGATAAACACATCATTTAATTCATCACTTACACTTTTTGCACTTGTAAAGACAAAATCAAGACACAGCCCTCCAGACTGTAGACCAGAGGTCTTCAACATGGGGTCTGCAACCCCTAGGGGGTCCGCGGAGGTACTGCAGGGGGTCCGCAAAAGTTTTGGTTGATTAGACAATTTTTAAAAATTAAAATTTTTTAATTTTTTTCCAAACATGAATGTGTCCATTATTTTAATAGTTCAGTATTGTATGCAGGATAACAGGTATGTTTATGCATAGCAGTGGCACTAATAGGCCATCACTCATTTTCGTTTCCACATTCATGTTTAAAATAAAAACGTCAATTTGAATATCTTGTATGCATGATTATCATGCAATTAACAGACAATGTTGATATTGACATTGGTATCAGCTGACAAGGTATGTTTATAAATGTCAGTGGCACGGCCTCTCTACTCACTGTACCTTCACATGTTTAAAATAAAAACATGAATATATGAACCTGTGTATTATGTGAATAGCTTAGTATTGAATGCACAATAAAGAGGTTTATACATGGCACTAGGCCCAGTTCAATATAAAACACAATTTTATACAATATATATAGTCGGGGTCCCTGCTCCATCTCTCTATCAGTTTGGGGGTCCTTGGCCTGAAAAAACGTTGAAGACCCCTGAACTAGACGCTCTTCTTAAAGCCTGATGCACATCGCTTCAGCACGGAGAGAGATCCCAAACTTGCCGTACCCTGTTACGTTGCTTTGGTATTATTGGATAGTTGAGTTTGGCAAATGGGCAATTGTGAGTAGAAGCAACTTGCTGAAGTTAAGTAAAAGTAATTTGATCACATTGATATTGTTTATTTCTTTGAGTTATGACTCTGACTATGATGTCATTATTTATTTTGTGAACACTATAAATGATCTTGTGACCCTTTCTTTGGTTTGTTCTAACTCACCTGTAGATCAAGTGTATGAACAAATACTCTACTCTTCCACCCCGGAGCTGACTGAGGCGAGGGACATTCTGAAGAAGATTGTCGATCGAAAACACCCCAGGTGTCTGGGTGAAAGAAAGCCTACCGAGGTACGCACTAGTGTCATTGTGTGACTGTATCACATGCAGGCCTGCAATTTTGTCATTTTAAGGGCAAGACTACTTGACCTTTGGCGTCCATCAAATCTACAGAAGTAATGAATTTCACTTGAGGGTTAAGGGTGATTTTATTTTTATGCCTCCACGCCGGCAGCAGCCGTGGATGGTCCGGTCTATTCTCATGAATATCATTCTCAAATTTCTTCAAATTTGGCGCACAAATCCACTAGATGTTGTAGAATCAATTTGAACTGATTAGATATTGGGGGTCAAAGGTCAGTGTGACCTCACCAAACATCTTTTTGGCCATCATAGAATAATTCATATGCTAATTATGACAATTGCATACAAATGTGTGTTAGGATAAAAGGATGAAGTGATGACATTTTGGACAGACATGGATGTAAACCCGACCATTCCTCAGACTTTGTCACAGAAACCTCACTGTTTATTTTACATTAGAGCATCATCTCCCTGTTGATTGTTTGATTTGATCCTGAATCGTCGAAACCTCTGTAGAGTAAACAGAGCGCTATGAATCATTGATCATCCTTCTGACATTTAATATTGATTGTGATTTTCCCGTGATGATGGTTTACAGAAATATGTGATGAATTAGTGTAATGACAGCTGCTCTGCCACCGTTGGAGAACCTTGCTGATGTGACGCAATCCTTGAAATTGCACTTTCTTTGCCGCTCTTCTCTTTGACAGGTCTAATGACTGCTGAAGCGGCCACACATATTGATATGCAAACTAATGTATAAGAGCGTTTCTGCATTCATTAATAGATAACAGTGGATATTTCTGTCTTTGTGTGTACGCTCAGTTTTAGTTGTGAATCTACAAAGAGTTTTATGCAACAGGGCCTGGTGTTTTGTGATTGTTGCTGTTTTGTTGTGGACAGAGAGTGAAAACACAGAGACAAAGTTACATTTAACTTTAATTTGATCTCAAATTTCTCCATCTCTAACCTTTTCTCCCTCCCTCCCTAAGGACATGATTACCAAATTGGAAAGCAAAAAACCTGGCACTCTAGAGGTGAGTTTTTCAGTCTAATTACTTGAACTTTTCTTAATCTTCTATTTATTATGATGTGATTTGTAAGATATGAATCAGTAAAAAATTAAAATAATTAACCTCTCAGTTGGCAAACAACCAAACTCTGCATCACAGCTGATATCTGGCACGGTGTGGGACAGACATCCTGGCTGAAGAATCATTATCTTATAGTCACATCATAAACACTGTTAATGACAGCAGCTGTGCTGTATGATCGATATCAACATTTAGAATGATCACAGAGAGTTGAACTGTCCTCTCAACTTAACAGCCACACAGCTCCTGCTTGTGAACGGGCTGCAGACACAGCTGCTCCCTCTGTTGAGTGCCAGCGCATTAAACCTCCCTTCAGTCCCCTCCTGCTCCCTGTGACGAGCCTCATACACTCACATTTATTATACGTATATAAGCTGTGGCTCAATCTGTAGGTGAGAAGAAGTGTGGACAGACAAAACAGTGTTTTCAATTTCAACTGCTTCATGTTGATCAGAGTAAAATGTGTTAAGTTGGAATAAATTTCAAATCTCTTGTCCCTCCCACTACTCACCTTTTCTCCACAAGGATTTGAAACGTTGTTGGGAAGAGGAATTGGCCGACTTTCATGACAAACAGACACCAGAGGACTCTGAAGTTCGCGTGAGTTTTTAGTCCAATTACTTTTAGTTCATGTGGTGGGAATTTTATAATATAAACTCAAGAGAGAGAGATGTCTGGGTTTATTCTCGATACTTGCAAGCAGAGAAAACAATCACCAACAGTCACAGATATTGTCCAGATGTTGAGCAACGTTCTATTTCACTCCATCTATATACTTTGCATATGTCTGTTGCTGGAACATCACAATTGGTTATAGAAGATAATTCTCCGATTGGCTCGAACAGACTATCATAAGTTACATTTAAGTTGTGGCTCAATTTTTAGGTGAGAAAAGTGTGAACAGAGAGCCAAAACAGTGTTTTCAATTTCAACTGCTTAATGTTGATCAGAGTATTATTAAGTTGAAATAAAATTCAAATCTCTTGTCCCTCCCACTACTCACCTTTTCTTCTCTCTCCCCACGGAATTTAAATGTCGTCAGGAAAAGCAATTGGCCAACAAATTGAAAGCAGAAGACTCTGAAGTTGACGTGAGTTTTTAGTCCAAATACTTTTAGTTCATGTGGTGGGAATTTTGTAATAAAAACTCGAGAGAGAGAGATGTCTGTTAAGGGTTTATTCTCAACACTTGCAAGCAGAGAAAACAATCACCAACAGCAACAACAGTCACAGATATTGTCCAGATGTTTCTTTTATACGTATATAAGCTGTGGCTCAATTTTTGGGTCAGAACAAGTGTGGACAGAGAGACAAAACAGTGTTTTAAATTTCAACTGCTTAATGTTGATCAGAGTATTATGTGTTAAGTTGGAATGAATTTCAAATCTCTTGTCCCTCCCACTACTCACCTTTTCTCCTCTCTCCCCACGGATTTGGCCGACTGTCAGAAGGACGGACTGACAGCAAAGGACTTTGAAGTTCACGTGAGTTTTTAGTCCAATTACTTTTAGTTCATGTGGTGGGAATTTTGTACTATAAACTAAAGAGAGAGATGTATGTTAAGGGTTTATTCTCAACACTTGCAAGCAGAGAAAACAATCAGCAACAGTCACAGATATTGTCCAGATGTTGAGCAACGTTCTATTTCACTCCATGTGTTTACTTTGCATATGTCTGTTGCTGATTGGTTAGAAGATTGTGTGAAATTCTCTGATTGGCTCGAACAGACTACATACATCACTACATAGTCATCATTTTATTGATTGCATCTTTTTGCTGACCTGTCTGCTCATATGTCACTGCACCCACAATGTTTACTCAGTCAAGGTGAGAACCATAGAAATAAAAGAAGAGTAGAGACATTCACATTTAAATCAACGTAGCAGGATGGTCAGAAAGTCAAACATTTTTAAGCTGGACCGTTGTTATTGTGATTGCTGTAGCGAGCTAACTTTAGGTTTTGTATTAACAACTAAAACGAGCAGTGGAGAAGAAACGTTAGGAAGCATAGAGAGACAGAGTTAAAGAGTAAAACTTAACAACTTGATGCTTCATCCACACACTTGATACAGAAAAACACACTGCTATCAACAGATGAGTGACAGCTGTGTTCGCTCATTTTCTGTAACCAGTGTAGCATTAAAGCATGGTGGCATTAGCAAGATAGCTAACTAGCAGACAGCTGGCTAGTTAGCTAGTTAGCTAGCTTGATAATTCCAAAGCTAACTAGCCACCCATTCATCTCTGGAGCTGCGTCTTCTCTCTTCTCAGTGAGCTGTGACATCACTTTACAAACCCACCATAACAACATTTTATTTTGTACTTGTCAAATTTGCACAGAAACATGTCCTTTCTACTCTTGTTCTCTCTCTTGTTTTCCATCTTACAGCATAAAACAGAACTTAATAATAAAGCTTTTATTACTCCTTTATAACATGAAGTGATTATTATGTTATAGGTTTAAACTGGTAATTTCCCCTGCTACACTTCACTTTTCTTAAAATCTTGAAATATCATTTATATTTGTGAGATGTTGCCTTCCTTCATTGGTATAATTTACATGAGAAAGTAAAAACAGGTGTCTGTCTTCTGTCTCTTTTAGTTCGTTAAATTTGACTATGGGATGAAAAACAAGAACCCCATCGATGAGATGCGGTTCTACAAGAAGAGAAACCCTGATGTAGCAAACAGGCTCCCCAAACACCAGGTCAGAACTACACCACAACAGCTTTAATCTTAATCTATCGTGGCATTATCTTGTGTGTCTTTCTTTATAAGGCCTCCTCTGTTATGTCATTATTCTCTAATGTATGCTGCTTTCATTCTTTTCAGAAGTCCGTGTTTCACCCAAAATACTGCTCTGAGTGGCTGATCAGGTTTTACTACAAGAACACTGATGAAGCAAGTGTGACGAAAGCCTACAAGCACATGGTCCTGTGGTGTGAAACTAAACATGGAGATATTAAGGTAATATTTAGATTTAGGCTGTTAAATATAGTATTATATATTTAAAGTACGAGTATAAGGATGGGGACGTGAGTTTCTGCTTCAGTGATGTCTCACTCTGCTCTTGTTCCTGATACTGATGCACTTTTCTCTTTATTTAGATGCTGTAGGATACACAAGAAGACCCGAGCCCACCCAGGAGGAAATATCCAAAACAATGAATGAAGCAGTTTTGGAAAATGAAGATTAAAATTGAAAAAAGAAAGCCATTCCTCCCTGATAGTCATCATGGTTGATTGTTATTAAGACACTCAACAAGGGGAGCATGTTAAAGAGCACAGCCTAAATCTTGAGGTCTCTCAAAACATTTTACACCATTTTTCTCCAAAAACGAATGATTTAAGAGTAATGAGGATCATTATTACATATTAAAGCCCTGTTGAATATCATACACATACCTTTGTTTTGGTTGAGTCATCTTGACTCAGCTTTATTGAGGCTCACTTCTCCATCTGCAGCTGATTATTACATCACGTTTAAAACAGAATCAGTGCTGAATAACACCAGAAGCCGGCCGTTGAGTAATTCTGTTAACAAATCATCATTCAGCTCACGGTCACACCAACAAAGTGAACATTTAGCTTTTGGTTGAGGGATTTTAAATATTTAGAGGTGTTTGGTTTTTATGTTAATCGTGTGAGTTAATGTGTTAATCTGACTAGATATTATTTTGACTCTGAGTGATGTTTGATTGAAGGTTGTTTTGGTGTTTGTTGTGGTTCCAACGTACTTATCATTCTGTATATCTCTCCTCACCGACTGCATTTATTGTTACTTATTCACTTGTTTTTAAATCTCTTTTATTGGTGCCAACGATTTGAACGATTCTATCTTTTGAAACTGGCTCTTGGGAAGCACTTTGTATTTAATCTATCAATATGAAATATGAATTATGATTAATATTACTATTATGATTACATCATATATCACTGTTTCTCACTATACTCTTATGATATAGCTCAACTGGCCTTCTTTAATGTAATCATGGGTATGCATGTGGTGAAGACAAACTTTGGGTATTGTTGTACCTGAAATAAAACTATTCTTATCTTTCTTGTGTGTCCTTGTGCAGCTTAAGTCTAATAATACTAATGATGCGTATAATCAGTTATTAATCAAATAAAACAAATACACACATCAGAAGCATTAAAGTGCTGCGTGAGTCAGTCAGCGGAATCTGATTCCCCCACGTGGGTCCTGATGATGCAGGATGAGAAAATATAATTGCCAGTTCAAATTATATCTTAAGTCAAATACCAATTGGGAAATTTACCTTCAGAAATGAATTCCTCAAAATCAGCATCTTAATTATCATTTCATCTACAACATGAGCAGAGAGTGAAAATGAGGTACAGCTAACCATTTCTTAGATATCCTTTCAATGCTCATAATAATAGTCTAAATAACTGAAAACAGTCACTCGATCATTCAAATGCTCTCTGATGTACCGAGAAATACAGTTTTTGAACTAAAGCTCGTGGGTATGCAGATGTTCTTATTGCCTGACAGGTCTGGAACTTAACGCACTGAAACACACAGAATGATCCCTTTACACAAGCTTCCCTGTTATGGCACGAATTATCCAGCTTTACTGAATAGTAGGCAGATCCAACAGGTGCATCTATAGCTTACCCAAGGCTCGACACCAACACTTGCCCTGGGCCAGTTAACTCTGTTAGGGCAAGTGGAGTTCCTCATGCAGTTGTGCGATTGGGCAGGTAAATAAATGTGCTCTTTATTAGGGGCTGATATTCAGTCAAATACGCACTCAGGAGATTGGCCTCAGTGCTTTCTATTCACCGATCCCTTAAATGCTGCATTATAAACAACAAATCAGTTGAAATTGGCAAGAGGAGAGCTAACGTTAGCTGTTGCAGCACAGTCCTGTTTGGCTATAAAATACAATTAAAAAGAAAGCAAAAAACTAATAGCAACAGTGTCAAAAACCAGGTAGTTCCCACATGATATATATTTAATGTAGCTGTTATATGCAGCTGTTGCCAGAGGTGTCATCTCGAAGTCTGTTCCCCGTCGATTAGTGTTTCCGTCCTGTGTTGGTTCAAGTTGATTTTGGGGAAAACTATCGACGGGAAACATTATTCGACACAACACCCGGTCCAGCTCCATTCTGTTTACCTGGTACTATGTCGGCCCAACAGTCAGACAGGAGTCAACCAACAGCTGTAGAGAGACATGAACACACACAGAGACAGAAGAAGATGAATAACAGTTATTACTTCATTATTTTGTAATTGTGTCATGTAATTCTCTACCATTCATTTCTCAGTATGTTGGAGTATGGACATTTATTAGGTACAGTTTCAAAGTAGTTCCTGAATACAGATGAAATGTACTAAATGTAATGTGTTTTAATAACAAAAGCCTATCACAATGGGCATTTTACCTGATCTTTAACATATTTTAAGTCAATTTAAGCAGTTATTAATAATACAAACTATACATCTGAAACATAGTAAGGAAAACACTTCCGTCCGGCTTAGTTTTTTGGTTTATGTTTAATAATCTTAGCACACTTCTATGTAGATTTACTTTATGTACCTCTTGTACACTACATGTGGGTACTTTTGGCCAACTATATTAAATGGCCACAAGATGACATAGTTGCTCAGTTCTTTAAAAGTACAGTTTGCTTTACAGTAAGTGATCCAGTAGAACAAGTCCACCAGGACAGCGAGGAGGTGGTCTCAGGAGGCTAATGACGCCCTGCAGGACTGCTTTGAGTCGACGGACTGGGATGTGCTGTGTGGACCACATGGGGAGGACATCAACAGCATGACGGACTGCATCACAGAATACATCAAATTCTGTGAACACACCACCATACCATCTCGGACTGTACACTGCTTCCCCAACAACAAATAAGGCGGTTTGAGGCTTTGAGGAGGGCGATGGACACAAAAAGGAGGACTTGCCTTTCCTTATTATTGCTTATTTTGTTCTGCACAACTACTGTGAATGGGACGAAAGTATAATTTACTGAACAACTCCTATGTTACCAAGTAATGGACGACAATGTGGGTCTGAACTCAATTCTATGAGTCTTTCAGTGCAAACTGCTACTGCAGGATGTTACTGACTAAGCGTCAGCTGAAACAGTGTTCAGCATAAATGATCCATGCAAGTCGTTTTGCACCAAATTAACCAACGAGGACCGTTACAGTTATCTCTGTGAGAATCCAAGGGAACATTCTGGTTTTGCAGGGTTTCTACTCGTCCTGAAAAACAGTTTACCAATTTTCCAGTCTTGGAAAACTGTAAGGATTACAGGTACGTGAACCCAAAAGCACGAACTGGAGACAAAATACAAGTATAGTTTTCTTTACTAGTGTTGAGGCAGGGTCAAAACCGGGAGGTGTTGGAATCTGACTATATGACTTCGACATGTGCTGTGGAACAAAGAGAGTCAGGCCTTGCCTTTTGCAAGCAAAGGTTTCATCCTGATTGTAGTTTGAGGAGCACCAAACCCCCCAACTCTGAAGAAATTCACATTAGGGTGTGAGTTTCTTCACCCAAAAAACTATGTGTTCCTGAAGTTACATGGAAGCACCGCTGCAATCTAAATGGCCAAGGGCCAAGACACCCCAGGACCCCTGTGGTGCAGCCACTTTTCTACAAAACTACCCTGCAACCCCCACCTCAACGCTTTTTTCCATCGATCCTTCCGGGGTAGCAGGAGGCACACATGCAACGTTGTTCCCCTTTTTAACCAAAACCTAGGTCTAACAGTTTATATTCGCTGGCCGAATTCACCAAACTGTCTCTTTTATCTTTGTTCGTATCCACGAAGCGAACCCTTTTATTCCTGCAGAAGTGAAGAAGCAAGACTTCTTCAGAAAGAGAGAGAGAGAGAGAACTTCCACTCTCCACTCTCCACCAAGCGCCTCGTTTGCTCCGGTCATAAGGACGCAAAGTCCCCTTATCCACACGAAGCGATTCTCTCCCACCGAGAGAACACCTCCCGCGGCACGCAGCCGCACTGCCTGAGCCCTCCGAAGCTCAGAAGAACCCCTCAGAAGAACCCCCCTCAATCACCACGATTGCATCGTACCGTAAGGCGAAATAGATTCTGGGCAGAGTTAGAGAGAGTTCATTTGTGTTTATTTTATCTTGTTTGTGTGCTTAAAGTACTGTTCATTTTTATAACGTGGTATATGCTTTATGATCACAGACACTGGCGATCCCTGAAATTGCTAGTGTTGTGTAGAAGTTACCGTGTATTCTATGCTACCGTGATTCGTGTCGAGACAGCCGCAGTGAGGTCGAAGTTGCTTCTCATCAGTTCAGGAGGTCAAAACCGCCGGCTGAGACAAAGAGTCGCGGTTCTTGCTCCCCTGGTTGAGAGAGCAATCTTCCGTACTCCAGCGCGGCGCGAAGGATCTTAATCTTTTGTTTTATTTCATTTCATTTTGTTCCTTTCCCTTCTCTTTTACTAATCCACACACACACATATAGCTTTGAGCTAATGTAGCTACGTGCTAAACGGCTACCGGCACGTATAGACGCCGGGTCTCCTGTTGGCTATCCGCCATTTTGAGTCTCGCGCATGAGAGACGTCACCACGTCCCAACTACGTCATACGTCGCTGAGCTGTTCCCCCTGCTCCTCCTGCTACGCACATACACACACACACACACACACACACACACACACACACACACACACACACACACACACACACTACCTGCACACACCCCCCCCCCCTTTTCAATAGTCTGTTGATTTTAGATAGCGTGCTCATGAATGTATAGTTGTTGTTAGTTTAGATATTAATTGACTAGATCATTAGTATTAGAACGTAATAAACTCTGTTATATTTTAAGGAGCAGCTGTCTGTGATTACTTTGTGCATGTGTATTGTGATAATAGCTGTATATGTGGTCTGTGCTCGAACTTAAACCTTCACTTTCACTCTGAATGTGTAATAGTACTCAGACTGTTGACATTGTGAGTGAAAACTAATTATGAGACTTAGATTATCATTTGGTTATTGGTCCCTGTTCGCAGGGTGGTGCCCCGTTATTAATAATCATTAATAATTGTTACTGACAGTAATAATTCTATTGATGTCAAGAATTTAGTTTCTTAGATGCTGATAACCCAAACACGCTCCTTTACGTTCCCAACAGAGGTCAGTCAAGAAGGCGAACAAATCGAATAAGGGGCAGGCAAACATCCAAGGTCGAAACAACAGGCAGAGCAGGAACAATAAATAGATAGATAGATAGATAGATAGATAGATACGCTGGAGAGCTTGAATGAGACACACAAGACAATCTGTCAGGGAACAAGTGCCTAAATAGTGAGTGACTAATGAGGGAATGGGCGCATGTTTACTAGAAAGAGGGGAGTTGATGCTCAGATAAAGATGTACGGGCAAAAGATTGAGCAAGTGAAAGTTTTTAGGTTTCTTGGTGTGTGGCTCGACGATAAATTAACATGGAATGAGCATATTGAGAGGATAGTTATGAAATGTAAAAAGATTCTAAATGTAATGAGGTGTCTGACAGGGTCAGAATGGGGAGCCAGTAGGTCGGCAATTAAAAATATTTATACCGCTTTGATGAGATCAGTCCTTGATTATGGGTGTGTAGTATTTGGATCAGCTGCAAAAACATCACTAAAGAATCTGGAAGTATTACAATCCCAAGCTCTGAGACTGTGTTGTGGTGCTTTTAAAACAAGTCCCGTGGCTGCTCTTCAGGTGGAGGTGAAATGCCGCTGCATTTGAGACGCAAGCTTTTAGCTATGAATTACTGGGCCAATCTGCAAGGACATTCTGGAGATAAGCATCCAACCACTAAGGTGCTTCTGCCATGTTGGGAAAGAGAAAGGGCCAAACAGGAATGTTTTGCATGGAGCAGTGGAAAATTAGCAAGAGATATGTCATTGGATCAGATGACATTCACTCCTACAGTACCGTTATCAACTACACCACCGTGGCTATTTCCCTCAGTGTCAGTTGATAATTATTTTTTGGACAAAACTCAGGCATTTAAAGATTTTGATAACATGGCTGGAGTGGTGGAGGATAGACTACAGACAACATATCAGTCATTTACTCCAGCATACACAGATGGGTCTAAAGATCCTGATACAGGTAGAACTGGTTTTGCAGTCACTATACCAACCTTGAAGTTAAAAGGAGAACATCAGATCATCTGTCTGTTTATACAGTTGAGACGTTGGCCATTATAACAGCACTGCAGTGGGTAGAGGAGGTTCGGATCGAAAAGGTCGTTGTCTGTTCAGATTCCAGTTCAGTATTATCCTCATTACAATCATTCACATCTCATAGCAGGCAGGATATAATTAATGAAATATACGAAACACTGTTCCGACTTAAGAATATGGGTATTTTCGTATCATTTATGTGGGTACCAGCACACAGAGGGGTAAAAGGAAACGAA
Organism: Anarhichas minor; assembly: GCF_050575085.1. Classification (NCBI taxonomy): domain Eukaryota; kingdom Metazoa; phylum Chordata; class Actinopteri; order Perciformes; family Anarhichadidae; genus Anarhichas; species Anarhichas minor. The sequence continues at coordinate 18,760,737 of NW_027466449.1, forward strand.
AGAGCAGATACATTAGCAAAACAAGCTTTAGGAAGTCAGCACAAGACAGACATTTTACTCAGCAAAGCAGAAGCCAAATCAATAATCAAAATAAATATTATTAAGGAATGGCAGCATAGTTGGGATGTAGGAGACACAGGAAGACATCTTTATGCTGTTCAGAAAGAAGTTGGCAAAGGGAGGCCAGCCAGAAGAAGCACCATAGAGGAAAACATGTTAACCAGACTGAGGGTTGGACACACAAGGCTGAACAAAACAATGCAACTAATAAATAAACACCCAACAGGACTATGTGAGCACTGCCAAATATCAGAATCTGTAGACCATATCATTTGTCATTGTCAGAAATTCATACTTGAGCGAGACAGGTTGAAGAGGAGGCTGGGAGTGGAGGAAATAAATCTAAAAGATGCATTAACCTTGGGGGCAGGAAACTTACTACAATACTTGAAAGAAACAGGATTGAGCAAAATAATTTAAGTCTCTGAAATGGAGAACTCCTTTTTGTTATGTTTTGTTTGTTTTTGTTTTATTTTAGTTTAGGTACTGTTAGGGGATAGGTATAGGATTCACACTCCAATATAGTAGGTGGCGGTAATGCACCATTCACTGGATGCCATCCGCCATATAATGAAGAAGAAGAAGAAGAAGAAGAAGAAGAAGGGAATGGGCTGCAGGTGAGATGGGCGTGGAAGACCAGGTGAGGGGAATCAGTGATGATAGGGTGTGAATGGCAGGACCTGAAATGACAGGAGAGTTAATGAAACAGGCAGGATGAAAACAAACTAATAAGAAGGGGAATTCATGACAGAAAACAAATTAAAATGTCCTGTAAAATAGTTTCAACATTATCTTCCAATGAACTACTAGTCTTTTCATCATTTCACATGAAATGGTAGTTAATAGACCAGAGTATTGAATAGACTGCTGTGGTTTTATGTGATGGAAAGTACTTCAGACAACACCCATTAGGAGACAATGGAACAGGCTGCTCTTGATTATGTTATGAAAACACTGTGAACACACCCAAGTCACATGGTAGCACATACAGGTTGGATGACATAACAAGTTAAAGTTACTGTGAGGAACCTTTATCTGGTCCTGAACCAGTCTCAGTGTAGTCCTGATCCTCTATCAGACCTCCATCAGTAAAGAGACCATCAGAGAGAAGATGGTCTGTTTCTATAGAGTTGTTCTTGATGCTCGTCATCGGAGCCACCGGGTCGGATTCTGGTGAAACCAGATGAACTCATGCAGGTTCACCAGAACCTCCTTCAGCTCAGACTCAGATAAAAATAATAGTGATATAAATAATAACCTCATATCTTGACGTCCCTACCTGAACACTGGTGCAGGTGTTATGCAGTTATTCCATGAGTGAACTTTGAACACCGACTTGTTGACGTGTTCTTGTCGTCCATTGTTCGTATTTTACGCTGTAAGAGTTAAAACACTTTCAGTGTTTATAATGACTTTTTACAAAAGTGATGATTCAACACTTTCACTGTGGTTCCCATATAAAACTCTGAGTGTTTTTAAACTAAAAAGCAAAGTAGTGTGTAAGATGCCAGGGTCAGTGAGTGAACCTACACAACCACGAAGTCAAGATTATGTTTGTTTACTGTCTATTGTTCAATCCATTGTCAGTCTTTGGAGGAAGATTTTAGTATGAAATGAAGAAGCACCTGTTCACTAATCACAGGGAGCGTCAACAATGGACTAGGTGTGTCCAGTATTTGTTCTTCTTGGTCCGAGGTGCGCGATGAAAATGAAACTATCCATGAATTGTCAAATAAAGGTCTGTGTTGATCTGAGTGTCAGGTGTACAGCATGCATCAACAATTATACTTGTTCACTGATGACACATTGGGTGGTTTTCTACTGGCACCACCATCAATGTCCCTACATTTATATGTAACTTCCTGTTCTGCTTTGTGGGGAAGTTTTATTCCTCAACCTGTTCCAGTTTGGTTTGTTGTCTTTCTAAAATGTTTTCGATGTCTAATGATCTCAAATATGTTCGCTATGAGGGCAGTGACCTATCTGATAGGTGTGGTGGAGATATAAAAGCCAGCTGTTGTTAAAGCCCTGGATGTGTTTACTGCAGGTCTGCTGTCATCAGCTCTTTAAACATCCTTGTATAATATTGTTTGTGCGACTATCAAAACTTTGGTTAGATACATAAATAACCTGTGAACGCTTCAAACGAAGAAGAAGAAGAAGAAGAAGAAGAAGAAGAAGAAGAAGAAGAAAACATCGTGGACAGAGACTGGCACAGGGTGAGTGCTCCTTTGTGAAACAAGATTGCAATGTTTAAAAATGATAACAATCCAGAATAGAAGGAAGTGTGTACTAAACTAAAATCTCTAATTTATTCAACAACATCCACCTCACTGGATTTCTTTCAGGTTTCACAACTGGCCTTTCTCTCTCCAGCTCGTTCCCTAATATGTTCTTCTGTTTTTTTGTTTTCCCCCATTGTCTATAGAGACCATGACGACAGACAAGGTAACATATCATGTGTTTATCCGTACATTACACGACATGTTCAGTGCTGGAGAGATGAGGGAAACCAAACAGAGCAAAGCTGAAGAGCTTGTAGAATAAACAGTGAAGGAGTGTGTAAGATGCCAGGGTCAGTGAATAAACCTGCACAAAGTCAAGATTATGTGTTTACTGTTATTGTTGAATCTATTGTCAGTCTTCAGCAAAAAAAAAATGAAAGTAATGAAGATGAGGAAGATTGCAGTCTGACACGAATGACAAGAAGAACAGGGGCGGTTTTTACTGTCAGTCTTTTGGGTCAAAAACAGACCAGTTGTGTCCAATATCTGTTCTATCTTGTCGTACCAGGTGCTCAATGATCCCACGGCCGTGTTTTTAAGTCATTCCTTTGAAGCTTCATGTTTGGGCTCTTTGGGCCTCGTGCAACAACATTTTCATATTCCGGTGTCGCGTGAAAATTGGTAGAATAATGTTTTGAGTGAAGAATCTCTTTTAATCTTGTGATACCATGATACATCATATCACCCGCATCGTATCCTGCTGCTCAGGGCTTCTCAACCTTTTGTAACTTAAGAACCACTTCTGATAATCACAATAATTCAAAGGACCACTTCACTAAACAAATGAGAAATAAACGAAACATGACAAAAAAAAAAAGAGAAAATTTAACAGGGATGTAACTACTGTATGTTATGTCGCTGTCAGCTGACGAAAAGCAAATATTCTGTTGACGCTTTCAGAGCTCTCAGGATAACTGGGTCTGGTTCTACTGGTTCTCTTCTGGATGATAACTTAACTGGGTTTTGGTTCTATGTGTTCTGCCAGGTGTTTAATGATCCCATCCACGGCACGGTGGAGTTACCCCCTCTACTCGTCAAAATCATAGACACACCTCAATTCCAGAGACTGCGCTACATCAAGCAGCTCGGAGGGGTCTACTTTGTTTACCCTGGAGCATCACACAACCGCTTTGAACACTCGATTGGGTAAGTCTGTTTTTCATCAGATAGTTTTATGTCTTAAGGGAATCACACTCCTAGTTGAGCAAAGACTGGTTTGCAGTGAAGAACACAATACAATCAATAGAACCAAAGTACACACACAGCATACCTTGGGCTGTAACAAAGGTTCATACTTTCAGCTTTGCAGCAGGATACTTGTGCGGTAATTGTGTGATGAGTTTGTTGTTGTGTGTTGTGTGTGGGGATAAAGGGTGGCGCACTTGGCAGGAGAGCTTGTTAAAGCTCTGAAAACAAGGCAGCCGGACCTCAAAATCAACAACAGAGACGTCCTTTGTGTGCAGATTGCTGGTCTTTGCCATGACCTGGGTGAGTGATACACACCTTCTCACGATCACATCTAATGCATGAAGGCTGGTCCTCAATGAAGGCAGACAACACAAATACATTCACATGTACACTTTCATGTGAACCATTTCACAATCTGTTTCTCTCAACCAATCACAGCCCACCCTCACCTCAGGAGGTTCATTTAAACATGACTCCCTCCTCACTGATCCTTTCTACACTGATGCTGTTACAGACCGTACTGCTGGCAGAGCTTTGCCTCCTCCACCCTTTTATAGTTCAGAGTTCACTTTGCATTGCAAATGTATTCAAAGTTTACTTCGGGCTAGCGGGGGGGGGGGGGGGGGGGGGGCATTTTAAGAGCGGAGCCAACAGCACCAACTTTAACTGTATTTCCATTTGTTGTAATAAATGGTTAAGAATCTATGACGAGAGTTCCTGACTGAACAGTTCCTGTAGATCATCTCGGTTAAATGCTTAACGTGCTTTAATGTGAAATGCTTTCAGCAAGTGTGATAATCACTGATAGCAAACAATAACAGCTGATGGGAGCAGAATACAAAAAAAGAAGAATTACTTTTTTAATCATTGAGGGGAAATAATTGTTTTCCCTTCAATGTTATTTGAAGGAGATGAACTGGCACCTCTCCAACTACCAGCACACACATTTTTAAAATGAATAACCCAACAGCAGTTTAATGGGTTTATTTGATCTGTTTTTGCAATTGAACTCTTATTTATTTATTTATCCATATCTAGGACATGGGCCTTTCTCCCATATGTTTGAAACGTTCATCCACAAAGCACGTCCAGAAAAGAAGGATTGGAAGGTAAGAAACCACTAAATAACCGTTGAAATCGCATTGTTGAGCCAAAGGAGTCGAGCTCACTCTGGAGAGCAGTGGGATTCTGGGTCTCTGTTGTCGATGGTTCAGTGTTGGTATTTCTCAATTCTAAATGACTTCAAGAACAACAAGTTCAAGTTATAAAATAAAATAAAATGCTGTCTGTTTAATAAATAGAGGCCTGGAGGTAAATCACCTAAAGGTTTCCTCCTTTCTGTTTGTTATATTGCCATTAGCAGTAAATATCACAGTATATGTTTTCTGTGTAAAAAGTACAAACAGAGGAGGAAGATAGCACATAGTACAACTCTGCACTCTTTAAAGTGATTAAGTTGTCTCTCTGCGTACATTACGTCATTTATTTATCCCTCGTTCAGCCGGACGTGACGTTACATTTCATTTTCAACATAAAGTGACGTTATGTGACTCCAGTCTTGTGGTGCATTTAGTGCGCACACAGATAGTAGTGCTGCTTTTTCTTTACTTCACAATCAAATACAAATTTTCATATTGAAATGCAATATATGTTCTATTGTAGAAAAAAATAATTTTAATAAGTTAATTTTGGAAGTTCATAGAAGATAAGAATCTCTATTCTGACATCTACCCCCCCCCCCCCCCCCTCCCCTGAGATAAGTTGTAAATTGTCAACTCACGACATTCAGAGATGTCGCGGTAATCCTCCCATAAAGACCCGCCGTCTATTCTGGGAGGATTTCTGTAAATGTCTTTGATTACTTGTAATGATTAAAGATTCAAAATGTGTTGTAAAGAGGTGGCAGTCGGAGCTTAGCTTTACGGTTACGGACACAAATGAGGAAGGTTTGAGACGAGTAGAGAACAGAGACGTGATAATCCCACAAAGAGGTAAATGATGTTCACAGACATCACAGCAGAGTGCTGTACTTTAAATCAATATAGAATCAGCCTCAATAGCAGCTTCAGTGTCATCTGTAGCGGCCTTCATTGTTGTGATTATTACTGCGCAGTGTTATCCCGCACCTGGCTCTGATTGGCTAATCGTTAGTCCCTCCGCTGTGCTTATTGGTCAATTACTTTTTAATGGAGGAAACGCGGTTGTTCGCCTGTCCCGATGCCAGACGAATCAGTCGGTTCAAAGGTCTGGACCCAGATAAAGAGATAAGGGCAAGAGAGGCAGAATGTCAGAGGAGCATAAGCTAACAAAGGATGTCCAGACCAGTTCTAGTTTGGGTTAGAGGGGAGGCGACCAGGAGAGTCTTGGGGCAAACCCTAAAGTAGAAGAAAGACCTTCATTAACAGATGTTCTGATACAAAAGTTGGGACATATCATGTATATTAGATGGCTTTCCCAAAACATCAATATTTATGCTATCAAATGACATCAAACATGACAGTGGAAATGGATGTTATGACATTTCTATTGTTTTAATAAATGTCAGCAGTATCATTTAAATACAAAACGTGGTGCAATGAAAATACACAACTTCGCAATACAGGATTTTTTGCCATCAAAACTAACAAATCTGTGTATCTTGCAGCATGAGGAAGCCTCTCTAGAAATGTTTGACAGCATGGTGGAGGAATGTAACCTCCTGGATGAGGACAAGAAGAAGAAGCTGCTGCCCGATGACCTGAAGTTCATCAAAGACATGATTAAAGGACAGGTACTGTGTCTGAGTGAATTGTGTAGAATTAGTCAGTTATCATCATCATGGCTACAGCAGCCATTCTAATGCCACTGCTGTCTGTCATCTCTGCAGCCATCTGAAGGTCATCCAGAAGAAAAGTCCTTCCTCTATGAAATCGTGGCCAACAAAAGAAATGGCATTGATGTGGACAAGTTTGACTACCTTGCCAGGTGGGGCTTGTTGAACGGCGACTGTAGATGAACTACGTATTATCTTAACGTAAGAAACATTCTCATTTCATATATCTCACTCTCTCTTCTCAGGGACGCCCACCACCTGGGCATCAAGACCAACTTTGACCATCTGCGCTTCATCAAGTTTGCCAGAGTGTGTGAGGTGGACGGGCAGAAACACATCTGCACAAGAGACAAGGTGCTGACTTTGCAATTTCTTCTTTTTCGATCAGTTTTTAAAACAGCAAACTATTTCAGGGTCCAACAATAAGGATTGCCCGATGAGCTACGTTACTACGATGTCACAATATGATAATTTAATATCACAATTATCATAGAAAATATGAATATGTTTCACGGTTTTCATTATTATTAACCAGAATATTTGTAATCAGCCTGTAGCTAACGAACTAAGATATGAATAATCAACCTTTTCCCTTTATTTTGTTTAAGACATCCTTACTGGTTATTTACATAAAAACACAATTTAAATGATTAGCAAATAAACATTTATATTTTTATTGATAAAAACTTCTAGTCATTAGTTTTAACGATGTATTATAAACTGTTTAGATCAAGTGAAAGGAAGTTAAACGGGTCATAATTCATCTTTAATATCTATTTTATATTGCTGTGAAACATCTCCTTCAAACAACTGGATTCGTTTGTTCAAGTTTCTCACCAAAACTACATGTTACTAGATTACATTTGAACACATCATGATATCATTTACTTTAATTAAAGTAACATTTTTACTGAATGGAGCTTGAACGCACCACAAAGTGTTCTGTTAGCAACGTTACGAGCTTTCCTCTCGATTCAACACTTTATAAGAGAAGTGACCAGAAAGCATCAATGTGAATCTTCCAGATCGCATTAATAGATCTCTTATTCTAGGCCGACAACGATTGTCACTAAAAAAAAATTTTTCACACCATGAAATGGCGTGACATGAAAAACGCGAAATTCGCCTCATTCGCGCGAGTTGAAATTTTTCGACTTGACTGAGAAATGTGCTTGTGGCAATAGCCTATCAGCGCTGAGATGCTCCTCCTGTCATCACTGATGTCATGCTGTTGTTGAATCAGGAAATAAATCCTGTAGCCGTCTGTGTTCACCCAGAGCTCTACGACACCTCATATTAGTAGAGAGCGGACCAAACTATGTGTATACATGCGTGTTGTGGCAACCCGGGGGACGTGGAGGCGAGATTCAGAGATAAAACAGCTGACCCAGAGACAGTAGCCATGTAACATAAAGTGTCCTTTAATAAACAGGGTAGGGTAAAGCGGGATAGGGTCAAACTCAACAAAAGACTCCTCCTGGTCGGGGTCTTTGGCCTTCAGTCTACACCCAGTGTGAGATGATTCCTCCGTCCTGTTTGGGCAGAGGAGAGGAGAGAGGTGAGTCCGCTTAATTACCTCCGGTCAGCTGAAGCTCCTCTCCAGAGGTTCAGGAGATCCTCGTATTCTTCTGCCCAGTCTGTCTGCCGCTGCTGCTTCACAGCCCTGTGAACATATGCTCATTGTAATTAGCTGATGGGCTGCAGGTGTGACCACTGCCACGTGCCTAGTGGCTGCAGCACCTGCACCGGATAGAAGACTCCCTCTATCACCTCCCCCAACCTGAGCTTGGGGATCCGCCTCCTGTGCTGTGTCGGCTCGGCTTTTCCCCCTGGTTTGCCACAGTGGGTATAAACCATATGGAACAAACAATGAAAGAGACGCTGCCGTATTTACGCCTAGATGACGTTATTGTGAGTGTTGATGGAGCTGCTACAATGTTAGCTTAGCATAGCACCGATCGATCCGAGCTCCACTCAGAAAACAAGTATTTTAAAAGTTATTTACTTGTCGTCTTGAGGAGAGAACTAACAAAACATGAATTCAGACTTTTTACAAATCGGCATCATTATGTAGTTATTTCGGCATCTCTTTGTGTCCGTTTATTGCAGTTAAATCACAGAAAAATCTTTTTATTTTGGGTTCATAGAGCCGATATGTGGCTTGCTAGAAACAGTGAATTCTCCTCTGATGATGTTATGAACTCAGACGAGACGGCGTTTATTTCCTGGATATCTGAGACTTCCACAACACGTACTAAGCAGGAATAGAGGTTATTTCCTTCACGGTTGATGGCGGAAATAAATGGCTTAGTTGATAACGGTTTCCATGGAGATAAGCCACTCCTCCTCTCCGGCGTGTCTAGTGCAAATGACGCAAATAAACACAAATGATCCCGCGAGTAAACTCCCGCGAGTAACGCATGTGTTTGGTATCAACGCATCATTATATTGCACGTACAACATACAGCTCTTCTTCAAGCCGGAATTCAGCCAGGATGGGGTGATGTGATGTTAAAACCAGTGAGAAGCCCAGAAGTGACCATGGTGTCAGTGGGATAAGCTCTTTGAGTGTCCATTATAAGAAATGAATAGACTTCCTCTATGAAATTCCTCTGGGACATGCCGGCTCCAATATATGAATCGGCAACATCACACGCACAAAGTATTTCTACAGCTGCAGAACATAGTAACACGTTCACAAACTTAAATAAGTGTGTGTTTACTGAAACATTTCACAAGCTCAAAATATTGACCCATAATTACTTCCATGTGGACCCTGCTTGTCTTTTATCAGATTTTAAACTGCAATCACTTGTTATGAGTTGTGACTAAACTATAAGTGATGCTCTCCACAGGAGGTGAACAATCTGTACGAATTGTTCCACTTAAGATACACCCTCCACAGGAAAGCCTACCAGCACAGCGTGAACAAGATCATAGAGTCTTTGTGAGTAGCTACCTTTCCCCCGTTGGTACTCTAATAACAACATTTACCTTTTTTCTGCTGTAGCTTATTTCATTTGCTTCATAATTCCCTCTCTTGTATGTTATGCAGCAGAATGTTTTAAAAAGTGATGATGTGATTATTCAGGATCACAAAGGCCTTTTTGAAAGCAGACGAGCACATCCAGATCAAAGGCTCTGGAGGGAAGATGTTCACTCTCTCCTCAGCCATCAAGGACATGGAGGCCTACACCAAGCTGACAGGTCTGTAGACACCGCTGTGTCTTTAACATGAAGACACAGGGAGGAGTGGGCAGACGAACCGCCATCTGTGCCATGTTCAACAAATACAAACACTGAGTTCCAAATCACATACGTTTTACTTTTTGTACAAACTGCAGCTGCCCTTACAAAAAAACATTCTTCTTGCATTAAATTGGACATATTACTTCATCATAAGATTTTATATTGAACTTTGACCCTCTGGCTCATTTATCAGCTGCACCGGGGATTGTGGGTCAGAGCAGCCAGAACAGCAAAATGAGACCAGATGCAGTAGAACGTCCTTGTATTTTCTGCATACTGCATTTGACACACTAAATACTTTTGTGGCATGTTAATTGTATGGTAGTATCAGTATTGGAACACAGTACTTTTTAAAAGTACTGTTATGGTCTGGCTCTTGAACCACAACAAAACGTCACGAAAAACTCAGCCTTGCTTAACAAAGAAACCACCTTTATTAGAGAAAGGTCAGGACATTTCCAAGTGCAAAACAGGAGAGCGTTCTCACAGAAAAACAGACGGGGTAACTCCTGCTGCTAGACACCCCGTGTAGCACACCAGGTGTCAGTGGAAGAAGCCAGCCCCTCCTCCGGATGGGGCGGGTCTTGTAGGGCGAAGCCGTTGGCCAGCTGCCTCCAATCTTCCTGATGGCCCTGGGCCGTCACAGTACACAGTAGTTTCAAAACAAGTTCAATTGTCCAAACATGTCCGTTAGACTGCGGTCAGTATTATCACTTGTGTTATTATTTATTTATTCTTTTTACACCAACAGTGATATTAAACCTTTTGACAGTGTTTTTAATTATGTTAAAGTCTGTAAAGCTAGAATACATATGTGATCTGAGTTTATCACACCTCAGAAAAAATGTGTTTTTTAACCACCCAGACAAATTTGAATGATTAAAAACATCACAGAGCATATGACATTATGTTTTTTGAATGTTACCTGAGGGACTAAGTTTGGTTAAAGGTTGTTGGAGTGTAAAATTCATGTAAACTTGATGAAATCCATTAAAAAGCAGGACAGAGCTGTAAACACGACCCTGAACTTTGATACATTAGGAAATACAAATACACATTTCCACAAATTTGGGAAATACTTTGATGTAGACGTTGCAGTCAGCCACTCCCTGTAGCGCTACAGGTAGTTAGCCAGTTTGCTGTACATGCTAATGATTGCAGGCAGATAAACACATCATTTAATTCATCACTTACACTTTTTGCACTTGTAAAGACAAAATCAAGACACAGCCCTCCAGACTGTAGACCAGAGGTCTTCAACATGGGGTCTGCAACCCCTAGGGGGTCCGCGGAGGTACTGCAGGGGGTCCGCAAAAGTTTTGGTTGATTAGACAATTTTTAAAAATTTAAATTTTTTTATTTTTTTCCAAACATGAATCTGTCCATTATTCTAATAGTTCAGTATTGTATGCAGGATAACAGGTATGTTTATGCATGGCAGTGGCACTAATAGGCCATCACTCATTTTCGTTTCCACATTCATGTTTAAAATAAAAACGTCAATTTGAATATCTTGTATGCATGATTATCATGCAATTGACAGACAATGTTGATATTGGCATTGGTATCAGCTGACAAGGTATGTTTATAAATGTCAGTAGCACGGCCTCTCTACTCACTGTACCTTCACATGTTTAAAATAACAACATGAATATATGAACCTGTGTATTATGTGAATAGCTTAGTATTGAATGCACAATAAAGAGGTATGTTTATACATGGCACTAGGCCCTGTTCAATATAAAACACAATTTTATACAATATATATAGTCGGGGTCCCTGCTCCATCTCTCTATCAGTTTGGGGGTCCTTGGCCTGAAAAAACGTTGAAGACCCCTGAACTAGACGCTCTTCTTAAAGCCTGATGCACATCGCTTCAGCACGGAGAGAGATCCCAAACTTGCCGTACCCTGTTACGTTGCTTTGGTATTATTGGATAGTTGAGTTTGGCAAATGGGCAATTGTGAGTAGAAGCAACTTACTGAAGTTAAGTAAAAGTAATTTGATCACATTGATATTGTTTATTTCTTTCAGTTATGACTCTGACTATGATGTAAATTATTTATTTTGTAACACTATAAATGATCTTGTGACCCTTTCTTTGGTTTGTTCTCACTCACCTGTAGATCAAGTGTATGAACAAATACTCTACTCTTCCACCCCGGAGCTGACTGAGGCGAGGGACATTCTAAAGAAGATTGTCGCTCGAAATCACCCCAGGTGTCTGGGTGAAAGAAAGCTTACCGAGGTACGCACTAGTGTCATTGTGTGACTGTATCACATGCAGGCCTGCAATTTTGTCATTTTAAGGGCAAGGCCACTTGACCTTTGGCGTCCATCAAATCTACAGCAATAATGAATTTCACTTGAGGGTTAAGGGTGATTTTATTTTTATGCCTCCACGCCGGCAGCAGCCGTGGATGGTCCGGTCTATTCTCATGAATATCATTCTCAAATTTCTTCAAATTTGGCGCACAAATCCACTTGGAATCAAGTTGAACTGATTAGATGTTGGGGGTCAAAGGTCAGTGTGACCTCACCAAACGTCTTTTTAACATCATAGAATAATTCATATGCTAATTATGACAATTGCATACTAATGTGTGTCAGGATAAAAGGATGAAGTGATGACATTTTGGACAGACATGGATGTAAACCCGAGCATTCCTCAGACTTTGTCACAGAAACCTCTGCCCTCAGTGAAACGTCCTGTTGTGAGAGGACAAACAACAACACCGAGCATCACAGCTAACATATCTAGTCAGGCCTGTGACCGGACTACAGACACAGCTGGTTACTCTGTCAAGAGCCAAATGTGTAAATAATGTGTACGCACAAAATCCAATCTACAGGTTGACATTTAACCAGAAGGTTACCTGTTCCATACCGCATTGTACTGTCCGCATGTCGAAGGGTTTTTTAGCAAGACACTGAACCCCAAGTTGCTCCTAAACGTCTTAGGATGGGTTAAATGCAGAGGTCAGATTTCATGTTTGTACCTGTATGTATAAGACCATTGAAATAAAGTTAGTTATTAAGTTTAAAAATCCATGCAGACGTCTTTTCACAAGCATGAACTGGTATTAACAGACACACTTAGACCAATCATACTTCAAATATATTGAGAGACGGGGAACATTGTTTTTAGGTTGTTGACCAATTTGTCTGATTGAATTATTGTTTTTTTAGTCTACACAATGTTATGTAAAATCAATCGATAAAAGACACATTTACAAACTTACTTTTAAGTGATTTGATGAATTTCATCACTTCATTTTACATTAGAGCATCATCTCCCTGTTGATTGTTTAATTTGATCCTGAATTGTTTAACCCTTTGTAGAGTAAACGCACTATGAATCATTGATCATCCTTTTATTGTTTAATATTGATGATTGTGATTTTCCCGTGATGATGGTTTACAGAAATATGTGATGAATTAGTGTAATGACAGCTGCTCTGCCACCGTTGGAGAACCTTGCTGATGTGACGCAATCCTTGAAATTTCGCTTTCTTTGCCGCTCTTCTCTTTGACAGGTCTAATGACTGCTGAAGCGGCCACACATATTGATATGCAAACGAATGTATAAGAGTGTTTCTGCATTCATTAATAGATAACAGTGGATATTTATGTCTTTGTGTGTACGCTCAGTTTTAGTTGTGAATCTACAGAGTTTTATGCAACAGGGCCTGGTGTTTTGTGATTGTTGTTTTGTTGTGGACAGAGAGTGAAAACACAGAGACAAAGTTACATTTAACTTTAATTTGATCTCAAATTATTATTACCATCTCTAACTTTTTCTCCCTCCCTAAGGACATGATTACCAAATGGCAAAACATGACACCAGAAGAGAAAGAGGTGAGTTTTTCAGTCTAATTATTTCAACTTTTCTTAATCTTCTGTTTATTACGATGTGATTTGTAAGATATCAATCAGTAAAAAAGAAAAATAATGAACCTCTTAATACTCTCAGTTGGCAAACAACCAAACTCTGCATCACAGCTGATATCTGGCACGGTGTGGGACAGACATCCTGGCTGAAGAATCATGATCTTATAGTCACATCATAAACACTGTTAATGACAGCAGCTGTGCTGCATCATCGATATCAACATTTAGAATGATCACAGAGAGTTGAACTGTCCTCTCATCTTAACAGCCACACAGCTCCTGCTTGTGAACGGGCTGCAGACACAGCTGCTCCCTCTGTTGAGTGCCAGCGCATTAAACCTCCCTTCAGTCCCCTCCTGCTCCCTGTGACGAGCCTCATACACTCACACATTTATTATACGTATATAAGCTGCGGCTCAATCTGTAGGTGAGAAAAGTGTGGACAGAGAGACAAAACAGTGTTTTCAATTTCAACTGCTTCATGTTGATCAGAGTAAAATGTGTTAAGTTGGAACACATTTCAAATCTCTTGTCCCTCCCACTACTCACCTTTTCTCCTCTCTCCCCAAGGAAATGAAACGTGGTTGGGAAAAGGAATTGGCCGACTGTCAGAATGACGGACTGACACCAGAGGACTTTGAAGTTCACGTGAGTTTTTAGTCCAATTACTTTTAGTTTATGTGGTGGGAATTTTGTAATATAAACTCAAGAGAGAGATGTCTGTTAAGGGTTTATTCTCAACACTTGCAAGAGAAAACAATCAGCAACAGTCACAGATATTGTCCAGATGTTGAGCAACATTCTATTTCACTCCATCTGTTTACTTTGCATATGTCTGTTGCTGGAACATCACGATTGGTAGAAGATTAGCTCGAACATACTCTCATAAGTTACATTTAAAAGCATCACTACATAAGTCAGCATTTTATAATTTCCATCTTTTTGCTGACCTGTCTGCTCATATGTCACTGCACCAACAATGTTTACTCAGTCAAGGTGAGAACCATAGAAATAAAAGAAGAGTAGAGACATTCACATTTAATCAACGTAGCAGGATGGTCAGAAAAGCGGACATTTCTAAGCTTTTAAGCTAACTAGCCAGCCATTCGTCTCCAGAGCTGCGTCTTCTCTCTTATCAGTGAGCTGTGACATCACTTTACAAACCCACCATAACAACTGACAACATTTTATTTCTACTCCAATTCTCTCTCTTGTTTTCCATCTTACAGCATAAAACAGAACATAATAATAAAGCTTTTAATAATCCTTTATAACATGAAGTGATTATTATGTTATAGGTTTAAACTGGTAATTTCCCCTGCTACACTTCACTTTTCTCAAAATCTTGAATTATCATTTATATTTGTGAGATGTTGCCTTCCTTCATTGATATAATTTACATGAGAAAGTAAAAACAGGCGTCTGTCTTCTGTCTCTTTTAGATCGTTAAATTGGACTATGGGATGAAAAACAAGAACCCCATCAAGAAGATGCGGTTCTACAAGAAGAGAAAACTTGATGAGGCATTCAAGCTCCCCGACTACCAGGTCAGAACTACACCACAACAGTTTTAATCTTAATCTATCGTGGCATTATCTTGTGTGTCTTTCTTTATAAGGCCTCCTCTGTTATGTCATTATTCTCTAATGTATGCTGCTTTCATTCTTTTCAGAAGTCCGTGTTTCACCCGAAATACTTCTCTGAGCAGCTGATCAGGGTTTACTACAAGAAGACTGATGAAGCAAGTGTGAAGAAAGCCTACGAGCACATGGACCTGTGGTGGGAAAATCAAAGGGCAAATCCTCAGGTAATATTTAGATTCAGGCTGTTAAATATAGTATTATATATTTAAAGTACGAGTATAAGGATGGGGACGTGAGGAGGGAAGGAGAGATTAATCATATCACATCTTGTCAGAGCTCTTTGATCTTGGATCAACAGTTAGTGTTGTCCAGTTCTGCTGCTAATTAATATTTTTCTTAATGATTATTTTCTCAGTTGACTCATATATAGTTAAGTCTATAGAAGTAAGAGAAGAGGGAAAATAACAATGAACTAAAGTCCAAGGTCTCATACAGCTTGTTTTATCCGACCAATGTTCCTTCACTTTCACACAAGGCTGTTGTTTGACTAATTATTCGTAAATTTGTTCATTTTTTGTCAATCGACAAATCATCTCAGCACCAGCTCAGTCTAGTTTCTGCTTCAGTGATGTCTCACTCTGCTCTTGTTCCTGATACTGATGCACTTTTCTCTTTATTTACATGCTGTAGGACACAGAGGAAGACCCGAGCCCACCCAGGAGGAAATATCCAAAACAATGAATGAAGCAGTTTTGGAAAATGAAGATTAAATTTGGTAAAAGAAAGCCATTCCTCCCTGATAGTCATCATGGTTGATTGTTATTCAGACACTCAACAAGGGGAGCATGTTAAAGAGCACAGCCTAAATCTTGAGGTCTCTAAAAACATTTTACACCATTTTTCTCCAAAAACGAATGATTTAAGAGTAATGAGGATCATTATTACATATTAAAGCCCTGTTGAATATCATACACATACCTTTGTTTTGGTTGAGTCATCTTGACTCAGCTTTATTGAGGCTCACTTCTCCATCTGCAGCTGATTATTACATCACGTTTAAAACAGAATCAGTGCTGAATAACACCAGAAGCCGGCCGTTGAGTAATTCTGTTAAATCATCATTCAGCTCACGGTCACACCAACAAAGTGAACATTTAGCTTTTGGTTGAGGGATTTTAAATATTTAGAGGTGTTTGGTTTTAATGTTAATCGTGTGAGTTACTGTTATGATTACATCATATATCACTGTTTCTCACTGTACTCTTATGATATAGCTCAACTGGCCTTCTTTAATGTAATCATGGGTATGCATGTGGTGAAGACAAACTTTGGGTATTGTTGTGTTTTGCTGTTAGTGTGAAAATGTATTGGATAAATAATATGTAACGGGGCTGTAAAGGGAAACCTATTGAAGGTTATTAGAACCTTTCTACTGTATCTTATTGTGACGGGTTGATCTGAAATAAAACTATTCTTATCTTTCTTGTGTGTCCTTGTGCAGCTTAAGTCTAATAATACTAATGATGCGTATAATCAGTTATTAATCAAATAAAACAAATACACACATCAGAAGCATTAAAGTGCTGCGTGAGTCAGGCACCGGAATCTGATTCCCCCACGTGGGTCCTGATGATGCAGGATGAGAAAATACAATTGCCAGTTCAAATTATATCTTCAGTCAAATACCAATTGGGAAATGTACCTTCAGAAATGAATTCCTCAAAATCAGCATCATGTAATTGGATGCATTTCTTGTGGCTTTGATACTGCACCTTAATTATCATTTCATCTACAACATGAGCCGAGAGTGAAAATGAGGTACAGCTGAACTTTTCTTAGATATCCTTTCAATGCTCATAATAATAGTCTAAATAACTGAAAACAGTCACTCGATCATTCAAATGCTCTCTGATGTACCGAGAAATACAGTTAAATACAGTTTTTGAACTAAAGCTCGTGGGTATGCAGATGTTCTTACTGCCTGACAGGTCTGGAACTTCATTAACGCACTGAAACACACAGAATGATCCCTTTACACAAGCTTCCCTGTTATGGCACGAATTATCCAGCTTTACTGAATAGTAGGCAGATCCAACAGGTGCATCTATAGCTTACCCAAGGCTCGACACCAACACTTGCCCTGGGCCAGTTAACTCTGTTAGGGCAAGTGGAGTTCCTCATGCAGTTGTGCAATTGGGCAGGTAAATAAATGTGCTCTTTATTAGGGGCTGATATTCAGTCAAATACGCACTCAGGAGATTGGCCTCAGTGCTTTCTATTCACCGATCCCTTAAATGCTGCATTATAAACAACAAATCAGTTGAAATTGGCAAGAGGAGAGCTAACGTTAGCTGTTGCAGCACAGTCCTGTTTGGCTATAAAATACAATTTAAGTAAAATTTAAATTTAAAAAAAGCAAAAAACTAATAGCAACAGTGTCAAAAACTAGGTAGTTCCCACATGATATATAATTTAATGTAGCTGTTATATGCAGCTGTTCTCGTTGCTGTAATGTCAGAAGCCTCAACAGCTGACATCAGAAATGTGATCTAACTGGGCTGAGTGGTTTTCTTAGCGTCATCGACATGATCTCACCTTATTTCTGGGCCAAGGTCCAGCTGGTGACAGTGAGGATCCAAATGCAGATAACTGAGCAGTTCAGCGTTTATAATGGCAAAAAAAAGAAAGAAAAGAAAGATACAAAAGCTCAAAGAAGCGTGAGGTGGGCCAGGAAGTCAGTACAAACAGGCAAAAACAGGCAAGTTTCAAAAACAGGCAGGTAACATGTTGTTGGGATCTGACCCTGCTCTCCTGGCTGGCTGGGACCCTCACATGTGTTTTTCCAAACAAAGGAGCATCCATGCTCCTCCCTTTCCACAAAGTTGATAAAACAGGGTCTGATAAAACGCCAAGCCGGATGACCACACCCCCCAGCTCCGGCCAAAACCTGATGCTGGTCCCTCATTGGCCAAGAAAGGGCCTGGCACTGGTTGTGCCACCTGGTTTATAAGCCCCAGCACAGCTAGAATCGCCCTCTTCACTCCGGACTCCTCCAGGTGACAAGAAGATCCACAAGGCTCTTCCGTCCAGACATGCTGATGTGAGGAGGTCCACAAGGCCTCTTCCCTCCGGACCTCGTCCTGGCAACAAGAAGATTCACGAGGAACCGCGGCCTCATAAAATCCTATCAGGTCACATGCAACATTCGCTGGTCGAACAGACTGTGTTTTAATTTGAGTTTTGGATCCTGTAGTGCGAGAACGAATAACTTCTATGCCCCGGTCTCCCACCCTTTTTGTGTACACACCGCCGGCAGAAGGACGATTAACAATCTTTCCTCGCCGAAGATTTCCGGGAAGGACGACCCAAACCTCGTCCCTCAGCCGAAGTTAAAAAGCACTCTCTGCTGAGAGGAGATAGAGTCTGCGCCAGCCAGCCCCGAGGCCGCGCCACCGAGAGCCCTCATCTCTCGAGGACTGACTGATCCCCACCACGGGAAACGTACCCTACCGAACGAAGCTTCTACAAGTAAGAGTTACTGGTATCTGGGCCTAGCTTAGCTTAGCTTAGCATTAGCTTAATTTAGCCTATTCGTTATGTCGTTGTTATTCCTGTATCTTGTTACGTTAAGTTACTGTCGTGTTATAACGTGTTATTGCGCAAGCATCGCGGACCACGGAGTCCCGTTATATTGTGTATTTCCTGCTTTAACTGTTTGCATTAGATCCGTCGCTGCTAGTGGATGTGGAGGTTGTGATCTTATCACTTTAAAGACTAAAACCACGGTGGCCGAGCCTCATCTCGCCGACCGAGGTTCGGGTGATAAGAAAGCAACACTCGCACCTCACCGCAGTGATAAAGATCTGTTTGTTTTGGGGATTATTTTATTTTGTTTGGTTTTATTCTCTCTCCTTTAAATCGGCTCTGTGAGTGAAATTTAGAACCGCAACTATCACCGTACAAGCGTGACCGGTCGGTTCAGAATCCGACCGCAGAGTTTACGAGTGATCAGCTGTTCCTCACATTCTCACTGCAGCGCCGAGCACCGCGCTCAGAGCTCCGCTCTCTTTCTCTCTCTCCCTCTCTTCCTACTAACCCGCATACACATACGTAGTTAGATTCACTGATTTTTGTTGAATATCTCAGACACGTAAGGTTACGTAATCTATTGTCTCAACCCACAGTGTGCGTCGCCCCACGTGGTTACAAGCGTAGCCCCTCGTAGCCATTTTGGTCGGAGGTCTCTAGACTCCGCCATCTTTGCTTGTAGGCTTACACGCCCCTTTTTAGATTACTCCCCTTTTACTGTTCGAGTAGTCCCCCCCCCCCCCCCCTTTCTCCACACACACGTACATATATCTATATACATATCCTTACCCCACTTTATTCATTTGACTTTAGGTATTAGACATATAATTGTATGATAGTGTTTGTTGATTTTGATATTACTTGATTTGATCATTTATTATTTTTGATTTAATAAACTGTTATATTTTTAAAGAGCAGTCGTCTGTGATTACTTGTGCATATGTGTGTAATAATAACTGGATGTAGTGGCCTGTGCTCGAACTTAAACCTTCACTCTCACTCCAAACGTGTAATAGAATTCAGACTATTAATATCGTGAGTGAACACTAATTATGAGACTTAGTTTATAGTTTGGTTATTGGTCCCTGTCCGCAGGGTGATGCCCCGTTCTTATTAGTAATTACTAATTAGCTTATTGATGTTAATAACTCCATTGATGTTGATAGTTTAGTTTCATATTTGCTGATAACCAAACACGCTCCTTTACGTTCCCAATAATGTTAAAGAATGCAGATAACAAACCTACGGAGCCTGGAAAAGTCATGAGGCCTTACTTTGACGATCTGGAAGGGAATGAATGGAACTGGGCCGGTTTATGTGGCGAGAGGCTGATGAGGGAATGAGATGCAGGTGGGGAAGGCCAGGCAACTGAGCAGATGGGGGAGGTGGGAACAGGTGTGTCGTTAGGCGGGGTCGGTCAGGTGACGTGGGAGAGGAGGGAAACTCCGAGGTGGTTTTGGGGAATAGGCCTTATTTCAGGGAAGACATTTTGACACGTCACATTCGGAAAAAAGCACAGGCGTAAATAATTAAATGAAGGACTCAATTCCATTTAGCTGTTTTGATTTCAGGTTCTTGGTATGCTCGCTCCGTAGAAATAGAATAGGGGTGGAGCAGACAATTCCACCCATTCAACTCAACAGGATGGTCAGAGGGGTCGGCCGTTTTTATGTTACCGTTGCATCTTTTGTAGCGGGCTAACTTCAGTATTAACTAAACTGTCAGATGAGTGACAACTTTGTTTGGCTCATTTTCTGTTATTGACAAGCTAGCTAGCTAACTAGCGGACAGCAGGCTAGTTAGCTAGCTTGCTAACACCCCCGTGCTTTAATGCTACACTGGTTACAGAAAATTTGTGGTTTTCCACCAAACCACAAACCCAAATCAAGGACTCAGATACAGCATGTGTGGGTAATGAAGGATTTCTCCATCGTAATGCTACTGTTCACTAACTGCCTGACTCCCAGTAATCAGCATAAAAAAGCAGTGAAGTCTGTGGTAAGAACTTGAGGGAGGTGTGGACCGGGATGAAGCAGATAACTGGCTTCAAGGTTGGAGGGAGACAACCAGGGGGCTCCCTGGAGAGGGCCAGTGAGCTAAACTGTTTCTTCAATAGGTTTAGTTCACATCCCTCATCTGTGTCCTTCACACACCACACCTCACAAACATCTCTGCTGCCTCCCCTCTCTGTCCCCCCAGGTGAGCTGCATGGACACAGAGCCCTCAACATCAAAGGGCACCACTGACCCCATGACCACCCTCCCCCCTCTCTCTGTGACGACTGGCCAGGTTAGGAGACACCTGCAGATACTCCACCAATGCAAGGCTGCAGGACCTGATGGCATCAGCCCCAGGGTCCTGAAGACCTGCGCCACCCAGCTGTTTAATGTTCTGCAACACCTCTTCAACCTGAGCCTGAAGCAGGAGGAAGTCCCGGTGCTGTGGAAGACATCATGCCTGGTTCCTGTTCCTAAGAAGACGACTCCATCTGGCCTCAACGACTTCCCACCCGTTGCCCTCACATCTCATGTGATGAAGGTGCTGGAGAGGCTGGTCTTGGCCCACCTCCGACCGCAGGTGAAATCATCACTGGACCCTCTGCAATTTACATACCAGCCTCATGTGGGAGTGGACGACGCCATCATCTACCTGCTGCAACGAGCTCAGTCGTACCTGGATGGATCCGGTGGCTCTGTGAGAATCACTTTCTTTGATTTCTCCAGTGCATTCAACACCATCCGACCACTGCTGCTGAGTAGGAAGGTGCGGGTGGTGGGAATTAACGCGTCCACCGTTTCCTGGATCACTGACTACCTTACAGGCAGACCACAGTTTGTCCGACTGGGCCGTGTGCTGTCTGATACGGTGGTCAGTGATACTGGAGCCCCACAGGGAACTGTCCTGTCTCCCTTCCTGTTCACCTTATACACCACTGACTTCCAGTACAACTCAGGGTCATGCCATCTGCAGAAGTTCTCTGATGACTCTGCAGCGGTCGGGTGTATAAGGGATGGACGGGAGGAGGAGTACAGGGCAGTAGTGGAGGACTTTGTAGAGTGAGCGGTAGAAATCACCTGTGTCTGAAAGGGACCAAGACCAGAGAGATGGTGGTCGACTTCAGGAGGAAGACGACGGCTCCACAACCGGTGAGAGTTCTGGGAGAGGATGTGGACATGGTGGAGGAGTACAAGAAGGGGATGAGTCGACTCTTCTTCTTGATCTGCCCACTGCTATAAGTCTCTATAACAAATCACCTCTGGCCAAATCAATCACACAATTTTAACACTGTTACACTGTTTGTTTGTTAAATCTTTGCACTATTGTTTAGTTAGTTAATTTAATATTTTTTTATTTTATTGTATATATTGTGCAATTGTTTTATATTTAATATTTTACTGTTATTTTTATTGCTTTGCTCTACCTGTACCTATAAATCCTGCTGTAGCAAAAAATTCCCCATTGCAGGGTTAATAAAGTAACTATTTTATCTAATCTAATTTAGAGTCAAACAGACCATAAAGCAGGGTATGATTTAGGGCGGGGCTACACAGTGATTGACAGGTCTCTACCACAGCGACAGACCCTGCTGCAGTAAAATGAGAGCTTAGATAAGTGAAAGATTGTAAAAGTTACCTAAACTTAAATTAACTATGAATTGTTGCAGTTTTAATAGGTGGTAATATGCGTGAATATTTTTATTATTAATTCTATAGACTGTCGTGTGTGTGTGTGTGTGTGTGTGTGTGTGTGTGTGTGTGTGTGTGTGTGTGTGTGTGTGTGTGTGTGTGTGTGTGTGTGTGTGTGTGTGTGTGTGTGTGTGTGTGTGTGTGTGTGTGTGTGTGTGTGTGTGTGTGTGTGTGTGTGTGTGTGTGTGTGTGTGTGTGTGTGTGTGTGTGTGTGTGTGTGTGTGTGTGTGTGTGTGTGTGTGTGTGTGTGTGTGTGTGTGTGTGTGTGTGTGTGTGTGTGTGTGTGTGTGTGTGTGTGTGTGTGTGTGTGTGTGTGTGTGTGTGTGTGTGTGTGTGTGTGTGTGTGTGTGTGTGTGTGTGTGTGTGTGTGTGTGTGTGTGTGTGTGTGTGTGTGTGTGTGTGTGTGTGTGTGTGTGTGTGTGTGTGTGTGTGTTCATTGCACGATGTTTCTGCATAGATCCTGTGACTTGGATCACCTCATTATTTTTGCAGGACTCCATTCACATTTGAACATTTTCTTCACAAAAGGTTTTTCTTTGACAACACAATCCATTGTTGAAATATTTAGCAGAAGCATCGTCACAGCTGAAAAACACGTGTATGATTACATCTGCTGCAGGACGACATAAGCTGCACAAGGACACACAAGAAAGATAAGAATAGTTTTATTTCAGGTCAACCCGTCACAATAAGATACAGTAGAAAGGTTGTAATAACCTTTAATTGGTTTCCCTTTACAGCCCCATTACATATTATTTATCCAATACATTTTCACACCAACAGCAAAACACAACAATACCCAAAGTTTGTCTTCACCACATGCATACCCATGATTACATTAAAGGCCAGTTGATCTATATCATAAGAGTACAGTGAGAAACAGATATATGATGTAATCATAATAGTAATATTAATCATAATTCATATTTCATATTGATAGATTAAATACAAAGTGCTTCCCCAGAGCCAGTTTCAAAAGATAGAATCGTTCAAATCGTTGGCACCAATAAAAGATTTAAAAACAAGTGAATAAGTAACAATAAATGCAGTCGGTGAGGAGAGATATACAGAATGATAAGTACGTTGGAACCACAACAAACACCAAAACAACCTTCAATCAAACATCACTCAGAGTCAAAATAATATCTAGTCAGATTAACACATTAACTCACACGATTAACATAAAAACCAAACACCTCTAAATATTTAAAATCCCTCAACCAAAAGCTAAATGTTCACTTTGTTGGTGTGACCGTGAGCTGAATGATGATTTAACAGAATTACTCAACGGCCGGCTTCTGGTGTTATTCAGCACTGATTCTGTTTTAAACGTGATGTAATAATCAGCTGCAGATGGAGAAGTGAGCCTCAATAAAGCTGAGTCAAGATGACTCAACCAAAACAAAGGTATGTGTATGATATTCAACAGGGCTTTAATATGTAATAATGATCCTCATTACTCTTAAATCATTCGTTTTTGGAGAAAAATGGTGTAAAATGTTTTTAGAGACCTCAAGATTTAGGCTGTGCTCTTTAACAT
Source organism: Anarhichas minor (assembly GCF_050575085.1). NCBI lineage: Eukaryota > Metazoa > Chordata > Actinopteri > Perciformes > Anarhichadidae > Anarhichas > Anarhichas minor. The sequence continues at coordinate 18,784,619 of NW_027466449.1, forward strand.
GCTCCCCTTGTTGAGTGTCTTAATAACAATCAACCATGATGACTATCAGGGAGGAATGGCTTTCTTTTACCAAATTTAATCTTCATTTTCCAAAACTGCTTCATTCATTGTTTTGGATATTTCCTCCTGGGTGGGCTCGGGTCTTCCTCTGTGTCCTACAGCATCTAAATAAAGAGAAAAGTGCATCAGTATCAGGAACAAGAGCAGAGTGAGACATCACTGAAGCAGAAACTAGACTGAGCTGGTGCTGAGATGATTTGTCGATTGACAAAAAATGAACAAATTTACGAATAATTAGTCAAACAACAGCCTTGTGTGAAAGTGAAGGAACATTGGTCGGATAAAACAAGCTGTATGAGACCTTGGACTTTAGTTCATTGTTATTTTCCCTCTTCTCTTACTTCTATAGACTTAACTATATATGAGTCAACTGAGAAAATAATCATTAAGACAAATATTAATTAGCAGCAGAACTGGACAACACTAAGTGTTGATCCAAGATCAAAGAGCTCTGACAAGATGTGATATGATTAATCTCTCCTTCCCTCCTCACGTCCCCATCCTTATACTCGTACTTTAAATATATAATACTATATTTAACAGCCTGAATCTAAATATTACCTTAAAATTTGGCCAGTGGCGGCTGGCCAATAGAGGGCCATGGGGCCTGGCCCCACCTTGAGCCACACAAAAAAAAAAAATTATAATAATCATAAATTATACAAATTGTCAATATTTGTGTTTTTGAACTATGGAATGTACCCAATAATATGTGTAAAATATGATATCTGTGCAAAATATATGCTTTTCCTGCTCGTGCTCTCCGCCTGTGTGCACGACACGTCTCAGAACGCACAGCTAGGGGGGCCAAATCGTTTTGGCCCAAAAGAGGCGGGTCTATGAAGCAGTTTAGCCAATAGCTGATTAAAGATATAAATAAGTGACATACAAATTAGCCAATCAGCGCCCTCAAATAGATTCAGTGTGGGGCCAAGACGATTCTGTCCCCCTAGCTGCGCGTTCTCGTCAGGAGAAGTCTCTACAGGCGAGCGCGAGCGCTACTCCTCCAAGTCTCGTTTGAGAGGAGAACTTTGGCGGAGATTCTGCAGACCAAAGAACTGATATCAGATCAGCCTGACCTCACAATCAGACAGCAGACTAGCGGGAAAGGGAAGCAGTACATGAAGCTTCTGTACTAGCTGAACACCAGACAGGTTTGGCTAGCTGCATGACGTCATGCTAATAACTTATTTAGCTTTTTAAAACAACGGGGACAGATCCAGCACGGACAGTTAGGGAGTGAGGGATGAGGAAGTAAGGAAACATGAGAACACCAGGGTAGAGAGTGAGGGATGAGGAGGTAAGGAAACATGAGAACACCAGGGTAGGGAGTGAGGGATGAGGAGGTAAGGAAACATGAGAACACCAGGACACACATGGAGAACTCTGTCAAGCTACATATTAGACAAAGTGAACATCTTGTCTTCTACATAGTTGTCCTCAGTCTCATCTGCTTAACTTGGTCATGGAGACATCAACATGTAACTGAGATGTTAAATTAACAGTGAAAACTCATCATAGCTTAATTTAACATCAGTATTCATAATTACACTTCATGTTTACTTCTCCTGATCTTTACCTCCTATAACAAGGTCCATAGGGGCATCTCAATAAATACACATGTTCTATTATATTATATGTTATTTACTGCTTATTTTCGTGTTGGAATAAATGTTAAATATTTAACTGCAAAGTAGTAATGCGTGTTTAATACTTTCATTTTTTTGCATTAAATCATACTGGGATGTTTGCTGAAATTGATAGGATGGCCCTACCTAGAACATGTTCCACCAGCCGCCACTGAATTTGGCCTTTTGTTTTTCCCACCACGTGTCCATGTGCTCGTAGGCTTTCGTCACACTTGCTTCATCAGTGTTCTTGTAGTAAACCCTGATCAGCTTCTCAGAGCAGTATTTCGGGTGAAACACGGACTTCTGAGAAAAATGAAAGCAGTATACATTAGAGAATAATGACATAACAGAGGAGGCCTTATAAAGAAAGACACACAAGATAATGCCACGATAGATTAAGATTGAAACTGTTGTGGTGTAGTTCTGACCTGGTGTTCGGGGAGCCTGTTTGCTACATCAGGGTTTCTCTTATTGTAGAACCGCATCTCATCGATGGGGTCCTCGCTTTTCATCCCATAGTCAAATTTAACGATCTAAAAGAGACAGAAGACAGATGCCTGTTTTTACTTTCTCATGTAAATTATACCAATGAAGGAAGGCAACATCTCACAAATATAAATGATAATTCAAGATTTTAAGAAAAGTGAAGTGTAGCAGGGGAAATTACCAGTTTAAACCTATAACATAATAATCACTTCATGTTATGAAGGAATAATAAAAGCTTTATTATTATGTTCTGTTTTATGCTGTAAAATGGAAAACAAGAGAAAGAACAAGAGTAGAAAGGACATGTTTCTGTGCAAATTTGACTAGTACAAAATAAAATGTCAGTTGTTGTGGGTTTGTAAAGTGATGTTGCAGCTCTGGAGACGAATGGCTAGCTAGTAAGCTAGTTAGCTTGTCCATCTCTGGAGCGGTGAGTGAGGCGGTTCTTCTCATTTTCTGTAACCAGTGTAGCACCTGTTCCAACCAACCCCTATTTTGGAGCAAAACCGCCTAAAATGACATACCCAAATTAAAATGGCTGTAGCTTCTGAACCACTCTGACTATATGCATCGATGAGGTCTTGCTAGAAAGAAACCCCCCTAAGGTTCCTTGTGGAAGTGTCAGAAAACCTGTAGGTCATACAGAAACAGAGCAGTGGGCCTTTGAAGTCAGTAACAATTGAAGATTTTTGTCCGCCTAAAATAAAAAAGTATCTTTCAGTATAAATAACTGCCTGTGGCTGTATCTATGCAGGTAAATGACAGTATAGGGCTGTAACTACACTATCAGTGAACAGCTGCCTCAAATTTGAAGAAGATTGGACAAAGTATGACCATTCTACAGTGTTTCTTCCATGAAGAGATCCAGGCGGAGCTCTAAAAGGATATTTGGAGACCCAAATGGACACATGGTAACCAAATGATATTCTGACACACTAAAGGTGTTTCTCCCTTTATATTTTGATATTATATTATTTTCCTTTTATTTTTAGCCTTTGCAAATTGCAAAAACTATGTATATATGGTCGAAGACGTGGTATGTAAGTAGCAGACTTGCTGTGCGTAATGGCCAAGACCGAGCACACGACCGAGTATGCGGGTAGTTCATTTACGCAAGGTTATACGTTGGTTTACGGCTTACGTAAGAAACAGTTAAGGTTTGCACTATAAATACTAGGGTTTTATGAAGGCACTAGTTCCATGGTAACATCCGCTAGCACATTGTCGGGTCTGTAATGTGTCTTTTTCCGTCGAAATGCTGCAAGATCCGACTTGCAGCGGTTTTGGCGACTTTAGACAGTGTGTGTATGGGCTCCTTTTGTGAAAAATCCATAAGAAATGAAAGAAAATCGATGTTTTCTTTGCAAAGATGAGGATTTAGGGCATGCTGGGATACCAAACACGGCCATGTTTTGTGACGTATTTTGCGTAAGCAAGCCGTAGGAACAGAAGGGGATCGAGGACGCCGGCGTCCTCGCGGAGTTGAACAAGTTTTAAAGCATGGTGGAATTATCAAGCTAGCTAACTAGCCAGCTGTCTGTTAGTTAGCTATCTTGCTAATGCCACCATGCTTTAATGCTACACTGGTTACAGAAAATGAGCGAACACAGCTGTCACTCATCTGTTGATAGCAGTGTGTTTTTATGTATCAAGTGTGTGGATGAAGCATCAAGTTAAGTTGTACTCGTTAACTCTGTCTCTCTACGCTTCCTAACGTTTCTTCTCCACTGCTCGTTTTAGTTGTTAATACAAAACCTAAAGTTAGCTCGCTACAGCAATCACAATAACAACGGTCCAGCTTAAAAATGTTTGACTTTCTGACCATCCTGCTACGTTGATTTAAATGTGAATGTCTCTACTCTTCTTTTATTTCTATGGTTCTCACCTTGACTGAGTAAACATTGTGGGTGCAGTGACATATGAGCAGACAGGTCAGCAAAAAGATGCAATCAATAAAATGATGACTGGTGTAGTGATGTTTTTAAATGTAACTTATGATAGTCTGTTCGAGCCAATCGGAGAATTTCACACAATCTTCTAACCAATCGTGATGTTCCACCAACAGACATATGCAAAGTTTACAGATGGAAATAGAACGTTGTGAAATAGAACGTTGCTCAACATCTGGACAATATCTGTGACTGTTGTTGCTGTTGCTGATTGTTTTCTCTGCTTGCAAGTGTTGAGAATAAACCCTTAACATACATCTCTCTCTTGAGTTTATAGTACAAAATTCCCACCACATGAACTAAAAGTAATTGGACTAAAAACTCACGTCAACTTCAAAGTCCTTTGCTTTCAGTCCGTCCTTCTGACAGTCGGCCAATTCCTTTTCCCAACAACGTTTCATTTTCTTGGGGAGAGGAGAGAAAAGGTGAGTAGTGGGAGGGACAAGAGATTTGAAATGTGTTCCAACTTAACACATTTTACTCTGATCAACATGAAGCAGTTGAAATTGAAAACACTGTTTTGTCTCTCTGTCCACACTTTTCTCACCTACAGATTGAGCCACAGCTTATATACGTATAATAAATGTGTGAGTGTATGAGGCTCGTCACAGGGAGCAGGAGGGGACTGAAGGGAGGTTTAATGCGCTGGCACTCAACAGAGGGAGCAGCTGTGTCTGCAGCCCGTTCACAAGCAGGAGCTGTGTGGCTGTTAAGATGAGAGGACAGTTCAACTCTCTGTGATCATTCTAAATGTTGATATCAATGATGCAGCACAGCTGCTGTCATTAACAGTGTTTATGATGTGACTATAAGATCATGATTCTTCAGCCAGGATGTCTGTCCCACACCGTGCCAGATATCAGCTGTGATGCAGAGTTTGGTTGTTTGCCAACTGAGAGTATTAAGAGGTTCATTATTTTTCTTTTTTACTGATTGATATCTTACAAATCACATCGTAATAAACAGAAGATTAAGAAAAGTAGTTGAAGTAATTAGACTGAAAAACTCACCTCTACATCTTCTGGTGTCATGTTTTCCAATTTGATAATCATGGTCTTAGGGAGGGAGGGAGAAATTAAAGTTAAATGTAACTTTGTCTCTGTTTTCACTCTCTGTCCACAACAAAACAGCAATCATCACAAAACACCAGGCCCTGTTGCATAAAACTCTTTTTAGATTCACAACTAAAACTGAGCGTACACACAAAGACATGAATATCCACTGTTATCTATTAATAAATGCAGAAACGCTCTTATACATTCGTTTGCATATCAATATGTGTGGCCGCTTCAGCAGTCATTAGACCTGTCAAAGAGAAGAGCGGCAAAGAAAGTGCAATTTCAAAGATTGCGTCACATCAGCAAGGTTCTCCAACGGTGGCAGAGCAGCTGTCATTACACTAATTCATCACATATTTCTGTAAACCATCATCACGGGAAAATCACAATCATCAATATTAAACAATAAAAGGATGATCAATGATTCATAGAGCGTTTACTCTACAAAGGGTTAAACAATTCAGGATCAAATTAAACAATCAACAGGGAGATGATGCTCTAATGTAAAATGAAGTGATGAAATTCATCATATCACCTTCAGCTATCTCGGTTAAAACCTTGTGTATGATTGGTCTAAGTGTGTCTGTTAATACCAGTTCATGCTTGTGAAAAGACGTCTGCATGGATTTTTAAACTTAATAACTTTAACTTTATTTCAATGGTCTTATACATACAGGTACAAACATGAAATCTGACCTCTGCATTTAACCCATCCTAAGACGTTTAGGAGCAACTTGGGGTTCAGTGTCTTGCTCAAAAACCCTTCGACATGCGGACAGTACAATGCGGTATGGAACAGGCAACCTTCTGGTTAAATGTCAACCTGTAGATTGGATTTTGTGCGTACACATTATTTACACATTTGGCTCTTGACAGAGTAACCAGCTGTGTCTGTAGTCCGGTCACAGGCCTGACTAGATATGTTAGCTGTGATGCTCGGTGTTGTTGTTTGTCCTCTCACAACAGGACGTTTCACTGAGGGCAGAGGTTTCTGTGACAAAGTCTGAGGAATGCTCGGGTTTACATCCATGTCTGTCCAAAATGTCATCACTTCATCCTTTTATCCTGACACACATTAGTATGCAATTGTCATAATTAGCATAAGAATTATTCTATGATGGCCAGGTGAGGTCACAATAACCTTTGACCCCCAATATCTAATCAGTTCAACTTGATTCTACAACATCTAGTGGATTTGTGCGCCAAATTTGAAGAAATTTGAGAATGATATTCATGAGAATAGACCGGACCATCCACAGCTGCTGCCGGCGTGGAGGCATAAAAATAAAATCACGCTTAACCCTCAAGTGAAATTCATTACTTCTGTGGATTTGATGGACGCCAAAGGTGATACAGGCACACAATGACACTAGTGCGTACCTCGGTAGGCTTTCTTTCACCCAGAAACCTGGGGTGTTTTCGATCGACAACCTTCTTCAGAATGTCCTTCGCCTTGGCCAGCTCCGGTTTGGAAGAGTAGAGTATTTGTTCATACACTTGATCTACAGGTGAGTGAGAACAAACCAAAGAAAGGGTCACAAGATCATTCATAGTGTTACACAAATAAATAATTTACATCACAATCTGAGAGTCATAACTCAAAGAAATAAACAATATCAATGTGATAAAATTACTTTGACTTCATTCATTTGTTTTTAAATATAAAGAAAAGAACTTCATGATTAAACTTCAGCAAGTTGCTTCTACTCACAATTGCCCATTTGCCAAACTCAACTATCCAATAATACCAAAGCAACGTAACAGGGTACGGCAAGTTTGGGATCTCTCTCCGTGCTGAAGCGCTGTGCATCAGGCTTTAAGAAGAGCGTCTACAGTCTGGAGGGTTGTGTCTTTATTTAGTGCAAAAAGTGTAAGTGATGGATTAAATGTGCCTGCAATCATTAGCATGTCCAGCAAACTGGCTAACTCCCTGTAGCACTAGTGACTGACTGCAACGTCTAAAGTATTTCCCAAATGTATGGAAATGTGTATTTGTAGTTCCTAATGTATCAAAGCTCAGGATCGTGTTTACAGCTCAGTCCTGCTTTTTAATGGATTTGATCAAGTTTACATGAATTTTACACTCCAACAACCTTTAACCAAACTTAGTCCCTCAGGTAGCATTCAAAAAACAATGTTATATGCTCTGTGATGTTTTTAATCATTCAAATTTGTCTGGGTGGTTAAAAATACATTTTGTCTCAGGTGTGATAAACTCAGATCACATATGTATTCTAGCTTTACAGACTTTATCATAATTAAAAACACCGTCAAAAGGTTTAATATCACTGTTGGTGTAAAAAGAATAAATAAATAATAGCACAAGTGATAATACTGGCCGCAGTCTAACGGACATTGTTGGAGCCATAATGTAGTTTTGTTGTTTTCTTATGTCTTTGAGGGAAACATGGGGTGTGTACACATGCAGTCCTGACATTGAACAGTGGGTGGCACCTTAACCTGAATGTGCATATATGTAAGTGCCTGGTAATGAGGATCAGGTGTGTGTGTGTGGACGGGAAGCTAACAGTTTTTGACCGTGTCAAGGTGTCGTGTTATCGTGTCAACGAGTCGTGTCAAGGTATCGTGTCCATGTAAAGTATCCTGTATTCTGGTACGGTGTCAATATGTATTTAAATAAAAGGATCAACAGATCTAGAGAAAGACAGCGCAGTGGACATTAAATGTTTGTGGAACACGCGTCCGAACAAGTTCACCCGTTCGCCCCCGCCGTGACTTTAATATATAGAAATGGATATTTGTTAAAGTCACTACAGACATGTTTGGACAGTTGAGCATGTTTTGAAACTACTGTGTACTTTTAAAAAGTGTGTGCCAACACTCATACTACTAACATGCCGGAAACATATTTAGTGTGTCAAATGCAGTATGCTGAAAATACCAGGACGCTCTACTGCATCCGGTCTCATTTAGCTGTTGTAGCTGCTCTGACCCACAATCCCCGGTGCAGCAGATAAATGAGCTAGAGGGTCAAAGTTCAAAGTGAAATCTTATGATGAAGTAATATGTCCAATTGAATGCAATCTGAATGCAATAAGCTGCAGTTTGTAGAAAAAGTGAAAAGTATGTGATTTGGAACTCAGTGTTTGTATTTGTTGAACATGGCACAGATGGCGGTTCGTCTGCCCACTTCTCCCTGTGTCTTCATGTTAAAGACACAGCGGTGTCTACAGACCTGTCAGCTTGGTGTAGGCCTTCATGTCCTTGATGGCTGTGGAGAGAGTGAACATCTTCCCTCCAGAGCCTTTGATCTTGATGTGCTTGTCTGCTTCTACAAAGGCCTTTGTGATCCTGAATAATCACATCATCACTTTTTACAACATTCTGCTGCATAACATACAAGAGAGGGAATTATGAAGCAAATAAAATAAGCTACAGCAGAAAAAAGGTAAATGTTGTTATTAGAGTACCAACGGGGGAAAGGTAGCTACTCACATAGACTCTATGATGTTGTTCACGCTGTGCTGGCAAGCTTTTCTGTGGAGGGTGTATCTTAAGTGGTACAATTCGTACAGATTGTTCACCTCCTGTGGAGAGCATCACTTATAGTTTAGTCACAACTCATAACAATTGATTGCGGATCAAAATCTGATAAAATAAAAGCAGGGTCCACGTGGAAGTAATTATGGGTCAATATTTTGAGCTTGTGAAATGTTTCAGTAAAAACTCACTAATATAAGTTTGTGAACGTGTTACTATGTTATGCAGCTGTAGAAATACTTTGTGCGTGTGATTTTGCCGATTTCATATATTGTCCCAGAGGAATTTTAGAGAGAAACTCCATTCATTTCTTATAATGGACGCCTCGAAGAGCATTATCCGACTGACACCATGGTCACTTCTGGGCTTCTCACTGGTTTTATCATCACATCACCCCATCCTGGCTTCTCTCCACTGACTCCCTGTTTTAGAATTCCTGCTTGAAGAAGAGCTGTATGTTGTATGTGTAATGTAATGATGCGTTCACACCAAACGCAAAGCAAATTTTCGCGTCGTGTTACTTACGGGAGTTCGTCGGCTGTATGAACCCAAAATAAAACTGCAATAAACGGACACAAAAAGATGCCGAAATAACTACATAATGATGCCGATTTGTAAAAAGTCTGAATTCATGTTTTGTTAGTTCTCTCTGCAAGACGACAAGTAAACAACTTTTAAAATACTTATTTTCTGAATGGAGCTCCGGTGCTAGGCTAAGCTAACATTGTAGCAGCTTCATCACTCACAATAACGTCATATAGACGTAAATGGGGCAGAGTTTTCATTGTTTGTACCATATGGTTTATACACACACACATTTATACAGTTTGGTCCGGTCTCTACTAATATGAGGTGTGGTAGAGCTCTGGGTGAACACAGACGGCTACAGTATTTGTTTCCTGATTCAACAATGGCAGGACGGCAGTGATGACAGGAGGAGCATCTCAACGCTGATAGGTTATCGCGTCGCAGCGTCACGCCATTTTTTCGCCTGAGTTGAACAATTTCAACTCACACAAATGAGGCGAAGTTTGCGTTATGTCGTGTCGCCATTTCATGGTGTGAAAAAAATGTTTTACTGACAATCGTTGTCGGCCTAGATTAAGAGATCTATTAATGTGATCTGGAAGATTCACATTGATGCTTTCTAGTCACTTCTCTTGCTGTTTTAAAAACTGATCGAAAAAGAAGAAATTGCAAAGTCAGCACCTTGTCTCTTGTACAGATTTGCTTCTGCCCGTCCACCTCACACACTCTGGCAAACTTGATGAAGCGCAGATGGTCAAAGTTGTTCTGGATGCCCAGGTGGTGGGCGTCCCTGAGAAGAGAGAGTGAGGAAATATGAAATGAGAATGTTTCTTACGTTAAGATAATCCATTGTAATTCATCACTCTGCATCGCAAATTGTGAATTCTCTACAGTCGCCGTTCAACAAGCCCCACCTGGCAAGGTAGTCAAACTTGTCCACATCAACGCCATTTCTTTTGTTGGCCACGATTTCATAGAGGAAGGACTTGTCTTCTGGACGGCCTTTGTACGGCCACTGCTGAGATGACAGACAACAGCCTTCATCAAAACCTGCTTTATAGTCCAAGTATGTTCACGCATGCAAATAATGTAAATCTGGTTTCCAGTAGCTCTCCGTGATTTTACACACAAACATACATGAGGACAACAAAGCCTCAAAATAAACAAAAAATATGATCCTGAACATAACTGAGCTCGTTCAGATGGCCATGTGATCAGTTTTGTGGATCTCTGATCGATAAACTAGCAGTTCATTTCCCTGCTCAGGGAGAACAGGAGAACGTTGTCACTTTTTCCACGATAAAACCTGAATGATGCTACGGACGTATTTCACACACGTAGAACCGTCAGCTTCTACCTTCTGGCCTCGAGCTGCGACCGTGACCGGCGGTCCACCGATCAGCTCCTTGATGAAGTCCAGGTCCTGGGGCAGCACCAGGCGGTGCTGCTTCATCACCGGCTTCAGCTTGTTGTCAGCCACCAGGTAGTCAAACATGTCGAGAGAGGCCTTCTCATGCTGCAACACAAGAACACACTCGCGTTATTAATATGGGACATGTTTTAATGGTTTACAATTTAAAAATGAAAGCAGAATGACGAATTACTCAAATAGAAAGTGCTTATCTCAGCTGAAACACGACAATATATAAATGTTAACACGTCTTATCTCACATTTGCACGTCTGTGCTGATAACGAACATAATGACCGTGTGCCTTGTGGTTCTTATCAGAGGTACTTACAGTGGGTACGGAAAGTATTCAGACCCCTTTAAATTTGTCACTCTTTGTTTCATTGCAGCCATTTGCTAAAATCAAAAAAGTTAATTTTATTTCTCATTAATGTACACTCAGCACCCCATCTTGACAGAAAAAAACAGAAATGTAGAAATTTTTACAAATTTATTAAAAAAGAAAAACTGAAATATCACATGGTCATAAGTATTCAGACCCTTTGCTCAGTATTGAGTAGAAGCACCCTTTTGAGCTAGTACAGCCATGAGTCTTCTTGGGAATGATGCAACAAGTTTTTCACACCTGGATTTGGGGATCCTCTGCCATTCTTCCTTGCAGATCCTCTCCAGTTCCGTCAGGTTGGATGGTGAACGTTGGTGGACAGCCATTTTCAGGTCTCTCCAGAGATGCTCAATTGGGTTTAGGTCAGGGCTCTGGCTGGGCCAGTCAAGAATGGTCACAGAGTTGTTCCGAAGCCACTCCTTTGTTATTTTAGCTGTGTGCTTAGGGTCATTGTCTTGTTGGAAGGTGAACCTTCGGCCCAGTCTGAGGTCCAGAGCACTCTGGAAGAGGTTTTCTTCCAGGATATCTCTGTACTTGGCCGCGTTAATCTTTCCTTCAATTGCAACCAGTCGTCCTGTCCTGTCCTGCAGCTGAAAAACACCCCCATAGCATGATGCTGCCACCACCATGTTTCACTGTTGGGATTGTATTGGGCAGGTGATGAGCAGTGCCTGGTTTTCTCAACACATACCGCTTAGAATTAACGCCAAAAAGTTCAATCTTGGTCTCATCAGACCAGAGAATCTTATTTCTCATAGTCTGGGAGTCCTTCATGTGTTTTTTGGCAAACTCTATGCGGGCTTTCATATGTCTTGCACTGAGGAGAGGCTTCCGTCGGGCCACTCAGCCATAAAGCCCCGACTGGTGGAGGGCTGCAGTGATAGTTGACTTTGTGGAACTTTCTCCCATCTCCCTACTGCATCTCTGGAGCTCAGCCACAGTGATCTTTGGGTTCTTCTTTACTTCTCTCACCAAGGCTCTTCTTCCACGATTGCTCAGTTTGGCTGGACGGCCAGGTCTAGGAAGAGTTCTGGTCGTCCCAAACTTCTTCCATTTAAGGATTATGGAGGCCACTGTGCTCTTAGGAACCTTGAGTGCTGCAGAAATTCTTTTGTAACCTTGGCCAGATCTGTGCCTTGCCACAATTCTGTCTCTGAGCTCCTTGGGCAGTTCCTTCGACCTCATGATTCTCATTTGCTCTGACATGCACTGTGAGCTGTAAGGTCTTATATAGACAGGTGTGTGCCTTTCCTAATCAAGTCCAATCAGTTTAATTAAACACAGCTGGACTCCAATGAAGGAGTAGAACCATCTCAAGGAGGATCAGAAGAAATGGACAGCATGTGAGTTAAATATGAGTGTCACAGCAAAGGGTCTGAATACTTATGACCATGTGATATTTCAGTTTTTCTTTTTTAATAAATTTGCAAAAATTTCTACATTTCTGTTTTTTCTGTCAAGATGGGATGCTGAGTGTACATTAATGAGAAATAAAATTAACTTTTTTAATTTTAGCAAATGGCTGCAATGAAACAGAGTGAAAAATTTTGTCTCGTGAGGTCATCGTTGACCACGTGTTCATGACGTCAGATTAAAGTCGGGATCAAGTCGGACACAAATCTAACCAGCATGCATTGAGCGGCGATCGCTGGTGATCGATTCTGAGCAGGACTGGCTCATCTCCAACGAGCCTATTGACGTTAGATTCAGGCAGATACATTGGTCTCTGGTGATTGGTTCACAAAAACACCAACACTGAACCATCGACAACAGAGACCCAGAATCCCACTCCTCTCCCGAGTGAGCTCGACTCCTTTGGCTCAACGACGCTGTGATTTCAACGGTTATTTTGTGGTTTCTTACCGTCCATTCCTTCCATTCCTTTTCTGGATGTGCTTTGTGGATGAACTTTTCAAATGAATGGGAAAAAGGCCCATGTCCTAGATATGGATAAAAAAATAAGAGTTAATTTGCAAAAAACATAAAAAAACAACAATATCAAACTGGTGTTGGGTTATTCATGTAAAATGTGTGTACTGGTAGTTGGAGAGGTGCCAGTTCATCTCCTGGGCAAGACCTCTAACTTCTCTCTCCCTGTGTGTGTGTGTGTGTGTGTGTGTGTGTGTGTGTGTGTGTGTGTGTGTGTGTGTCGTCAGGGCCTGCAAGGCCTTCTCTGCTGGCCTAAACAGAATCACAAAGTTATATCTATTTTATAATTTAATAATGTTTCTAAAATACACTACATGTATTATAATTTATAAAAATATTTTTCCCATTATCTTATTTTCTCATTGCACAGCTACTGTCTTCCTCAGTTGCTCTGCTTCCAGTGCAGCTTGTTTTAAGTAGAGCTTTTATCCAATCAGATTTCACCTCTGTGTCTCTAGGTAAGAACAGAGGCAGAGGCCTGCAGAGTCTCAGGTGCATCCAGTGCAGATTAAAGTAAATGGGGACGATATTGTTGATTGTCATATTCTTCAACCAATCAGATCTTTAGTTTGACATGTTGGGCGTATTCTTTGACGTATCAGAGCCTGCTAGCCGGCCTATAATGACGTCAGCATAACGTGCAGCTCAGTGTCCATGTGCAGCTCTGCCGCGAGTGCAGAGTGCACTGTGATTGGTCAGTGGGCGAGCACGTGACTATCGCGAAACGAAACAGCAGAGGCTGTCGGGTAGTGAATCACATCAGACATGGGTCCCACAGCCAGACCAGCTGAGAACCACTGTCCTCCATGAGCGCAGAAAACATTATATTTTCCTGAATATAAGCTTCTGCATTTTCCAGATGCTCTAGTACTATTCAAACATATTGCAAGTCTCGTACCGAACGTTACGTACATTTAATAGGTACATAGTTACAGCCTTAGAAACTGATTACTGTGGCGCCATCATGTGGTTATAAGGTGGTATTTCAGCTGCAGGACAACAGTGAAGGCCCAGGTATAAAATGCATGGCCCGCCACTGGTGTGTGTGTGTGTGTGTGTGTGTGTGTGTGTGTGTGTGTGTGTGTGTGTGTGTGTGTGTGTGTGTGTGTGAGAAATATTTTTCCCTTCAATGATTAATAAAGTAATTATTTATTTGTAATCTGCTCCCATTAGCTGTTATCATTGTTCGCTAGTAATGCAAATCCAACATTCCGCATCATTACTTTCAGTAAAATGCTCCCTGGATTTAGACAAAACTCGACTAAAACTCGACTAAGCCAAGACAGGGAGCACCCCCCCCCCCAACTACACAGGAATGAGCCCGAAGTAAACTTTGAATACATTTCAACTATTTGCAATGCAAAATTAACTCTGAAGTATAAAAGGGTGGAGGAGGCAAAGCTCTGCCAGCAGTACGGTCTGCAACAGCATCGGTGTAGAAAGGATCAGTGAGGAGGGAGTCATGTTTAAATGAACCTCCTGAGGTGAGGGTGGGCTGTGATTGGTTGAGAGAAACAGATTGTGAAATGGTTCACATGAAAGTGTACATGTGAATGTATTTGTGTTGTCTGCCTTCATTGGGGACCAGCCTTCATGCATTAGATGTGATCGTGAGAAGGTGTGTATCACTCACCCAGGTCATGGCAAAGACCAGCAATCTGCACACAAAGGACGTCTCTGTTGTTGATGTTGAGTTCCGGCTGCCTTGTTTTCAGAGCTTTAACAAACTCTCCTGCCAAGTGCGCCACCCTTTATCCCCACACACAACACACAACAACAAACTCATCACACAATTACCGCACAAGTATCCTGCTGCAAAGCTGAAAGTATGAACCTTTGTTATAGCCCAAGGTATGCTGTGTGTGTACTTTGGTTCTATTGATTGTATTGTGTTCTTCACTGCAAACCAGTCTTTGCTCAACTAGGAGTGTGATTCCCTTAAGACATAAAACTATCTGATGAAAAACAGACTTACCCAATCGAGTGTTGAAAGCGGTTGTGGGTTGCTCCAGGAAAAACATAGTAGACCCCTCCGAGCTGCTTGATGTAGCGCAGTCTCTGGAATTGAGGTGTGTCTATGATTTTGACGAGTAGAGGGGGTAACTCCACCGTGCCGTGGATGGGATCATTAAACACCTGGCAGAACACATAGAACCAAAACCCAGTCAAGTTATCATCGAGAAGAGAACCAGTAGAACCAGACCCAGTTATCCTGAGAGCTCTGAAAGCGTCAACAGAATATTAGTTTTTCGTCAGCTGACAGCGACATAACGTAATTACATCCTTGTTAAATCTTTCTTTCTTTTTTTTGGTCATATTTTGTTTATTTCTCATTTGTTTGGCAAAGTGGTCCTTGGAATTTCAATTATCAGAAGTGGGTCTTAAGTTAAAAAAGGTTGAGAGGCCCTGAGCAGGAGGATAAGATGGTACGATATGACATAAAAATGAATAATGTCATTTAATTCTCTGTTCTTCTCAAACCTTCCTCATTTGTGTCCGTAACCGTAACGTTAAGCTCCGACTGCCACCTCTTTACAACACATTTTTAATCTTTAATCATTACACGTAATCAAAGACATTTACAGAAATCCTCCCAGAATAGACGGCGGGTCTTTATGGGAGGATTACCGCGACATCTCTGAATCCTTCCCTCAATGGCCTCTCTTTGGCTTTTGAGCTGCTGAATAAGATTTGAATGTCAGACCGAAGATGGAAACAAAGTGAAGTGAGTTGACAATTCTGTCTATCAGTCAACTTCTCTCTGGGGAGGGTAAAACAAATGGTTTCATGTCAGAATAGAGATTCTTATCTTCTAAGATTCTGAATTAATTCACAACTTCCAAAATTAACTTATTACAAATATGTTTTTCTACAATAGAACATATATTGCATTTCAATATGAAAACTAGAAAATTCCTAAAGACATTTTGACAGTGTGGCTTCTACTTCCCGAAGAAATCGCAATATATACACACGCCAATGTTACCGGTAGTGTCATTCAGGTTCAATTGAGATAGCGCTACTCTCTTTTCTGCATTTTAGATTCATACTCTTGGATTGAATCTTGTATTTGTGGGGCTTTTATTTTGAAAGGGTGGAACTGGGTGGGTGAGAGAGGGGGAGAGGAGACAGAATCATAATGTTTGACACTAAAATGAGAGGCTTCATCACAAACATTCCAGTTACAATTCATTCTGTGGGGCTTTTAATTTGACCTGAATGACTGTATGATAGAGAGAGACACAGAGAGGCAGAGAGAGACAGACAGAAAGATAGACTGAGTGAGACAGGCAGACAGACACTTAGATAGACTGAGTGAGTGGGGGAGAGAGACAGGCAGACAGACAGTTATATGGATTGAGTGAGTGGGAGAGAGAGACAGGCAGACAGACAGTTAGATGGACTGAGTGAGTGGGAGAGAGAGACAGGCAGACAGACAGTTAGATGGACTGAGTGAGTGGGAGAAAGAGACAGGCAGACAGACAGTTAGATGGACTGAGTGAGTGGGAGAAAGAGACAGGCAGACAGACAGTTAGATGGACTGAGTGAGTGGGAGAAAGAGACAGGCAGACAGACAGTTAGATGGACTGAGTGAGTGAGTGGGAGAGAGAGACAGGCAGACAGACAGTTATATGGATTGAGTGAGTGGGAGAGAGAGACAGGCAGACAGACAGATGGACTGAGTGAGTGGGAGAGAGAGACAGGCAGACAGACAGTTAGATGGACTGAGTGAGTGAGTGGGAGAGAGAGACAGGCAGACAGACAGTTAGATGGATTGAGTGAGTGGGAGAGTGAGACAGGCAGACAGACAGTTATATGGACTGAGTGAGTGGGAGAGAGAGACAGGCAGACAGACAGTTAGATGGATTGAGTGAGTGGGAGAGAGAGACAGGCAGACAGACAGTTAGATGGACTGAGTGAGTGAGTGGGAGAGAGAGACAGGCAGACAGACAGTTATATGGACTGAGTGAGTGGGAGAGAGAGACAGGCAGACAGACAGTTATATGGACTGAGTGAGTAGGAGAGAGAGACAGGCAGGAGGTCTAATGATCTTTCCTTGAATATCTGTTTGGAAAGATCACAGAATATTTTCCTGCTCCGCTCCACTCTGACAGTTATGCTCTCACTGTAGCTCTTAACGAGCCGTGCAATACACACCCATTATAAAATCTGAAACAGACCCAAAATTTTCCTGAAACTTAATCTGTGACTTCATGAAAACTGTGCTAGCTATCAAAATGTCCATTTGAATCAATAAAGTGCAGCGTTTTGTCTACGTCTTAAACTTTGAATCATGTTTCTACGTTAATGTACGGCTAGTCAATATGGGCCCAAAGTTAAGTGTTTTTTTAGCTCTCTTCACGACAAAACCCCATTGACGTGAATGGAGAAATTTTGCTCTGTTTTTTGGGGTGTTTGGGAAAACCGCTGGGCGAATCTCTTCAAAAAATAGATAGCACACTATGCCCAATCAGGCCGCACATTTTGATGTATTTTTCACGCCGCTGTTGTTAACGCTGTGTGAGGAGAAGCGCACCAAACTTTTGGATAAACCTGATTAATATTATGATTAAGCCCGACGGATAATATATAGTGTGCTTTGGCACAGGCAGTTTTACTGCCTTTGTGCTACAAAGCCACACTGAATTAAAGCTGCAAGCAGCATTGATCGGGCCCTCGCAACTTCACGCACGTCGAGGGTACTAGCAGGACTCTGGTTGACGCGGCCATGCATTTCTGTGACCATCATTCACTGCGTGCACGAGTGAGATATTTCCTGCAAGATCATGTTGCAAGATCATGTTGCCAGGTCTTAAGCCTCAAATGTTTTGAGTGTACCTCCGATACAATCATAAATGTAAGCCTTTAAAGATCATTAAGAAAATGAATGTGTGATTGTGCTTCAGTGTTTGTAACATAACAGTCAGTTTACTGGGATGGGGTTCAACTCCCTGCAGTGTCCTGCTGATTGTATTTGGACTTACATGAAAGTTAACAGAACAGTAGTGCCATTTGCTGTTACTTGAACACTTTAATTTAACACTGTTTTCATTTTAAGTTATTCTGTAACTTTAGATTGTAGTGTGAAGCATTCATTATAACGTTTAACCTGATTGTCATGAAGAAGCTCTGGACAGATCATTTATACTAATGCCCACTGACATGGTTTGAAAATCCACTGTTATTTAACTTTTGCTCTCCAAGGATCTTAGTTTGCACATATTTAGATCAGAGAAGTCTTTTTCTCATGGTGTGCCCACAAACCCTTTTAATAAGTTCAGTGTTTGGGCCGCTGTAATTATAGAATCCTGCTTACAGCCATGGTCATCAGTAGGTGGCGCTATGACTATGAGTTAATATTGGCATGCAGAAGTCCTAAAATCCTGACCGTAATCAAGCATGTCAAGTTTGGGAGAGTTTTGACAAAGTACAGTCGAGTTACAACAGCTTGATGGATGATGGCGAACCATGTAAAATGGCCATCACACCATATCCACGTCGTTCGATGAAACCTAAAGCTTTTAGTAACTTTTAATGGCTAAGGTCTTTAGATTGTTCTGACCAAATTCTAAACTGATCGGATAAATTCCCTAGGAGGAGTTCGTAGTACAGCACCTGGAAATGGAAAAAAACACGAGAAATTCATACAAAATTCAAAATGGCTGACTTCGGGTTGGGTTTAGAGCATGGTCCCAAGAGACTTTATTTTAAGTCCACATGTGATACATGTGCCTACCAAATTTTGTAAATCTATGTGAAATGTACAGCGAGGGCTGCTTCGTCGAAATGTTGTAGGGGGCGCTATTGAGCCGATTTGCCACTCTGAACCAATAAAATCATATTATATAACTACATTTTGGGCTTTAAATGTGTATACCAAGTTTGCTTATGTTTCGAGCATTTCTAGCCTCTCAAAAACACCTTAATATTTCATGGTGAAGAATGCGTGGCCACGGCAACAGCTTTTCACGAAACAACAAGCTTTGAGTAACTTTTCATCACAAAGGTCTTTAGATTGTACCGACCAAATTTGAAGTTGATCTGATTCATTCCCTAGGAGGAGTTCGTTAAAGTGCAGTGCCTGGAAATGACAAAAACGACACTAGAAATTCATAACAAATTCAAAATAGCTGACTTCCGGTTGGGTTTAGAGCATGGCCCCAAGAGACTTTTATTTAAGTCCATATGTGATACATGTTCCTACCAAATTTCATACATCTAGGTCAAACATACTGCAAGGGCTGCTTCGTCGAAATTTTGTAGGGGGCGCTATTGAGCCGATTTGCCACTCTGAACCAATAAAATGATATTCTACAACTACATTTCGGGCTTGTAATCTGTTTGCCAAGTTTGCTTATGTTTCGAGCATTTTTAGCCTCTCAAAATGACCTTCGTTGTTAACGGTGAAGACTGCATTGCCACGGCAACGGCGTTTGACGAAACATCAAAAGCTTCATGCACTGGCATTATGAACTTCTTATATTTGTGTGGAACTAATTTGACGTTGATCTGATTTACCTACTAAGAGAAACAAGCCAAAGTATAAAGACTTTAACTGACTGTTACCAGTAGGTGGCGCTATGACTATGATTCAAAATTGGCCTGCAAATGCCTGCAAATGTCTTCAGGCCTGGAGTCTCATCAAACATGTGAAATCTGGTAAAGATCTGATGATGTGGAGTTGAGATACATCAGTCTATTCGTTCATGGCGAAGGACTGAAATTTGCCGAGCCGCCACGTCGCCGCCCTTCGACAACTTCTTACGATTTTCACAATGAAGCATTATCAAGGTCTTAAGGCTTTTCTGACAACATTTGAGAGGGATCTGATTAATCTGTAAAGAGCAGGATGTCAAAGTACACAACTTAAAACTTCCGGTAGCCACTTGGTGGCGCTATTACTATGATTCTAAATTGTCATATAGATGTGTTCCGAGTCAGGATGTTATGACATATGAGAGATTTGGAGCAGATTAGACAATGTTCGGCCGAGTTACAACAACTTCCTGTTTCGCGGCGAATGGTGTTTTTTTGACGCCACGCCACGGACACATAGTTCGATAACTTTTTGATCTTTGAGTAACTTTTCACTGCCAAGGTCTCAAGAGCATACTGACCAAATCTGAAGTTAATCGGGTTAAATCTCTAGGAGGAGTTCGTTAAAGTATGACGCCTTGAAACGGTCCAAAAACGTCATAGAATTTAAAATGGCCGACTTCCTGTTTAGTTTAGAGAAAAATTCCAAGAGGATTTTTTGTGCGTCTCATCACGATCCACATTCCTACCAAATTTCATACAGCTAGGTGAAACCCAATGTTGGGGCTACTCAATAGGGGGCGCTATCGAGCCAATATTTCATACCGCAGCTGGACACCCCAATCAGACTGCAATTTTCGCAAATTCTGGCTTGCGTGCCAAATTTCACAAAACTCCCAGTATCCCAAGCACCTCCTTTTTGCGATGAAAGTGGAAAAGTAATAATAATAATAATAAACATTAGAATAACAATAGGTCCTCCGCTCCGACTACGTCGGTGCTCGGGCCCTAATAAACAATCGAATAACAATAGGTCCTCCGCTCCGACTACGTCGGTGCTCGGGCCCTAATAAACAATCGAATAACAATAGGTCCTCCGCTCCGACTACGTCGGTGCTCGGGCCCTAATAAACAATCGAAAAACAATAGGTCCTCCGCTCCGACTACGTCGGTGCTCGGGCCCTAATAATAATAAACAATCGAAAAACAATAGGTCCTCCGCTCCGACTACGTCGGTGCTCGGGCCCTAATAAAGATTCGAAAAACAATAGGTCCTCTGCTCCGACTACGTCGGTGCTCGGGCCCTAATAACAATTAAAGCTGCGAGCAGCGATGAACGGGCCCTCGCAATCTGCAGCGCGTCGGGGGTGGCGGCGTGACTCCGGCCTGCGTGTCCTAGAACGTCCGCGACCGTCGGACGCCGCGTCCGCGAGCGAGACATTTTTAATCTCGCGTGGACCGCCTGATGCTGGAAACGATGCTTTGCAAATAGTCCGATGTTTCCTGTATCCTCCGCCTGGTGCTACAGAACGCGTGCATCATGTTGCTCTGTATCAAGTGTAAACCACATAGTGTAAAAGTCACGTAAATCGGATGCTGTTTGTCAGAAAAACGCAGATTTCCTTTCGCCAGCAGGTGGCGCTGTGAGTACTAGTGAAAATAAGCTTGTAGACATCCTCAGGCCATGAGTGTTATCAAGCATGAGAAGTTTGGGACCGTTTGGAACAAGTCCAGCTGAGTTACATCAGACATTTCCTTTAGCCAGTAGGCTTTGCGGGTTTACTGTAGCGCCCCCTAGTGGTCGAATGCAAAACAATTCTTAGGGTATGTTACTGGATGCGATGTGCACATATGCTCAATATTTTGGGAATTTAGAACAAATGGTTGAGAAGTTATGTGTATTGATATTTTGCCACGCAGCTAAGAAGTGTATTGGTCCATATCTTGTAAATACAAAGATATCAAAAAGATTTTGATAACTTTTGATGATCTAGATGCACTTATGATCCACAGCAAATTTCGTAGAAATTGGAGCCAGCGTGTAGGAGTTCGTAAAAATGTGTTTTTTTTCACTAAATTCAAAATGGCTGACTTCCGGTTGGCTCCAGGGGCTTTTTTGTCAGTCTACATGTGATACATCTGTTTACCAAATGTTATACATCTAAATTTTATATATAGATAGTGAAACGTACTGCGAGGGCTGCATCGTCTAAATATTGTATAAATTCATACAAAATTGAAAATGGCAGACTTCCGGTAGGGTTTAGAGTATGGTCCCAAGAGACTTATTTTTAAGTCTCCATAGGATACATGTGCCTACCAAGTTTCATACATGTAGCCAAAACGTAGCGCTGGGGCTGCTCTTTTGAAATATTGTAGGGGGCGCTATAGAGGCAATTTAAAACGGCCAATAAAGAAAATGATATAAACTATTTCTTCCAATGACCTGTGACACATGTACAAAGTTCCATGAGTTTTTGAGCATCCCAACCCACCAAACCATCAGCTTCCTTTTTCATGGCAAACTATGCATCGCCACGGCAACAGCGTGGAACGAAAACTCACAATATTCATGGCAATCTATCATCAATGTCTTAAGGCTATCCTTACCAAATTTGAGACTCATCAGGTTACCTGGCTAGGAGGAATTAATAAAAGTATAAAATATGACATTTCCTTTAGCCAGTAGGCGGCGCTATGAGTTATTGAAATATTTTCAATTGAAGTATGTTTAGGCTTGAAGTAGCATCATGCATAAGAAGTTTTGTGCGAATTGGATAATGTACCTTGGAGTTATAACAACTTCTTTTTTCATAAACAATGAGGCAAAATGGCCGCCACGCCACGTCAAGGTTCGATTTTGATAACTTTTAATCACAAAGGTCTTAAGAGCATCCTGACCAAAGTAGAAGTTGATCACTTAAAATCTCTAGGAGGAGTTCGTTAAAGTGCGAAGGCTGAAATCTGCAAAAAGCGACAAAAAGCACAACTTCGAGGGTTTACTGTAGCGCCCCCTAGCTGTTGAATGCAAAATAAATCTCAGGGTATGTTAGAGGATGCAATGTGCACATATGCTGAAATTCTGGTCATTTTAGGACAAACGATTGAGAAGTTATATGTATTGATATTAAGCCACGCCCCTAAGAAGTTTATTGGTACATATCTTGTAAACGAAAAGAGATATCAAAAAGCTTTTGATAACTTTTGATGACGTAGATCCAGTAATGATCCACAGCAAATTCGGTAGTAATGGGCCTAAGCATGTAGGAGGAGTTCGCAGAAATGTGTTTTACACTAAATTCAATATGGCGGAAAATCTAAGGAGGCGGAGCTTAGGCGTCTGATTGGCTTTTTTGTAGCTCTAGCTCAAGTGGATATGTGTCAAATTTCAAGTCAATCGGACATACTGGTCGAGGGGCGTCGCCGGTCCGACTTGTAGGGGGCGCTAGAGAGCCATTTCTTAACACAGAAAGATGCATTCTTTTTCAGATGGCTATATTCACCAGGCCTGACAAGTCCCCAAAATTTGGTGAGTTTTCATGCATGGCAAGTCCTCCAACCATGCGTACGTTTACCCAAACGGGTACAATATCAATAGGGCCTTCGCGGCCCGACATCGGTAGTATCCACTATGTGGCACTAGAGAACACGCGCAAACATGCATTATGTTGCTCTACATCAAGTATAGACCACATCATGTAAATGTCATGTAAATCGGATTCAGTTTGTCACATAACGCTGTCTTCCTGTTGCCAGTAGGTGGTGCTATGACTTTGAGTGAAAATTGGCTTGTAGACATTCTCAGGCCAAGTATGGCAAGTTTGGGACAGATTTGAGCAAGTCCAGTGGAGTTACATCAGCTTGTTAACGGCGAATCACGTACAATGGCCGCCACGTCACGCTACACCATTCCATCAAACGTAAAGCTTTGAGTAACTTTTAATTGCAAAGGTCTTTAGATTATTCTGACCAAATTTGAAAAGGATCTGACAAAGTCCCTAGGAGGAGTTCGTTAAAGTATAGTGACTAGAAATGAAGAAAATGAAAATGGCCGACTTCCTGTTAATTTTAGAGCATTGTCCCAAAACACTTCTTTTTAAGTCTTCATGTGATACATGTTCCTACCAAATTTCATACATGTAGATCAAACGTAGCGCTGGGGCTGCGTTTTTGAATATTTGTAGGGGGCGCTATCGAGGCAATTTGAAAGGGTCAAGCCAAAATGCCATATGAAATATTTTTTTCCATCACCCATGACACCTGTACAAAGTTCCAAGGCTTGTTGAGCATCCTAAGCCACAGAAAAATAAGCTTTTTTTTTAATGGCGAATGACACGTTGCCACAGCAACAGCGTTTAACGACAACTCACAATATTCATGATGAAGCATCATCAATGTCTTACAAATTACCTTACCAAATTTGAGACTGATCTGGGCAACTTCCTAGTCGGAGTACATCAAAGTATAAAACCTGTCATTTCCTTTTGCCAGTAGGTGGCGCTATGACAGTCCTGATATGCTCGCCAAATATGGGGAGGTTGGGGACATGATAAAGTCCACAAAAAGGCGTTTCATTCGAGAGAAAAAGAATAATAATAATAATTCCTACAGTTTCAATAGGGACCTCGCGGCCCGATGTTGTCAGTCCTCGGGCCCTAATAAACAATAGAATAACAATCGGTCCTCCGCTCCGACTACGTCGGTGCTCGGGCCCTAATTAGTATTTGATTGTAAAGTTTAAAAAGCAGCACTACTATCTGTGTGCGCACTAAATGCACCGCAAGACTGGAAAATTAAATGTAACGTCACGTCCGGCTGAACGAGGGATAAATAAATGAAATGTACGCAGAGAGACACTGTATGCGTTACGTCATGTCAACAAACCACCTATCAGCTGTGAGCTCCAGATCAGACTGGAGACTTAACCACTTTAAAGAGTGCAGAGTTGTACTATGTGCTATCTTCCTCCTCTGTTTGTACTTTTTACACAGAAAACATATACTGTGATATTTACTGCTAATGACAATATAGCAAACAGAAAGCAGGAAACCTTTAGGTGATTTCCCTCCAGGCCTCTATTTATTAAACAGACAGCATTTTAGTCATTTAGAATTGAGAAACACCAACACTGAACCATCGACAACAGAGACCCAGAATCCCACTGCTCTCCAGAGTGAGCTCGACTCCTTTGGCTCAACGATGCTGCGATTTCAACGGTTATTTTGTGGTTTCTTACCTTTGTTGATGCATGTTCCAAACAGCACGTTCCAAACAGCACGTTCCGTACGAGCTGCTTGATGTTGCGCAGTGTCTGGAATTGAGGCGTGTCCCAGTAGAACCAGACCCAGTTATCCCGAGAGCTCTGAAAGCGTCAGCAGAATATTAGTTTTGCGTCATCTGACAGCGACATAACATAATTACATCCCCGTTTAATTTTCTTTCTTTTTTTTGTCATGTTTCGTTTATTTCTCATTTGTTTGGCAAAGTGGAATTATTGTGATTATCAGAAGTGGTTCTTAAGTTACAAAAGGTTGAGAAGCCCTGAGCAGCAGGATACGATGCGGGTGATATGATGTATCATGGTATCACAAGATTAAAAGAGATTCTTTACTCAAAACATTATTCTACCAATTTTCACGTGACACCGGAATATGAAAATGTTGTTGCACGAGGCCCAATGAGCCCAAACATGAAGCTTCAAAGGAATGACTTAAAAACACGGCCGTGGGATCATTGAGCACCTGGTACGACAAGATAGAACAGATATTGGACACAACTGGTCTGTTTTTGACCCAAAAGACTGACAGTAAAAACCGCCCCTGTTCTTCTTGTCATTCGTTTTACACTACAATCTTACTCATCTTCATTAATTTCATTTTTTATTTATTTTTTGCTGAAGAGTGTCAATAGATTCAACAATAACAGTAAACACATAATCTTGACTTTGTGCAGGTTTATTCACTGACCCTGGCATCTTACACACTCCTTCACTGTTTATTCTACAAGCTCTTCAGCTTTGCTCTGTTTGGTTTCCCTCATCTCTCCAGCACTGAACATGTCGTGTAATGTACGGATAAACACATGATATGTTACCTTGTCTGTCGTCATGGTCTCTATAGACAATGGGGGAAAACAAAAAAACAGAAGAACATATTAGGGAACGAGCTGGAGAGAGAAAGGCCAGTTGTGAAACCTGAAAGAAATCCAGTGAGGTGGATGTTGTTGAATAAATTAGAGATTTTAGTTTAGTACACACTTCCTTCTATTCTGGATTGTTATCATTTTTAAACATTGCAATCTTGTTTCACAAAGGAGCACTCACCCTGTGCCAGTCTCTGTCCACGATGTTTTCTTCTTCTTCTTCTTCTTCTTCTTCTTCTTTTGAAGCGTTCACAGGTTATTTATGTATCTAATCAAAGTTTTGATAGTCGCACAAACAATATTATACAAGGATGTTTAAAGAGCTGATGACAGCAGACCTGCAGTAAACACATCCAGGGCTTTAACAACAGCTGGCTTTTATATCTCCACCACACCTATCAGATAGGTCACTGCCCTCATAGCGAACATATTTGAGATCATTAGACATCGAAAACATTTTAGAAAGACAACAAACCAAACTGGAACAGGTTGAGGAATAAAACTTCCCCACAAAGCAGAACAGGAAGTTACATATAAATGTAGGGACATTGATGGTGGTGCCAGTAGAAAACCACCCAATGTGTCATCAGTGAACAAGTATAATTGTTGATGCATGCTGTACACCTGACACTCAGATCAACACAGACCTTTATTTGACAATTCATGGATAGTTTCATTTTCATCGCGCACCTCGGACCAAGAAGAACAAATACTGGACACACCTAGTCCATTGTTGACGCTCCCTGTGATTAGTGAACAGGTGCTTCTTCATTTCATACTAAAATCTTCCTCCAAAGACTGACAATGGATTGAACAATAGACAGTAAACAAACATAATCTTGACTTCGTGGTTGTGTAGGTTCACTCACTGACCCTGGCATCTTACACACTACTTTGCTTTTTAGTTTAAAAACACTCAGAGTTTTATATGGGAACCACAGTGAAAGTGTTGAATCATCACTTTTGTAAAAAGTCATTATAAACACTGAAAGTGTTTTAACTCTTACAGCGTAAAATACGAACAATGGACGACAAGAACACGTCAACAAGTCGGTGTTCAAAGTTCACTCATGGAATAACTGCATAACACCTGCACCAGTGTTCAGGTAGGGACGTCAAGATATGAGGTTATTATTTATATCACTATTATTTTTATCTGAGTCTGAGCTGAAGGAGGTTCTGGTGAACCTGCATGAGTTCATCTGGTTTCACCAGAATCCGACCCGGTGGCTCCGATGACGAGCATCAAGAACAACTCTATAGAAACAGACCATCTTCTCTCTGATGGTCTCTTTACTGATGGAGGTCTGATAGAGGATCAGGACTACACTGAGACTGGTTCAGGACCAGATAAAGGTTCCTCACAGTAACTTTAACTTGTTATGTCATCCAACCTGTATGTGCTACCATGTGACTTGGGTGTGTTCACAGTGTTTTCATAACATAATCAAGAGCAGCCTGTTCCATTGTCTCCTAATGGGTGTTGTCTGAAGTACTTTCCATCACATAAAACCACAGCAGTCTATTCAATACTCTGGTCTATTAACTACCATTTCATGTGAAATGATGAAAAGACTAGTAGTTCATTGGAAGATAATGTTGAAACTATTTTCAAGGACATTTTCATCTGTTTTCTGTCATGAATTCCCCTTCTTATTAGTTTGTTTTCATCCTGCCTGTTTCATTAACTCTCCTGTCATTTCAGGTCCTGCCATTCACACCCTATCATCACTGATTCCCCTCACCTGGTCTTCCACGCCCATCTCACCTGCAGCCCATTCCCTCATTAGTCACTCACTATTTAGGCACTTGTTCCCTGACAGATTGTCTTGTGTCTCGTTCAAGCTCTCCAGCGTATCTATCTATCTATCTATCTGTCTGTCTATCTATCTATCTATCTATTGTTCCTGCTCTGCCTGTTGTTTCGACCTTGGATGTTTGCCTGCCCCTTATTCGATTTTGTTTGCCTTCTTGACTGACCTCCCGGTTTTGACCCTGCCTCAACACAAGTAAAGAAAACTATACTTGTATTTTGTCTCCAGCTCGTGCTTTTGGGTTCACGTACCTGTAATCCTTACAGTTTTCCAAGGCTGGAAAATTGGTAAACTGTTTTCCAGGACGAGTAGAAACCCTGCAAAACCAGAATGTTCCCTTGGATTCTCACAGAGATAACTGTAACGGTCCTCGTTGGTTAATTTGGTGCAAAACGACTTGCATGGATCATTTGTGCTGAACACTGTTTCAGCTGACGCTTAGTCAGTAACATCCTGCAGTAGCAGTTTGCACTGAAAGACTCATAGAATTGAGTTCAGACCCACATTGTCGTCCATTACTTGGTAACATAGGAGTTGTTCAGTAAATTATACTTTCATCCCATTTTGCTCTCGCACTCACGTCTACAAACAAAGTCAGCATTGGTCTGAGACATTTTGTTCACGTTGGGAATGAAACAAAGAAATGAGATGGATATTCGTCAGGGATCAATTTAGACGTGGTGACATATAAACATCCAAGCTTAGGAATGCCTTGTTTTGACCCGAGTGGATTTGAGGTTTCAAAGTCATCATCAAACATTTTGAACACAATGGGTGTTGTTTGAACCTACAGCAGCACATTTCACAATACACTTTACAGGTGTATGTAATTAAAAGTGGTACCTGCTCATACACTCAAAGACACCTTGTTATTCTTTGTATCATCTGACCTCCGTCCAGACTAGCACGCGTGAAAATGAATATTACATGACTATTCAAGTACATTGGGCATGTGGGTGTCGGTGTAAACAGGAAGTAGATTGGTTGCTTTGTTACAGAAAATAGTCTTTAATAATGAAAGGTTGTGCTTGATTCTTAAAATCTTCCACTATAAACTCAAACAGACACATTTCATGTTAAAATGAACACTTACACATAAAGGTTTACTAGATTATGGGTCAATAAATGTAGTCAACACACGTCTGTCACTCATTTCCTCGGGTTCGTTGTCTGTTTTCTCAGTCGTAGCTTTGCCGGGTGGCTGAAGTCTCTGTCGTACTGGAGAGCATTTACTGCTTTTGTTCCTTTACAGTTTCTGTGTGAACTTCACAGTAGTTTTGCAGAACAAAATAAGCAATAATAAGGAAAGGCAAGTCCTCTTTTTTGTGTCCATCGCCCTCCTCAAAGCCTCAAACCAGGACTTCAGGGCTGAGAACAGGTAGCCTTACATATAAATGTAGGGACATTGATGGTGGTAGTGCCAGTAGAAAACCACACAATGTGTAATCAGTGAACAAGTTTTTTTTTTCTTTTCATACTTCATAATTGTTGATGACACTCAGACCAACACAGGCCGATATATATTTGACAATACGTCGATAGTTTAACTTTAATTACACACCTGGTAGAACCAAGGAGAACAAATACTGGACACACCTAGTGCGTTGTTGACGCTCCCTGTGATTAGTGAACAGGTGCTTCTTCATTTCATACTAAAATCTTCCTCCAAAGACTGACAATGGATTGAACAATAGACAGTAAACAAACATAATCTTGACTTCGTGGTTGTGTAGCTTCACTCACTGACCCTGGCATCTTACACACTACTTTGCTTTTTAATCAGCAGCACATTTTTTAAATCGCTAATTTAACACCCTCAGAATCATTTAGTTTAAAAACACTCAGAGTTTTATATGGGAACCACAGTGAAAGTGTTAAATCATCACTTTTGTGAAAAGTCATTATAAACACTGAAAGTGTTTATAATATATATATATATATATATATATATATATATATATATATATATATATATATATATATATATATATATATATATATATATATATATATATATATATATATATATATATATATATGCATACATATATAGCTAATGAATTTAAATATTTACTCGGGGTGCAACGGATCACAGAGTCTGCCAGTCTCTGTCGACAATGTCTTCTTCTTTTGAAGCTTTCAGAAGTTATATTTGCATCCAACCAAAGTCACACAAACAATGTTCAGTCAGGAACACTCTCGTCCCGAAGTAACCTTTGAATACATTTCACCCATTTGCAATGCAAAGTGAACTCTGAAATAAAAAGGGTGGAGGCTTCTCAGGTATTTACTGCTCACTGTGCGTCCTCGCCGTATAGTTCAGTGATTATCACACTTGCTGAAAACATTTCACATTAAAGCACGTTAAGCATTTAACCGAGATGATCTGCAGGAACTGTTCAGTCAGGAACTCTCGTCATAGATTTTCGCTGTTGTCTCCACTCTTGAAATACTTCCTGGATTTATCCAAAAGTCTACTAAGCCAGAACAGGGAGCACCATGCATAAAAGCCCGGCTATACAGGAATGAGCCCGAAGTAACCTTTGAATACATTTCATCCATTTGCAATGCAAAGTGAACTCTGAACTAAAGAAGGGTGGAGGAGTGTGGTGGAAAATAACCAGGTTGTCTTTCAAGTATTTATTGTCTGCGCAGAAAAGGTTCAATCATCACAACAGAATGCGTCCAGTCTCAGTGAGGAAGAACCAAGGAAAAAGTGAACAAGCTTTCTTTATACAGAATGAGCAAAGGTGGGGGCCGATGGCCAATGTTACACACATTTTGGTCTCAGACTGAAAGGAACAACAATGAAAAACAAACGGTCAGCAACCAAAGCAAGCGGCCCAAAGGCCTTGGTGCTGGAACATCCTCACACAACACAGTTAGTTATCTTTGTGAACAGAGAGGGAGAACTCTTCTTCTGCACAACAGAGACACGGTGAAGTTCCACAAAGTTCAGAGCCAAATTACTTATGCATGAATACAATATACTGAGTAGAAATATATACTACGCTAGTAGAAATATATATACTACGTAAAAAATGACCATTACAGGAGGCAAAGCTTTGCCAGCAGTATGGTCTGTAACAGCATCGGTATAGAAAGGATCAGTGAGGAGGGAGTCATATTTAAATGAACCTCCTGAGGTGAGGGTGGGCTGTGATTGGTGTGTGGCTGATTGCAAGCTATGATTCAATCGGCTGGTTACAGCTGACAGTCAGCTGTAACCAGCTGACAGTCAGCTGGTTACAGCTGGGGGGGTATGACTTCCGTGTCCTGAATGAACTAAAGCAAAGCTTCATTTCAGTCATGAACACTCGTCATAGATTTTTAACCATTTATTGCAACAAATGGAAATACAGTAGACTTGGTGGCTCCGCTCTTAAAATGCTTCCTGGATTTAGCCAAAAATCTACTAAACCAAGACAGGGAGCACCGTGCAAAAAAACCTCCGGTATACAGGAACGCACCGTATAACACATAAACATCCAAGCTTAGGAATGCCTTGTTTTGACCCGAGTGCATTTGAGGTTTCAAAGTCATAATCAACAATTTTGAACACAATGGGTGTTGTTTGAACCTACAGCAGCACATTTCACAATACACTTTACAGGTGTATGTAATTAAAGGTGGTACCTGCTCATACACTCAAGACACCTTGTTATTCTTTGTATCATCTGATCTCCCAAGTGAATTTACACCAGTTCAACACCCCATTTCTCACTAAAACACTTTAGAGTCACTAAACAGATCGACAGTATTGCTGAACACTTTTCCACTGAACTTCTACTAAACGTGTGAACTTTCCCTGGTCCCAACCCTGTCCTCTAAAGCACAGAGCTGCACACACACACACACACACACACACACACACACACACACACTGCTGTCATACATCAACGCAACTCATAGGAAACAGTCTACAAAATTCTTAGGCTACATCCACACTAATACATTTTAAAACAAAAACGATCTCCGTCCACACGCCGTTTCAGCATCGTTTTCGAAATTATCTCCGTCCAGACTAACACGCCTGAAAACGGATATTACGTGATTATTTACATACACTGGACATGTGGGTGTTGTTGTAAACAGGAAGTAGATTGGTGGCTTTGTTACAGAAAATACAAAATAATGAAAAGTAGTCCTCGACACTTAAGATCTTCCTCTATAAACTCAAATAGACACATTTCGTGGAAAGTTTTAGAAGTTTTATTTTTCAGACTTGACCTTAAATCCTTCTGGCTACGAGTCTCCCCCATTTGGGGGGCTCTCGGGCTCAGGACCCCTGAAAATATTGTTCGGAAAATAGCCTTATTGTTCGCCAGTATTGTGGATCTGTCCAGTTTTTTTTCCGGATTAAACAGCAACGTATGGGCAACACGATCATATAAGTCACTTTTTACACACAACAAACACAACTATAGGCTACTCATATAAGCATCTAGAAAACGTGGCATAAAATCATGAAATCCTGGGCAGAAATCAGCGTTATGTCTGCCTCAAATCAATATTTTCACCACGAAGCTAGCAGCTAGCCGGCTAATCCGGACATCGTTTAGCATTAGCATCACGCAGAGAACGCATACATACCGTCGGTTCTTCTCTCCGTGGAAGCACCACAACGCTGTGACTGGTCAACGGTCCAATGCCACTGGTCTTCACCGGAAAAAATCCATGGTTTTTGGTCAGGTTTTATGAAATATTAGTACAAAAACATCGAAAATAATCAGTTTTCGAGCGACCGTCATGGCCGCTAAGTGCATCCTGTTTACAGCCGAGCTGTTTCCTGTGGAAGGGGGGTCAACCCACCTCGGGCCAGCGGTCAGACTTTCGGCCAATGGAATTTTACGCTCGGGGATACGCGGCACTTCTTGCAACTTTACTGGCTCAAACTTATGTCAATCAACACCCGCTTTTACACCCGCCTTCCTGAGACTCTGACGCGTCTAAGGAGGGCTCATTGACTGAAATCGACCGATGATAGGCTGAGCTACAGCGCCATACACACAGACCAACTGAGAAAATCCTATGGATGAGAGCCAGAAACATGCTCTGAGAGGACCCTTGCTCTCAAAATCATTCTAACCAGCTGTATTTGGATGTATTGAATAATATGAGTGATAAAAAAGTGAAATATATAGTTATATAGTATATAAAATTAGAATAGAGCATGAGAGAGAAATGAGAATTCGGCTTGAAATTCTGTACTCAGACCTCCTATTATGCTGGCCTGCTTCACTCAATCTAAGTAAAATGAGCTTAGAGAGACCACAAACCTGTTGTGCTATGACACAGGAGTATTTGTAGGATTCACTCTGCAATAATTCCAAAAAAATGTTCAATGAAAGTGCTTTTTTTTCAGGTGAACCTGAAACTTTTTCAACTTGAGCTGTGCCATAAGTGTATCAGTTATTAACCAGTAACATATACACAATATTTACACAATTCAACACATCTCACAAGTGTTACCTGTATTGACCATCAAAATTATTAAAATAGACCTTGTAGTTAGAGCTGGGGACTCTCTTGAGTATGGGTATGCAATTTTCGAGCAGAGGCCTAAAAATAGGGCTAGTAGTTAAAAGGTTTTAACTAACAGTCATGCTGTCACAGGAGTTCAGGACAGGACCCAATAGCAACCACAAGACGGGATTCAGGTACACAACAGACTTTATTTTACACCAGACAGATGGCAGGATCGACGGTGTGGTTTCCCGTAGACCGACACTGGACAGCAGACACACTAGTAGGCACTAGACAAGTGGCAGAGAGGAGAGCGGTCAGAACCGGGGATCGTACGGAAACTTACAGACAGAGGTACCAGGGTAGTAGACGGTACAGACTGACAACCCAGGCCTGCAGGACCAGGATATACTGCCAGGAGGTGATCAGTGGGATCAGGATCTCGTGTGTCAACCTGGAGTGTCTGCAGCTGTGCACCAATCAGGGGTGTGGCCATGGCAGGAGTCTGGAGGCAGGCAGAGAAAAAACATCGAACACATGGCACACAATAACAAACAGGGGAAAGACAGACACATGAGGAGAGGAGATGGGGGGGAACAGAGGTTAACACACAGCGGGTCAGACAGGGATCCTGACACATGCCTCATGTGCGTAATAAAGACACAAATATACTTTCATATTTATGAACACTTTCCCTAAATCTGCTTTTCTGCAGACTTTGCCCCAGGGGATTACCCACAATTCATAGCAATGTGACATTAAACAGGGTTATCAGTGGAAGCCAGAGACATAAAATAAAAGAAAACAACATTAAGGATTAAAGATGGTAACTGGCTCTGAACAGCTGATGTTTCACAGCTTTTCTTTTATTCAGCTCTGAGGGGTTTGTTGTTGTCATAACATTTACAGTAAGTATATAACTCTACAGTCAAACGTTTCTGTGAGCAGACAGTTTCTGACCATTTATGTATTTATTTTTCAGAGGTGTGTAATGTTGTTTACTTATTTATTGTTCTGATAGTGAGTAGCTCAACTTTAACATCTGTGCAGCATATTAAATGGTATTTTTTAAAATACCATTTAATACCAAAATATGATGTCATCCAACTTGCCTCATAGCTTGTTGTTTTATTTAGCTGATTGTGTGAAACCGAGAGGTGTGAGGAGATCCTTCATGTCGTATTCGTACTGAAGGAGGTTGAGAATAAAACTCTTCCCTCTCAGTTGTGTCCTCGTGTGAGTATCCTTGTTGAACACTAGAGGGCGTCGTGCTCTCAGTCAAAACTCATTTTGAAGACACTACAGGTGAACAGAGTAAAAATATAGACATCAACAGAAAACTCTATCTTAAATTGAAAGTGTTAAAGATGTAAGAAGTAAACACAACGCCGTGATAGAGACCTGTCAATCACCGTGTAGCCCCGCCCTAAAGCATCCCCTGCTTTATGGTCTGTTTGACTCTAAATGGACCATAATGTACTAAATGAACATCATGCTGTATTGAAGAAGACTTGAAACTAGAGATTGAGACCATAAACTCATGTTTACAATGTTTACTGAGGTAATAAATCAAGAGAGAAGTAGAGTCATTTTCTCATAGACTTCTATACAACCAGAGGAGTCGCCCCCTGGTGGACACTAGAGAGAATGCAGCTTTAACACATGAAGCTTTGACTTCACTTTAAAGAACTGGAGGTTGCCGCCTGGTTGGAGTAATTACAGCAATGATCCTGTGTCAATCACACCTGAATCACATTTACTCATTTTTTTGTTACACCAGCTGTCTGTCGTGTGCATGCAGTGTAAATATGAACTAAACATAAATCAAATAAAAACACATGAATGAAATTTAAAATAAATGCACAATAAACACTGGTCCCAGTCGACCCCACACACCAAACAAAATGGTGAAATTACTCATTCATTAATTATCAATGTAAACCACTGTGCAATATCAACATTTCATATTTCACATGTGCAATAATATGTGAACCTGCAACCATTCAGTCCAAGTTTACTTATTTATTAAACTTGTTTTATTGTTTTTTTTAACTGATGCCTCTTGTTGTGTTTTCCACGTTGCTGTGTGCTGTGTGAATAAAGAATAACCTTATCTTATCTTATCTTAAATGACAGCTGTTGATGTTTTTGAACCATCAGACCTCTGCTCTGAACTTCCTCCACCATCGCTGAGTGAACAACGTGCTTTGCTGCCATCAATCAGCCACGAACATTAAAGTCTTTAGACGACGTATTTACTGTACGTTTACACTAAGATGAGTAAAAACCAAGCCAGCGGGTGCTATAGAGTAAGCCGGCCCTATGTGTACATCAGCCGTACCAGAGTTCTCCACATCCAAACAGGACCTGCTGGAGAGTTTTGCTTTGATCCATATCAACGCTTTGAAAACTTCTATGTCACAAAAAAAAGAAAAATCAGCTTTACAGGAAATAAGGAACACATGGATTTTTGATAATATCTAATAACGTCTGAAGGGATTTCATGAGCCGGTTGGAAAATGTAATCCTTCAGTATGAACTTGTGAAGGCCTTATATGAGGTTTGTACCCGACAGCGACGGGCTGCCTCCATTAGACAGAGGAGAGGCCTTCAACACACAGTCTTTGTTTAGAGCATTTAGTTAAAGCCAATGAAGGAAACAAAGGGGAAAGCACAGTTCTGCAGAGTGTATGTATGAATCCTTCTTAAATAGAATGTAAACATACTTGAAGTGAAGTGACAGTTCTAGATTTCTAAAACATTTATTCTCTCTGTAATCTAAATACTACATTTATAGCATTTAAATGTTTTCTCTGAAGCCTTGTTTGACCTCTTCTGCTGCAGTTTTAATGAAGTACACATGAACCATGATGAAAACAGTGTGTGGAGTAGATAGAGCTCTGTGTTTACGGAGACATGGGACTCTGGAAGTCAAGTAAAACGATAGCTCTTAGTATTTCATAAACAACGCTCCTTGAATTCTCTGCATTGTGTCCCACTCAGGGACAAAAGGAGAGAAGTTCCTCGACTACAGAGAAGAAATAACATTTGGAATAAAAGGGTGATTCGTCTTAAAATGTCCTTTTTTCATCTGTGCTTCATAATATTTATCTTCAGTCTTTTTAAAGCTGCAGTTTGCACTGAATTCCAGCCTGTTCTCACTCTCAATTACTACGTTTACAAGCACCAAATGTTAAGTTTTTTGCCCTCATTCTGATAATGAAGATGAATATTCCACTAATATTCCCGTTTACATGCAGCTGTGCAGATTCAGATTAACGTAAAACGTCCTCATGAAGCTTCATCTTCATCACCAGTGAATCCCTCGTCACCCTCATTCTCTTGTGTGTTTGATGTCCGAACACGTTGTGATGGAAAAGTGGAACATCAGGAGCTTCTTGTGCTTCTTTGTGTCAGAACATGTGGAGGACTTGTTGTTGTTGTGAACTCAGCCTCCCTCTTTCATCCTTCAAACAGCTTCTCTAAAAGGTCGACATTCAGATATTTGTTCATATCCAGAAAGTCCTTCGTGATGTTCAACAGTAGGAGTGTTTCTCCTTCTCTTCTGGACATCATCTCTACTCCAGCTTCATTAACTGTTGGCTCGTTGGTTTGTGTTCACATGTTTTTGTGGTAGTTTTCAGAATGTCGGTTTGCCGCGAGAAGAAACCCGCACAAAGTATGAACGATCTAAACGTTTCCACGTCAGCTGTTTCTTTTGGAAAGTCACAGCACGTGTAAACATGTAACGGGCGTTTATTAGACGTCCCAAACCGACACTAGAGAGGTCCGAAGAGCGGCACAGTTTGAAGCTGAGGAGAACTGACCGAGCTGCGTTATGGAAGAGAGAATATTATTCATCTCTCATCTCCACCAGAAAAACAAGTGGAAAGTATTCAAGTTCACATAATTTATTTACCCCCCCCCCCCCCCATACATCTACTGCATTCATTTAGCAGCACTGGTGGTGTCACAATGAGAAGCATCTGATATTCACTGTGAGTCCGTGTCTGTGACTGAATAGTACAAATATACTCAATAACGTGACGTAATAGGGAGCACTTTAACTCCCACTTTAACACACTTAATGTAATTGTAAGCATCTATTTGTGTCTTTCAGCAATAATAACTCCTCCTGTAGAGAAACCGTTAACGTAGTAAAACACACTAATATAAAATGTGTCTTTATAGGAGAAGTTACAATTGTTGACAAACATATGAATAAACTCATTTATTAAATGTTTCTTATGAAGGGCTTTAAAACAGAGTGAAGTAAAGTGTCACAGCAGTTCAGTTTATCAGAACTCATCCTCACAATAGAGCCGTCCTCACGCAGGTTTCCGTCCTAATGAAGCGCACATTTTAACCACATTTTCTAGAAAATTGTCAAAACAAAATGTGAGTTAATGTGTATTTTCCGTCCACCACCCCTACGTGAATATTAAGAGTAAACAGCGGATGGTGCTCATTCTGCCGTCTGCTGACATTTTAACAATTGCAAAGGAAGAAAGGAGCACGACAATGTGTACCTCGGCTAAATGTTGAAATGTGTTTTATGTGCCAAACGGACATAAAAGCAAGTTAATATTTCTTGTTGGTTTATTTGTCACTTTTGTCTTCAGATACATGGATTCAAATATCCAAGATGCCACTTGGTTATTATACTTCATCGTCATCACTTCCAAAAACACCTGGAAGTGCCTCAGGCCCTGTGTGCACATGGCGTCTTTTTCTGGCAGAAAGTGTCCGCGGGGCAGCGCTGGGTAGCGCGTGTCATCGAAAAAGTGCTCTGAGCGCATTTTTGTTATGTTTCTATGCCAACAATATCTTGATATCACCACTCTAGCGTCGCGTCTTTGCTCTTTATTATCTATTTATTAGTTTTTTTACCTCGAGCACCAACCGGAGGATGTTTGATGCTGCGTTGATGCTGCGTTACTCGCGGGATCATTTTCGATTATTTGCTTCATTCACGCTAGACGCGCTAGAGAGGGGGAGTGGTCTAACTCCATGGAAACCGTTATCAATTCAACCATTTATTTCCGCCATCAACCATGAAAGAAATAACCACTAATGCTGCTTAGTACTTGTTGTGGAAGTCCCAGATATCCCGGGAAACTAAACGCCGTCTTGTTCATAACATCATCTGGAGGTGATCGGTAAATTTCACTGAGTCTATCAAGCCACACGTTGGCTGGTTTGCTACAGCTTTATGAACCCAAAATAAACAATTTTGCTGTGATTTAATAGCATTCACCGGACAAAAATTGATGCCAAAATAACTACATAATGATGCCGATTTGTAAAAAGTCTGAATTCATGTTTTGTTTGTTCTCTCCGCAAGACGACGAGCAAATAACTTTTAAAATACTTGTTTTCTGAATGGAGTTTTGGATCGAGTGGTGCTAGGCTATGCTAACATTGCAGCAGCTCCATCAACACTCAAAATAACGTCATATAGGCGTAAATATGTCGGAGCGGCTGCACAAAAAAAGGCGGCGTGCTCAGAAATGAAGATGCTGGGTGGAGCGTTCTTTTCTCTAGACGGCCTCATACGCTCTCTCCTCATTGGGAACAATTGAGACGCTGTGTGGACACAGGCCCGAACTTTACCAGACGGCAGCATCCAGACTCAAGATGTTCAAGACTCATCTGATTAGAGGTTCAGGTGAGGTCAGAGTAAGTTCATTAAATAGACTCATCTCAAAATGTTGGCAGACACTGGATCCCCTTTAGGTGTCGGTCTAGTCACTCTCTTTCAGAATACAGTTCCATTTATCAATACAGACAAATACTCCAAGTACATGGAGCTTTACATTGGCAGTACAAACGCACGGCAGAGTCCTCGTTCTCGAGATGCAACCTGTCCAGAGTTCATTAAAGTATTTTCAAGACAGCAGGCACTGACAATCACGGACAAGTGAAGCAAAAGAGCTGCTGTCCAACCCAACTTTTCATGTCTCCGTCGCTGCTCAGGCTCATGTTAGCATTTCCTTCTGTCCTCCGCCGTCCCCGCTGACTCCGTCCGCCTCGGCTCTCAGCTGCTCCAGGTCCTCCTCGGAGCTGCAGGCGCTGTGCCGCCTCCCCCGGGAGAAGAACCTGCGACGCGATTGGGCGCTGAGGTCCAGGAGGTCGAAGGAATCGGAGGAGAAGAGGCTGTCCTCGCTCACCACGCTGGAGGGACGGCTGCGGCGGCCCTCGGCGCCCCCTGTGGCCCGGAGGAGCTGCTGCAGGGCCTCCGGGAACATCGCGGGCGCTGAGCGGAGCTCATCGGGAAGATCCAGACTGCGAGAGAACTTGCCGTTGCGTTTCAGAATTCCCTTCCTTCTTCTCACTGCCTCTGTGCGCATGGTGGGGCTGTCTTCTGCCGCCGGGAGACAAGAGTGTTTGTGGGAGCACAAATCACCTGCATGCCCTCCGTCTTTAACCTCAGAGATCCCCACGTCTGAGGTCGAGCCATGACCCGACTCCCCTCCGTACAAGTTCTTCAGTATCCCCTTCTTGGGCATTTTGGATGAGGGTTGATTGAATGTAGAGGGAGGCGGCAGGCTGGTGGACAGCACATCAGCATGTATGTGGGCAAGTGTGTGTGATCGATGAGGCTGGGGAGCAGCGTTACAAGGTTGGGAGGAGGGGTTTTCTTTAGGAGCGCTGGGAAAGACTGAGTCAAAACTCCTCTGGGGTTTCAGGATACTTTTGGGTTTCTTTCTTTCAACGGTGGAAGTGGAGGAAATCACAGCGGAGGAGGCAGCTGTCGCACAAACACCAACGCCACAAGCTCCCAGTGAAGTCTGCGGAATTGTATTCTCCTTGCGTGACTTCCTCAGGCTTGACATTCCCCCTCGTACCCTTCCTCCTCCTCCTGCACGATCGCTCCTCAAAGGTAAGCTGAAGTAAAAGGGGTGGGGCGAGAGCTGAGGCGGACAGGAGGAGTCTGAGGATGGGCATGCCGGGTTGACGGCCATGTTGCTGGTGGCCGCGACCCGATTCTGCCAGTCGATGTAGCGAGCCAGCAGGGGGGAGGGGCATTCTTGGTGTGGCGGTGAAGGGCAATCACACACACTCTCTTCAAAACCCCAGTTCACCCACCAGTGGTTGGCCACGTCCTCTATCGTAGCCCTCTCGTCCACGCGCACCGCCAACAACCAGTCGATAAGAGCGCAGGCGTCTGGAAGGGCAACAGAGTCAGCGGTTATTTATAGGACGCCAGTAAGAACAACATGCATGAATAGAAATATAATGCTGATGGAGACGTGGACGTCGTGAAGGGTTACCCGAGGGGGGGTGGGGTCTGCGGTAGCGGCCTTGGCTGATCTGCTCTGTGAGCGAGGCGTGGCTGGCCCCATCGAACGGCATGCTGCTGTACACCAGCGCGTAAAGCAACACGCCCAGCGCCCAGCAGTCCACCTGCAGCAAAACAAAAACACACGTCATGCACGAGAAACTAAACGAAAAAACAAATTCAGGCTTTGACATTTTATAAAATCTTACAGACCCATTTACTGGGGTTCAAAATCAGTGCTTTAAAGCTGCAGGAATTCACGCCATCAAAAACGATTATGAGGATTATCTTGTTGAACTAAACGTGAAAGTATCAGAAACGTTTGTTTGCTATAAATCTTACTTTTCTGGAAAAAAATCCCATCGGCTTTTTGTCATGGGAACCATTGCTATGCTAACCTTCTGCATTGGCCTGCAAAAATATGCCATCCCTGCAGCATTATGTACATATCTGTTTATTAAAGAAAAGATCAAATCATGTGTAACACTAAAGGTGGCGCTCGTAGCGGTGATCCCACAGTTTCACGGCCTACAACTTTAAGGTTTTTGGTGAGTTTTGGTGCATTTTGAAATTTTCTCCCGAGGAAACCAGCGAGGCCCAAAGTGTGTTGACTCACCTCCGGCCCCTGGTAGGGCAGTCCTTTCACTATCTCCGGGGCAGCGTAGAGAGGACTTCCACAGTACGTCTGCAGCAGAGCGCCCCTCTGGAAATGATTGGAAAGGCCAAAGTCAGCCAGCTGCAGAGAAAGAGAGGACGGAAAATACAGTTTGAGTGTGTATGTTGTGTCTCTTGTTACTGCTGCTTCTGTGGAAACTAGACAAGTAATACAAGAGGAACAGTCACACTAACATACTGCCCCAACAGGAGTGGCGTTAACACTAACATATATTCCAAAGGTTAGCTGTCCAACACGTGTATCTGTGTGTTCAAATTATGTAACGAGATAACATTCTGGACTAATCAGTTAGCACTGAACCCTTTTCGCTCATTCACTTCAACACACACCGGCTCCTCACGCAATCCAGATTCCTTTTCAGTGAGTACGTGCTGCAAACTCTCAGCCGTGTGGCAAAAGCAATAACAAATTGAAAACAATTCCTTTTAAAGGAGCCAAAAATAGGTATGCCAAGCTTGTGCCAGTCAAAGTGTGAGTGAGGAAAGAGGAGAGGGCCAAAAACATCAGGCTGCTCACGCTCACGTAACGGAACAATCACTCACTCGAGGCTGCGATTCGCAGACATACCGAGGCTCCTCTCTATCGGGACAGATTATGAACACGAGCGCCAGCCGGCTATCGGCCCCTCTGGTGTTAAAAATACTCAGAGCGACAGCTTTATTTCCGTGGAACAGAGACCTCACAGATGGAAGATGACATTGTGTATACAAGCCAGCTCACTGTTGATATTACACGTGTGGCGGCAATAATGATGTGTAGACTGAGAATGTGAGTTGGGCCGTTTATACAGCTTTACCTTCTGCAAGCTACCGTGTGTGTGTGTGTGTGTGTGTGTGTGTGTGTGTGTGTGTGTGTGTGTGTGTGTCCTGCAGTATAAATAGAATAGAAATAGAATAGGAGTAGAAAAGACATTCCGATTCAAGTCAACATAGCAGGATAGTCAGAGCGGCGGCCATTGTTATGTGTACCGCTGTCATGTGGCTAACTTCCGTATAAACTTGAGGTTTTCTGGTAACGACTAAACCAGCAGTAGAGTAGAACCGTTAATGAGTATAATTAAACTATTTAATGCTTCATCCAAACTCTCGTAAGAAAGTTCATTGCGATCAACAGATGAGTGACAACTTTGTTCGGCGTATTTTATGCAAGTAGCAAGCTAGGTAGCAAGCTAGGTAGCAAACTAGCGGACAGCTGGCTAGTTACCTAGCTTGCTAACTCCACCATGCATTAATGCTACACTGGTTACAGAAAATGAGCCAAACAGCAGGCTGGACAAGGACAAGCTACCTCGCTAACTATCCAGCTATCCGCTTCCTGAGCTGCTCTCTTTCCAGCAAACTGCGACGTCACTTTACGACGTGTTTTGTCACCATAACGAACAAGAGAGAGATAAACAACTTTGTTTAATGCACGTGTTATTGAAAACATATACACATTAAATACTTAATAAATAAGACCAAATAAATGCATTCAGGCAGAGTTAACAGGCTCTTGTTTGTTTCCTCTCATCAGTAAAACAAACAGAATGTACGCCAGCCTTTCTTATTAGATTCATTGTTATAAATAGGCTACAATTATCAGAACAACATAAACATTCAGGCTCCCACATGTGGCTCAAATGTGTACTGCAGATAGAAACGTTGAATAAAAGATCATGGGGGAAATTCTGCACATTTATTTGGTGACCCATATTTAATCTCCTGCGACACATCTGTGGGAATGACTGCATTAAAAGGACAATTTATTTTTTGTATATTGTTAAATCATAATCTGTCTGTGACTTCAAAAGTGACGAAGACAAACATTGTGTCATAGCTGTGCCGGTCTTCTTCTTTCCCTCTTTAAAGGGCCTCTGCACATCGTGTTTCCTCTTGATGGACAGACGGAGCCAACTTATATTAACGGTGCGATTGCCACTGGATTCCCGGCATTTCCCCTCGGCCGTGCACAGCTCCCTCAGGAGAGCGATACCCAAATAAGGCAAAAATGACCCCCTGGGTTCTTTCATAAGACCTGGCAGTATGCTGGTGCTGGTTCAGTGTGCGTGGAGGAACAACACATTAAAATGACTGTGGTCTGAAAGTGATCCAATGTATGTTCTGAATGTGCACTTTGTTTGCATTTTATTTTGGGAGCTGGTGAGATAATCCATTACCAGCAGCACTGTGTGAAGCTGCTAAAGGTCTATGCCTTCATGTTCCACCACAAAAGCAATCGGGGGTCTACGGATGATCCATTAATGAAAGATGTATTTCACGCTCGGGCCAACAATGCTTTTGTCAGAAGACTTTTCTATTTTTCATCCAGGGACAAAGATCTGGTCTCATTTATCTTTCCTGAAACATGCATCATTGTCACGGTTTTGTTCTCGTGAAAGCGACATGAAGGCTCAGTGTGCGTGGATCTTACCTTCACGTTGAAATCTTGATCTAAAAGGATGTTCTCCAGCTTGAGGTCTCGATGCACAACGCCGTTCTGCAAGAGAGCGGAGAACACATGAGCTCCTGTGCTGCTCCTCCCTCCTGTTAACAGTTAGAGGTTTCCTCTCTGCATGCAAACATTAAGACTGAAGGGTCTGAAGGTAATAATATAAACCCAGCCTGGATTGCACGTAGCGTTTGCCTTTCATTTATAATTTTATCACCATCAACATTCCACTCGGGCCTTGTGTTGCAGGGCCGTGTCCCTAACGTGCCCTGAGACAGAATGTTTAATGAAGTGCTTTGTTTGGGTTGATTCGTCTGATGGCATGAAGCACCTTGTGGCCCACGAGAGGCCACAGAGTCGAGACCGCTGTGGAGCCCAGTGAGGAAGACTACACCGGAGGGTCGATGGGAGGAAAAGCGCTGCAGGATCACTATCACTTTAAGAGTTTCCCTGACGTTGAATACGTAGTAAATCCACAGATTTATATAAGAAGTGGACGTAATTACCGTGACGTCACCCATTGGTTTGTGGACTGATGTTATGAAGCCTCTAGTTCGGTGTTTTGGCCATCACCATCTTGGATTAAGCCCATCGCTACCTGGGATTTTTTTCGCCTATTACCATAAAGCATCCCCTGCTTTATGGTCTGTGTGACTCTAAATGGACCATAATGT
Source organism: Anarhichas minor (assembly GCF_050575085.1). Classification (NCBI taxonomy): domain Eukaryota; kingdom Metazoa; phylum Chordata; class Actinopteri; order Perciformes; family Anarhichadidae; genus Anarhichas; species Anarhichas minor. The sequence goes on from NW_027466449.1 coordinate 18,828,572, forward strand.
ACTAAATGAACATCATGCTGTATTGAAGAAGACTTGAAACTAGAGATTGAGACCATAAACTCATGTTTACAATGTTTTACTTAGGAGACAGGAAGTGTAAACCATTTCAAACCATTGGCGGAGCTTGTAAGGGGCCGTCTACCTTTTTTTGCGCCCTCATATCCAAGCATCCAAGCGTTCCCAAGCATCTATTTCTCAGGGTTAGCCGGCTGCGCCTCGAGATAAAAAATAAGTCCAACTTTTGGAACGCTGCAGCGTGCACCGCATGTCATGTGACGAGGAACAACCAGAGCTGGAAGATGTCTTTTCTTTCTTCCGTAAATATCGGATAAGCGGATCTTTATGATCCGTCCCACGGAATATTTTAAGTCCAACGACGTCACAACAACCGGTTTAAAGGTCAGAAAAACTGTCCCAAACAAATCAAGCAGCAAAGCTCCTGTGAGGGATTTATGCTGCTGGAAATTCATTTATCTTAGTGTAGATTAGTCAGCGAGGCTTACTGCTACATTACCGCAGCTTCATCATCGGGCGAGACAGTCGCGCAAACCCACCCAAGCACCTTGGTTAAAATGATGAAAGCGTTTTTCAAGCGTTATTAAACACAACATGTGAACGGCCCATAATGGTTCTGTATCTTTGGTAGATCATAAGAACAGACAATCGTTATAGATAACTGATGAATAACTGTGACCACCCAGAAACGCTCCAGCTGCTGCTGTGAGTTTCTCTTAAAGCCAGCGCCTAATCAGCCTAATGAGCCTAATGAGCCTAATGAGCCTAATGAGCCAGCATAGCCTCCGTCCTGCAGTTAATGACATCCTCCACTTCAGCGGAGGAAATGAACCCTTGACCTTAGACGATGTTTTGTGCACAGTATGTACAGTATGTAGGCCTGTGTGTGTGTGTGTGTGTGTGTGTGTGTGTGTGTGTGTGTGTGTGTGTGCAAACCTTGTGGCAGTAGTGGACAGCAGAGGTGATTTGTCTGAAGATGCTTCTGGCTTCCGATTCAGGCAGTCGCCTCCTCTCCTGGATGTAGTCGTACAGCTCTCCCCTGCTGGCGAACTCCATCACAATCACGATCTTATCCCGGCTCTCAAACACTGCACAGGAAACAGTCACCGGTCGGTATTATGCAAATGTATTTATATGAGTTGAGCATCTATTTAAACCAAGAAGGAACCAGAAACCGGGCACACTGTTGGTCACTTGATGAAGAAAGGGGTTTTCAGGAGTTCTTTGTGAGACTAAGGGTTCCATTAAGAACCATTTTCATCCAAAGAACCCGTTTTTGGAAGAAAGAGTTCTTCAAAGATTGTTGGAAGCATTGCTGTTAAAGGGGAACAACTAATATCCAGAACCAGACGCCCCGAAAAACTGTGATTGTGAACTAGGACTTTTGTTGGATGCACTGCAACACATTAGTCCTTTAGGGTTCTAGATAAAACCCAATGAATATAAAAAGGGTTCTCTGTAGAACCCACAGGGTGGGTTCTAGATACAACCCTTGGACTAAAAAAGGTTTCTCCTTAGAACCCCCTGGTTGGATTGTCAACGAAACCCTTGAAAGGGTTCTTGGTAGAACTTTTAGAGTAAGTTATTTTTAGTACCCTTGGATGGAACGTCCAGAGAGGGTTCTGGGGGGAACCAATGGACCCTAGAAGGGTTTTCCATAGAACCTCTCATAGGGGGCTCTGGGAGCCTTTCACAGATGGTTCTCAGTATAACTCTTTATGTTGGGTTCTAGAGTGATACATGACACACTTTGATTTCACAGCACCAGTAATCTGTCCAGTAAATCACGGATTATTAATTTAAATCTGCATGACTTTGTCTCATGTAACTTTCTTTGGAACATTCAGAGTCCAAACATCTGTCTGGTGATGCGACTAAATAATGATTCACATTTGGTCTAGAGGTCATCTTGTCTTGGTTGTGTTTGCAGACTCACCCTCGTGGAAGCGTATGATGTTGGAGTGCCTCAGCGAGGCCGTGATCTCGATCTCTCTCTGGATGTGAATTCTGTCCAGGTCGTCTGTGATGTGCTCTTTGCGGATCGACTTGATCGCCACCTGAGAATGAAGACGCACTAGTTAAAGTTACTGAGGAACTTTTAACTGGTTGTGAGCCAGTCTCAGTTTAGTCCTGATCCTCTATATGAACCAGTCTCAGTTTAGTCCTGATCCTCTATATGAACCAGTCTCAGTGTAGTCCTGATCCTCTATCAGACCTCCATCAGTAAAAAGACCATCAGAGAGAAGATGGTCTGTTTCTATAGAGTTATTCTTTATGCTCGTCATCGGAGCCACCGGGTCAGATTCTGGTGAAACCAGATGAACTCATGCAGGTTCACCAGAAACTCCTTCAGCTCAGACTCCAACAGAGACCACCGTGGACAGACCCAGATCCTTGGACCACGCTGCTGGAGACCCAGGACGTATTGTTGGACCCGCTGGAGGGAAGGGAGGCACGGGAGAACCAGAACCAGGACTGAGAGGGGCCGACTGTCAGATCCTGCTGCAGTAAAATGAGAGGATTTCTAAAGGGACTCTGGTGCTCAGAGACACTACCACTTTAGTCCACAGGGACCAACAGAACCAACACTAAATGAAAGTTCCCCCTTCACCTCCCTCACAACTCAAGTCTTTCAAATCAGTGGATAAACAATGATAAAAGCATAGTTGATGTATTACTTGCATAAAGTCATGCATGGAAACAAAGACATACTGTTGATGCAATGATACACTCACTCTGTGGGTATTAGAGGTGATTATGTGGGTTTTAAGGGCTGGATGTGTGAGAGCAGATCCTCTGTGATCTGAGCACGCTCAGAGGCAGAAGGTTGACAGCTGCACTGTTCACACTGTTTCATTAATCCCAAACACTCACGGTACCCTGATGTAACCCCCCCACCACCCAACACACACATACACACCAAAACAAACAACATGAGCCCCTAAACCTCTTTGGATAGAGTTACTGTCACCAGACTGGCTCCATACAGAGACAGAGACAGAGACAGACAAATAAACAGACACAGGGTGTCCTCTTTAGAAATAAGCTGAAAGAAGGACAACAAAGCTTTGATATAATGTGCAGATGACGAGGCTACAGGACTACTTTGTAATGGTTGACATTAAGCTGTCCCCTAATTGACTAATATTTCTTTAGTCGCTTATTCATTGGTCATACTCTATATAATTCTGTCAAACCATATAATGTCCCTAATGGCGAGCAGGGGTCACCACTCCAGCATTCTCAGCTGCCGGGAAAAAAACAACGTCTACGAGACATCGGAGGATACAATTCACACGCTCCATCAACCTCAGTGGTTATGCAACACAAACACACTCCAGGGAACTCTCGGGACTGAGCTGACCTTCTACAACGGATGTGACGCTGACCAGCGAAGGAGAATATTCAGGTTTTTTGGGAACAAGTGCTGAAGTATGAGGATTTCCATCACATCAGCAGACATTCCAGTCCAGACTGATGGGCAGGGGTACTGGGCGCTTGGTCAGAGATTAGGCTGCAGATATTCAGTGGTTGGGGAGCTATCATCGTGTGTTAGCTCGCATGCTCGTGAATGATTTCTGACCTAAATACCTGATGGCTGGGAAAGCAACATGTCAAAAGGAAGGGGAGAGTATGAAATAAGGAGCATGGAAGAGGAAGGCGGCAGGTAACAGGACAGGTGAAAGGAATGGATAAAGTATGTCAAAGTGCAGCCTCAGGGCAAAAACAGCTTGTATTTTACTGTCCATCTCAGCTGTGACTGGGCATTAAGGCCAGATGAGTAGAGCACGGAGAGGAGAGACACACACTGGGCATTGTTCAGCCCTCGGGGCACTAAGAGCGTTGTTTAAAGGGGCACGTGTGTGCAGAGGAAGTGTCTATGTGCGTGAATGATCTCACCCTTGTGTATGCGTCACAATAGGACCTCTAAAGCATCCTTCTAACTAACAATGTCTCATTGTTCATCCAAATAATGTGCTGCGTGTGCGATATCGGCCAAAAAATGCCAAAGTGTAACAGGATGGATGTAGGGAAACGTAAGTAGCTAAGTGTGTGTGAGTCATGCAGACGTAATCAGATATTCTTTTGCTTTATGAGAGAATGTGTGCAGTGGAGGAGCATGTTGTAATGCTACAGCCAAACCAGATGTGTAGCTAGTTGGCTAGCTTGTCTATCTCCAGAGCACACTTAACTAGTTAGCTTGCCCATCTTCCCAGATTTCCGTTTTGTTTCTCAGGTTCATCTGGTTCTTTGCGTCGCCATCGCCTCTGAAGAAACGATGCCTGTGCGCACACGAGAGTAAACGCACCGACGCACACAATATCACTAATTCAACAAGTATCATAACATCTATTTATTTTGGGCAGCGTGTTTTGCTGTTTCTACTTTGTTTATATGTTTAAAAATTGTTGCCACTGATGGCAGTGAAAAGCCAAGAACCGGTGGCCAAATTTGTCAAAATGGTTACAAATGGCAACCTGGTACCCCGTTACTGTCGAGGCTCTGCAGCCACAAGTGAGCTACAGTTCAGATTAGTGACCCTGCATACCTTAACTTTATCATCCTTTCCTTCCATTTCATCCTGTACATTAGTCAACAACAACTCAGGGACAATCTCAAGTCAACACTTTACCGTAACGTCAAACCTACTTTCCTCTCTTTCCTCCTTCTCGTCTCTAAAACTGTCTCCTCCTCAAACAACAGCCCCCTGGTCTTGTTTCCAAAAATAATGTCCGTTTTGTTTCAAAGAATCCTTGGTATGTGCTGGCTACAGGCTCAAAGAATTCTGCATTTTCCCCTTGTCCCACACACACACGCACGCACGCACGCACGCACGCACGCACGCACGCACGCGCACACACACACTCACACTCACACACACACACACACACACACAGCTATTTCTCTCCTCTCTCTGTATATTCTTCCTGCTGTCTGTCCTTTACTCTCTTCTCTCAGAGTTATAGTGAAAGCAGCCAAAGGAATAATGCCGGCCTCACTTCCACAATGTGAAGATGATCCTTATTACAGCATGTTTGTTTACTATAAAGACACGAGAAGAGGGATTTGAGGCTGACGGGTTTATCTGTCTCTTTGTGCTCCGTGGGATTAAAATTGGACTGCAGACATTGAACCCACGTTCTGTTTTTAACCTGAATACAGAAACATGATATTATGACTCTGTGTGTGTGTGTGTGTGTGTGTGTGTGTGTGTGTGTGTGTGTGTGTGTGTGTGTGTGTGTGTGTGTGTGTGTGTGGTTGTGTTCCGGTAAAGAGGGTCCGTCTCCTCCTGGAGGAGTCCTATTGTATAGTAATTGTATCCCCTTGTTTAAGTGCTGAGTGAGTCAGACCAAAGGCATCTCAGCCTGGCAGCACAGGAAACAAGAACTGGGTCGGCATCAGCACATGAGCTCACCCACAAACACACACACACACACACACACACACACACACACACAGGATCTTAACTTCACGTCCAAATTAATATTTAATATTCTTGGAGCAGCAATAAAGATATGTGCACAAACAAGGTTAAGATATCAAACATTTTCACAAACAGGTTCATGCACATTAACCATCATCATGTGCATATTAAATATATATCTATTTAAAGAGAGCATCCTCAGGCACGCAGCTTCCTGATGTTCTCCAACACTCACCGTCCTCAGGCTCGCTCTCTCCACCGCCTTCTTCACTTTGCCGTACGTGCCTCTCCCCAGAGTCTCCATCACCTCGTAGCGGTGTTTCAGGTTGTGCTTGTGCTGGTGCTTCTTCACCTCCATCGCCGCCTCCGCGCTGTCCGGCCTCGGGGACTCCTCCGTGGACGCCGCGTCCCGCAGGCAGCCGAGCTCGGAGCGGTCGCTGGTGCTCATCGCGCCTCTGCTGTCCGCCTCGCGTCTGCCCATCCTCTCTTGCGCACCACCTGTCAGAAGGAGCAGCCTTTCACCTGGACTGGAACCCCCCTCATCCCCCCAAATTACGTTGATGACTGCGCAAGCTGCAGCTAAAGTTAGAGACCCAGCAGGTGCCCATATAGATTCGTTATCAAAGCCACGAACCAGTCGACACATACAGAGAAGCCATCGGATGCATTGGAGCAGCACTCCTCCTTCACCCTCCCCTTTGACAGCACAGCAGCAACAGGAGCGATGTGGGGAACCACATGGTCCGGAGCGATGGGCGGAGCCTCCTCATTCCCAAGAAAGAAAAATTCGCTCATAGACAACATCCTGGCGCGTCACAGTCACTGGGATCATTGCGGGTTCTCGGAAGGCTGCTTGTATCTGTCGGGGATGAAGGCATGTGAGGAATGTCATGCGGGTCAGACACTCAGCCTGAATCAAAGCTCCAGTCAGACATGTTGGTGGATGCTTTATCATGCGGTGAGCTCAGAAAGAAACATAAATCCTGGAGGACTTTGAAGTCAGAGAGAAGGAGAAGGTAGTGGTGGTTGGTGAGGATGCAGGGTTGCATGTATTTGGGTTATTTAGATAAAAGGCGGCTGATCTAAGGCAACTTAACAGGTAAACCTGTCTGTTTATTACCCCACATATAACTTTATATGCAAAAAGTGATTATAAAGTAGGGTTACAGGACCACCATACAAAAAGACTCCGTTATAGGTTGGCTGACATGTCAGTGTAACAGTCAGTGAATCATTTATTTGTGCTTTACCGATCAGTAATACGCTTTAATAATAACGATGAAAAGTAATTAACGTCCAATTTACTAGAATTCATTTTTGGTTTGTAGGTGAACTGTAAGTAAGTTGTAAGTTTCTCTTCATTAATTAATTATTAAAGATACTCTGCATCCCTCCTTCAGATGGTAGGATGCTCAAAAAGTAACTTCTTTATTAAAAACCTTCTACATAGCTTAAAGGTGCTCGATATGGACTTCAGAGCATATCGACTGCCTCTACGAGGCGGTGCTAACGGTGCTAACAGCGCTAACGGTGCTAACAGCGCTAACGGTGCTAACAGCGCACAACAGAGAGACTAAGATTCACATAATGCACACAGCCGACCCGGCTATGAAAGAGAAGCTCTGATAACAACAGAGGGAGACAGACTTCATCCTCTGCTAGCAGACATTACTCCTTCATATCTTTACATAGACGATAGTTGTTTGATGCCATATAAATGCTCCTGATCCAGTATAGAGGACATAGAAATAGTTTGACATTTTGGGTAATATGCTTATTTGCGTTCTTGCTGACAGTTAGTAGAGAATATCAACATCACTCTCATATTTGTCTGTTCAATATGAAGCTGTAGCCGGTTAGCTTAGCTTAGCTTAGCACAAGGACTGGAAACAGAGGTAAACAGATAGCCAACGAATTAGCATATTCCCCCAAATGGCAAGCTATTCTTTTAAAAACGTTGAATATGTTTTGTTTGGTGATGATGTGATCCATGAAGCAAAGCTGGAGGAAGTGTGTGACACCAGAGGCTGCAGTTTGCATCCTGTCTCCTGGCAACAGACAACATGGTTTCTTCTAACCATGACCACGAGTAGTTTATTAACTAAACCAAGCGTTAAAGTTTATTAACTAAACCAAGCTCTAACCACAGCTGTGGAGGATGAGAACACCTTCGCGTGAATAGTATGTTTTCCTAAAACAAAGCACTTTGTTGTGAAGATATGAGGATTTGTTGTTGGGAAGTTATAGACTAACATCCTTATAGACTATAAATCCAGTAGTCAAGGTTTTGATACATGAGGATTAAGAGGACAGAAGCTCTTTTCCCACAGATCCTGGCTCTGAGCATTGTTGTTGCTGAGAGTCAGGCGGAGATGAATTAGGCTGTGATGAGGTCTCGAGGATTGAGGTTCGCCACCAGACAGACGTCACAGCTGTCATGCACAGCTGCTCTTCTTTCCACCACCGTCCACACATTGTCTGCAGGGTCCATTTCCAAAATCTCCTTGGTGATGATCTCATGACGGCCTGCAGTCGTGAGAGAAAGTATGCAAGTTATGGCTGAACCAAAATCTAATTTCCAGAGACACTGGCTCATCAGTACGATTGCTTAAAGGAACAGTGTGCAGCATTTAGGGGGACGTATAGACAGGAGTGAAATATGATATTCATAAGGTTGTTTTCTTTTGTGTATAATCACCTGAAAATAAGAAACGTTGTGTTTCCGTTACCTTAGAATGAGACGTTCATATCTACACATAAATACTAAATATAATATATTAAAGTCGGTCATTTATGAGAAAGAAAATGTGGATATTGTCAGAGATTAAAGTGTCAATTTACAAGAAAAAAAATCACCAATTTGCGAATTATAAATGTACGATAAAAAACTAAAAGTATTTTTTTTTTCTCAGAATATTACCCTCTCCAACCGCTCAGTAATAAATGTATTTTTCCTACAATAGCCCTAATACACCATTATACCTACAAGTTTAGCACATGGTAGAAGTTTCACTTGATTGCAATCTGCAGCCTCACCACTAGAGGCCGACAAATCCTGTGTATGACACCTTTCACTTTGACGGAGACACAAAGTGTCCCTTGTTTTTGTGCAAAGGCTATTTCACCATGAAGTCAAACTTATGAGGGAGAACTTCTCTAAGAGACAAAACAAGGTGTGATAATAAGAATAAAAATAAATCAGTGAGAGGCGTTCACTACCTGACCGGCCCCCTTGTAGTATCCACAGAGGTAGAGCTCGCCCTCCACCGTTAGAGGCGTTGGTTCGGAGGGTGAGTAAAGACGTGGGCAGGGTCGGTCCAGTCCTCCAGGTGTCCGTCTCTGGGTTATAGATCTCCACAGAGCTCAGACAGCGACGTGACTGTCCACAGTCCTCTCCATCACACCCTATACCACCTGAACAACACACACACATCATCGGGCTCCATTCGCTCTCATATAGAACAAATACTCAGGACTACAGTCTCACAGTCTGACTATGTAGATTTCTCCGTTGAGGACCGCCGTGCCGCAGCCGTACCTGGAGTACTTCATCCTGGCTCGCTCAGTCCACCTGTCCTTGCCGGGGTCAAACTGAAAGACGCGGTTACTCAGCTTGTTGGGCTCATCGTCCGGCTGGTGCTGAGGGACGAGAGAGAGAGAGAGAGAGAGAGAGAGATGGAGGAAGAAAAATATGAGAATTGAGACACAGCAGAGGTTGCTTTAGTTGCTTTAAAGTCACTCTGTGTAGCATCTTTGTATGACTATACCAAATTTGTATCGGTTTCCTGTGATTAGCAATAAAACTAAAAGAGATGAAACAAAAGAAAAGTATTCTGAGCATGAAGTGTTCTCCCAGTGCTGCCCCACTAGAGGGCGCCACAGTATCTCCAAACCTACACACAGTGGTTTTACAGCCCATGAAAAGTATTTCTCTCTAACATCAAATATTTATTTATAAATGTACAAGGAAGTTAAATAAATACTACTGAGCCGAGTTTTTAGGTGTTAAACTTCAAATATAACAAGTAAGCTTCATGAGGAGGCGTGTGGATCGATCACGTTAGATTGGCAACATAAGCAGCACCACTCACATTGTCACTAAAGTATTGCTAACTCCTGATTGGTTCACGGAAAATAAAAAAAGGTCAAGATGAGCTTTATTCAATTGTTAATGTCGCTGGTCAGTAGGTTTCTCGTGAAGGCTATAAGAGGACATTATTACATTTGTAGCATCAATGGATGCTGAATTGCTTGCTAGAAGCTAACTAGCTTTGTTAGCTGTGTTATGATCAGGTAAATTAATTATGTTAATGCAACACTAAGCAGTCAGTCAAATGATGGTGAAATGGTTTAAGAATTTAAATTGCACTTGAATAACTGATTTGACTGACACGGACATGTTTAAACCTGGTATCTGTGCACAGCGTCAGATAAAGATCAGTATTATTTTATATTATACGATGTGTAGAGTTAGATTACTGAGGTGGTTGGGTCGGATTGTTTGAGACTATTGTGATCCAAACATTTCCAATAACTCTATTAAAAGTAGAATCCGTAAAGACGCTTTGTTTACGTTGATGAAACATATTCATTAAAGAAAGTTGGTTTAATAAAAAGAGACTAACTTACTGAATAAATTCAATCTCTTTATTCAAATTGAGGATTTTGTTCACAGGTTTGTAGTTTCTTAGGGGCGGGGCTCAGCTTTTCTGAGATAGGGGCTTAAAGGAACAGTTACTAGTGACGTGCAGGGTGTTTGTATCAGGCCTGTGTACCTGTGGTGTCCAGCCCCCCATCACATACAGGTGCTCCTTCAGGCTGAAGGTGCAGTGGCAGGCTAAGGGGCGAGGCAGAGGGGCGAAGCTGAGCCAGCTGCCTCCTCTCCTCAGCGACCATCTCTCCACACTGTCTGTGACCACGTAGTGACTACGCACTTTCATCTGGCCTCCTATCATATACAGGTTGTTGCCCAGCAGCCCTAAAGCGTACATGTCCCTGTGGAAGGAGGACATCCTCCGCTCCTCATCCGGCTGGACAACGCAGAGCCTCTAAGCGCCAAAGATGCCAAGCAGCTTTACCACGACTGTTTGGCAGAGTGCAAACAGAGGCTGGTGGAGAAGGCCAACCTCATTCAGAAACACTATGACAAGGTACAGCACCAGTTTACTCATGATGTACGTTATATCCCTTTCCTACTGCACAAAACATGGATGATAAACTGGATGTTATGAACATAAAGTCTAACTTGTGTTCAGTTTGCATTAGTTATAACATAACTGAAGTGCATCTTCCTCGTGTTCTGAGTTTTGTAGCTACAAGGAAATATCAATGTACTAAAAACATTATTATAAGACATGCAAAACACTTGCCTTTGTTTGCTCAGTTTATTTGAATGTGTGCTGTTGAAATGGCTCATTCAACAAGCAACACGTACAGTAACAGGAGAATTCAAATATACAGGAGTGAAACTAGAAAATACAGAAATTAAAATAATAATTTGAATATGTTTCTGTATTTATAGTTGCCCCATCCCACACACACACACACACACACACACACACGCACACACACACGCACACACACACACGTACACACCTAACAAAGATACTACAGTATCTAGTCGGTTCAGGCATTCTGCAGAAACGGTTTCATCAGTTTATATATATTCATATTTTATAATCAGTTTTCCTCAAGGATAGAATTATCTTAATTCTACAGTTAATGTATTTTTATATTCTTAAACATATTTCGGGTGAAAATTGTGTCCCAGTGCATCTGCTCGGTAAAACATGGACGCCTCCACAGTGAAGGTTACTGAACGGGCCTACCGGGTGTTTGTTTCCTAAACCTGAGCACAGACAGGACCGAGGATGTGAACCCTGATCTCTGCTCTTTGGTAGACCTGCTTTTACTCTAGAAATGAACTTGTGCGTTCTTGTTCTTGATGAACAAAACAATGAGGAGCAGAGACCAGAGAAATGTTGCTCAGTTCATTGTAGTTCAGGTGGAAAGTCAGTTCAGTAATAAAGACTTCACTCAGTGTGCTGCTTGAACATAGAATCATATCTTCAGTGAAATCAAAAGAGGAAAGCAGCATTGAAGCTGTTCTTGAGGCTTGTTTTTGACCCCACACTTTATGTCTGTTAGAGGATCACACTCTATTTGGACCTGAAGTACATGAAGAACTGTGGTGAAACAGGAAGCTGATTCAAATGTTTTATTGAAGCAAAAGAAGCATCATCACCACGAGAACACACAACACTACAAATAACAAGTCCTACATTTTAGAATTACACAACAAAGTTCTTCATGATCAAGAGAAACACTCCTCATGATGCAGAATAAACTCTGATAGAGAGCTATACTATCATAAACATGTTATTGGATCATTATTACTGATTAACATGTAAGTAGCATTTTAACGCTGCAGCAGGTTGAGATTCTACAAAACAATGCGTCATATTTAATAAGCTCATCACACACTTTATATTAAATATCTTAGTGTGCAAAGAAACTACACTCTTAGAAACAAATGTGCTAACTAGAACCATGGAGGGTTCTATGGCTCGTTTCAGAGGGTTCTACCAAGAATGAAGTATAAAGAGATTTACCCAGAACCATATGTGAAATTTTCCACCCAAAGGTTCCACAGAGAACCCTCACATGGTGTCACGGTTTCACCCAAAATCTTCTCTGGAGGTTCTATGCAGAACATTTCCACCTTCTAAGGGTACCAACAAGATCCCACGCGTGTCTCCACCAGGAACCCTTTTGCATCCCATGGGTTCCATCTCGAACTCACTATGGGTTCCTCATGAGGTTGATAAAGAACCGGGGCTGACGTGGTGCAGCACAACCCACATTTTTGGCTTTTTTTAACACCTGTGCTTTCAGAAACCCTTGAAGAAGGAAAAGGTTCTTCAGAAGCAAATGGTTCTGAACCTGTTTGGAACCTTTATTTCTAAGAGTGTAGAAGCTATAGCTGACAGATCAATGTAGTGGAGTAACAGTCTAAAGTAGCATGAAATGTAAATACGTTACTTCACAGCAAAGGGTCAGTACTTAGGTACTTTCTACCATTGATTGAGAGGAGGAAGAAGAAGAGGAGGAGGAGGATAAAGGAAGCCTCTGACCAGAGTGGATTCAAACACCATTAAAGCTCATCTTTATATGGACACGTCTCCTTCTTCTTTGTCTTCTTCTCTTCCTTGTGGAAGACTTTTCCATCCGACTGCTTCTTCCAGCTCAGCTTGATGTCGTCATTCAGCCCCTGGTCCTTCAGCCTCTGTTTGAGCTGAGATACAAAGACATTTACTTCCTGAATGTCGCTGACAGAGAAGAAGTCTTCACTAAACGCTGTTCATTTACATCCTGCATCCTTTCTCACACTGTCCTCATGTGGAAGCTCTGCTTTAGAAGAACTCTGGTTCCCACTAGAACAGCTTTGTTGTTTGCATGTTCTTTGGACACAAGTCTACCTTCAATAGTGACGTATACACGTGTGCACTGCACACAGCACATTCACATTGTTCTTAGTAGTCCACTCAATCACATGCATCACCTGGTTGTTCTGTTTTTAATGTTAGAAAGATGTACCTTCTTCAAGAGGTCCTCCATCACCACAGCGTCATTCAGATCCAGAGACGAGCTGCTTTTCTGCACCCTCACTTTAATCACTTTCATTGAAACAGGAACTAAAAAACCAACAAACTTCATCAGTCACAACATTTCTGGTTGATGATAATCTGCATCCTTGAATTTTTAACACTTTGAATGATAGAATAGAAAGTATGGTAATTCTCCATCAGCTCAATCTTTAAATATGGCTGGTGGAAGAAAATCTTAGCTTAGCTTAGCATGGTGTTAGCATTAGCATTCTTGCATCAATGAGGCGATCACTCTCCATCATCTGCAGTTGATCTGCATATTCAATGTGTTTTTATTAGTGCTGGGCAACGATTAAAATTTTGAATCGCGATTAATCGCATGGATTGTTTGCGATTAATCTCATTGTTATGGCAAAGTTCAATAATGAATTCAAAAGTAGTGTATTGCGCACTTTTATTTTCAAAGTACTGCTTTATGAACAAAAGGGTAATAACATTTGGTTTGTAAACACTTTAAACAAATCAGGTGCTTTTTAACAGCAGTGTTCTCTTTACACAGCAGCAGTTCTATCTCTTCACTATCTGTGCTCAGTGTGTGACTGTATATGAAACGTTCCACTGCTGTGCAACAGGAATAAAATGTTTCAGCACGTTTCAGCAAAAATGTCTGTCTTCATGACAGTCAGAGCATGTGAATGCAGCTCTACTGTTCATCAATATAATGCTGTAACTCAGAGGTGATGATGGTTACCCAGCGATCAAAGAATAAAGACACTTTACCCACAATTTAGGTGTACTTTCCCTTTAACTCACGAGATGCAGCATGTTTTATACTTAATGTGAATATAATTCATACTTTGTTGGCATCTTATTCTGAAAACCGGATGTTCGTCTGAAGAAACCGGATGTTGTCTCACGTTAATCGTTCTCCTAACAAAGTCCTTCGCTCGCTCTGTGCCGTTTAAATGCGTTTACCGTTAATGTCAGCATATAGGTGCACTAACATGTGTCTGCTGAGTTGACCACGGAGATCTGAGTGTCTGCTGACTTTACCGCAGCGATGTCCAGTAGTCTCCATTCCTCCACCGCTGCCAGTGAGCAACGGACTTTCAAAATAAAAATAAATTTTAAAATGTGTTAACGCGCTATACAATAATTGTCGGCGTTAATTAATGAATACGTTAACGCGATAATAACGCGTTAACTTGCCCAGCACTAGTTTTTATCCATAACTTTATTTTTATGGATTTTATTTTGCTCTACTTTTGATGTTTTTCTGTATTGTTTAAACTCTATTTGCTAATAAAGTAAACCTAAATCCACATTTAAACACTGAGTGAATGATAGCTTACCACTGTAGCAAATGAACGCTCTCGTGACGCCACATTTCAAGCCCTCCCATCGTCCATTGGCACTAAAATCTGCTGCTGCACAAGTCTTAGAGAGACCATTAGGATTAGTTTTCCAGTTTCTAAATGAGGAGTCACTTCCATCAGACCACTTCCATCCATCTCTGAAAAGGCCGATCCAGGCATTATCTCCTGAGGGTACCAGATTCTGGTTCTCTGTCATGTTTCTCACACTGGCCAGGTCTGTGTGGTGTTCTCTGCAGTAGCTCTGGGCCTCAGTCCACGTCATGGTGTTGTTAATGAGGACAAATGTCTCACTCAGTCCTAAAAATAGACCAGAGTGAAGTGCTGTGAAGAGACACCATAACAGACAACATGGATGCATACCAGTTGTATTGTTGCTTAATGAATCTCAGCATGAAGGTGAAGTCAACACAGAGCTGTGTGAACATGAACATGCAGGCGTCCATTGAGTCCCACATTCATAAAGACACATCAGAGCTATTTTCCCTCCAACAGACATTATACAAAGCGGCTTAATGAGCCTGCTCCCACAGGGACATGAAGGCAGGACTCACATTCATCTGCTTTAAATGACATTCATGTAGCCCGAGACTAGTTCAAGTTACCATGAGCAACTTTTAACTGGTTATGAAACAGTGTAGTCCTGATCCTCTATCAGACCTCCATCAGTAAAGAGACCATCAG
Source organism: Anarhichas minor (assembly GCF_050575085.1). Classification (NCBI taxonomy): domain Eukaryota; kingdom Metazoa; phylum Chordata; class Actinopteri; order Perciformes; family Anarhichadidae; genus Anarhichas; species Anarhichas minor. The sequence continues at coordinate 18,843,676 of NW_027466449.1, forward strand.
AGAGAAGACGGTCTGTTTCTATAGAGTTATTCTTAATGCTCGTCATCGGAGCCACCGGGTCGGATTCTGGTGAAACCAGATGAAATCATGCAGGTTCACCAGAAACTCCTTCAGCTCAGACTCCAGCAGAGACCGGTCCACCGTGGACAGACCCAGATCCTCCAGCAGAGACCGGTCCACCGTGGACAGACCCAGATCCTCCAGCAGAGACCGGTCCAGCATGGACAGACCCAGATCCTCCAGCAGAGACCGGTCCACCGTGGACAGACCCAGATCCTCCAGCAGAGACCGGTCCACCGTGGACAGACTCAGATCCTCCAGCAGAGACCGGTCCACCGTGGACGGACCCAGATCCTCCAGCAGAGACCGGTCCACCGTGGACAGACCCAGATCCTCCAGCAGAGACCGGACCACCGTGGACAGACCCAGATCCTCCAGCAAAGACCAGTCTACCGTGGACAGACCCAGACCGTATTGCTGGGAGGGAAGGGGGGTACGGGAGAACCAGAACCAGGACTGAGCGGGGCCGACTGTCAGACCCTGCTTCAGTAAAATGAGAGGTTTTCTAAAGGGATTCTGGTGCTCTGAAACACTACCACTTATGTCCACAGGGACCAACAGAATCAACACACAATGACTGTTTCTCGTAGTAGCTTTAATATTCTCACCTTTGACATCGAAGCAGACTGGCTTTCTGTGTTGATCACAAGGGGCGTCGTACCAGTACCCATCTTTAATAACTGTACAGTTGTCTTCACCACCGTAGTTGTTCGGTTGTCCAGGACCCCATCGGCTGAACTCCGTCTCTCCGGGTTTGTAGAAACTTGTGTTTGACAGTGACCACCTCCAGTTGACCACGTCATTGTACAGTCCTATCCAGGCTCGCTGAAAGCAATATTTCAATGTGATATAAAGAAATATACTTTTAGATATCTTTACCATTTACAGTCTTGATACTGTCGATCAGTCTGATTTTGAAAACTTTTCAAGGACAGGTTTTCAATTTTTTGAAGTCTGTCTTAGAACAATATTCAGGTGCTAATATGAACATTGAAACAGGTTGAAATTGAGAGCTTTGCCTTCCGGCTCAGCTCCCTCTTCACCAAGATGGTCCGGTGCAGCGCCTGCTTTACTGCTGCAGCCGCAACGATCCGCCTGTCGATCTCCCGCTCCATCGTACCCTCACTCGTGAACAAGACCCTGAGATACTTGAACTCCTTAGCTTGAGGTAGGCACTCCGTCCCCACATGGAGGGAGCAATCCACCGGTTTCCGGCAGAGCACCATGGCCTCAGATTTGGAGGTGCTAACTCTCATCCCCGCCGCTTCACACTCGGCTGCAAACCGCCCCAGTGAATGCTGGAGGTCACGATCCGAGGAGCCCAACAGGACCACATCATCTGCAAACAGCAGAGAGGCGATCCCGAGACCCCCGAACCTGACGTTCTCCACCCCGAGGCTAGGAGGGTGGAGAACAGGACCGGTGACAAAGGGCAGCCCTGGCGGAGGCCAACACCCACCGGGAACGTGTCTGACTTATTGCCGAGAATGCGGACACAACTCCTACTGCAGTTGTACAGAGACCGGATGGCCCGTTGTAACGGGTCCGGCACCCCATACTCCCGCAGCACCCCCCACAAGAACCCCCGAGGGACCCGGCTTCTCCAAGTCCATAAAGCACATGTAGACAGGTTGGGCAAACTCCCAGGACCCCTCCAGTAGTCTTGCGAGGGTAAAGAGCTGGTCCACTGTTCCATGGCCGGGACGGAATCCGCACTGCTCCTCATGAATCTGAGGTTCGACAAACGGTCGGAGCCTCCTTTCCAGCACCCTGGCATAAGCCTTACCCGGGAGGCTGAGTAGTGTGATATCCCGGTAATTCGAGCACACTCTCCGGTCCCCCTTTTTGAAGATGGGCATGTCAGCCAAGACAGCCCGACAGTGTCCAGTGCCTTCAGCATCTCAGGGCGGATCTCATCCATCCCGGCGCCTTGCCACCAAGGAGCTTTTTGACTACCTTAGCGGCCTCCGCCAGGGATATGGGTGAGCCCCCCCCCCCCCGCCCCCCAAGTCTTCAGGTGCTGCCTCCTCTGCAGAGGACATGTTGTAAATCTGTCACATAAATGTCCCTCTGAAATGTATTAATAAATAGCATTGAACTTAAATACTCAAGTAAAGTACAAGTACATACTTCAGTACAGTTCATCTGCAGACTTTGTGTGAATGTAAAACTTTCAGACCTCCTGTCACTGATATAATATTACTCACAGAGCTGTTGTCCACCATTTGGCTTGAATGCACCATTGTGTTCAGGGTGTTCACGTCCTCCATGTCCCGTATGGTGGCCAGGTCGCTGTATGTCTCTCTGCAGTGACGCTGTGCTTCAGTCATGTTCTTCAGGTCATAAACAAAATGGTAGCGACGTTCAGCAGGTGATGAGACGGCACACAGCCCTGGATTGACAAACCTGGATTGATTACATTTAATATGAATAAGTTAACTTATTATATAATATATATATATAATATATATATATATAATATATATATATATATTATATATATATATATATATATATATATATATATATAATATATATATATATAATATATATATATATATTATATATATATATATATATATATATATATATATATATATTATATATATATATATATATATATATATATATATATATATATATATATATATATATATATATACTCTCTCTCTCTCTCTCAGACGTCACACAAACTTTACTTATGAATATTTATTATACTTGTTATACTTCTGTCCCTCACAGTTGAGAAGCAGAACATTTGTTATCTCTCCAGTTTGTTGCTCACAAAAGAGAAGCAGCACTAATGACTGTCCACCCCTAGGCCCTAGGTCCACTACGGCGACTGTAGCTAAGTGGATAGCAGGGCCGTCTTTCAATCAGAGGGTCAGTGGTTCGAACCCTGGCTCTGGCTCTGCAAGTCGCATGTCGATGTGTCCTTGAGCAAGACACTTAACCCCAAAATTGCTCCCGTAGCTGTGCCTATGGTGTAGAAATGTGATAGACTCTGAATTGTAAGTCGCTTTGGATAAAAGCGTCTGCTAAATGACTGTAATGTAATGTAATGAGTTATATTCATTAAAGGAAGTTGATTTAAATTAACTCATTCAATCTGATGAATCACTTTATTCTGGTGGATTTCGAGGATTTTGCCTCGAAATCCACCAGAGTCTCCACCAGACTTTTCGGGTTGATTACATCACAACAAATATGTCAACAGACATTCAAAGCTTCAATCGAAAACCTCAATAGAAGCTTCAAATGTAAACAACAACAACATTATATAACTTAACAGTGATAAATAAATAACTCAAACTTAATAACTTTACCCACTAATGTAAATGATCATTTCACATTAAAGTAAAAAAAGATGAAGAAAGAAGGGGAAGAAGAATGTCACAGGGACAAATTATTAAACAATATTATAATGTTAAAGATGGGAAAATAATAAAAACATATGAAAGTCTTGCCTGACACGACGATGCTCAGAAGAAGTTTGTCCATCCTCGTCTCTTCTCTGATCCTCTCTGTCAGTCGGTGACTGTAGACGTGCAGCTCATGTAAACTTCTGGAACGATTATTTGCCTATCAGGCTTTAATATTATAATGATGTAATAATATCTGACTGACCTTTGATGTTTGCTTTCAAAACACGATGATGATAAATAACTGACCAGCAAGAACAACAAGATGAATGATTATTACTCAGTTAAATAATAATAATAATAATTGTAGCGTTATTGCTTGTAGCAGTTTTGATAAATAACAATTAACATCAAAATATGTAATGTTTATTAATAACTTTATTATGAATCATAAGCTCGTGAAAAAATAATGATAGTACTTAGCGTCAGTGATACGACACCATTAGTTTAACTAATATCATTTTAACATAAGATTAATTTTAAAATAAATGAATAACAATGAACCACGGATAAGTGAAAAGGATTGCATGTGATCAGATAGAATCAGTGACTCATAATTGATTGATGCTTTTACATTAAATGTATGAAGCACCGTTCAGCAGTTCAGTTTGAGAAGCACCAAGATTGTGAATAAATGTTATATTTGTTCTGATATAAATTTTAATTGAGATGTTTAGGTCTACGCTTATTGATCAGTTTTTCTATCTGAGAAAATAATATGAAAATGATATGGCTTAGTAATAACTTAAATAATACAGTAATATTAGCAAGTGATGGCAAGTGGAATCATTAACTCTGTTACATTGGGACATTCACCTTTCAGCATCGGCCACCGTGGACCTACGGAATCTGCAACCTCACCACTAGAGGGCGCCAAATCCGGCACACTGCACCTTTAATAAAGATGAAGACTGTTCCACGTTTATTGGACTAAAGATCACTTCCCAGTCTCTTTTCCCACCCGAAGGCTCCGTCTACATGGAGCAGGAAGGCAGCAGCAGCCACGCTCTGGATGTTGTCGTTGGAGAGGCGGAGCTCTGCTCGGTGCATGTAGTCCAGCAGCAGCTGCAGGCTCTGGGCAGGTGTGTCTCTAAGAGGTACCTCTCCTCCCCGGGTCTCCTTCAGACCACATGTAAACATGGCCTGGACACAGCGACATCGACAGATGTTTGCTTGTTCTGCAGAACACATGTGCCATCTTCACCTGGAAGTAAAGGCTGAATGCAGACAGCACCACCTTGTGGCAAGCGAAGGGGAGCCCCTCTGCCAGCAGCACCATGTCAGTGGACTCCTCGGCCGCTCTCATCTTCTCCAGCTGCCGGAGCAGAAGAGAACCATGCTCCGCCTGATCATCCATGGACTCCTCTGTCTGGATGTTGGTGCCTTGTGGCAGACTAATGCCAAACACGCTTAATAAGAGAGAAAAGTACAAAAAGTACAGAGGTATAAGCGGCACATTGTACTGAGGTGTTCGGACCACTTCCAGTGCGTCAAAACATGAAACTGGGGGGGGGGGGTTGCGAGATCAATAATGGAACAAGGGAAAACAGTTCTGGTGCACAAATGTGTACAATTCTGAATCTGGGTTGTTTTTGTTCTTTTTGCCTCAAACTGTAATTAAATTGAACCAACTGAGGAGTTTAGAGGGAGAATGTCTCTGATAACATCTCACAGACATCTGAAACATGATGAAAAGCCCCAAATAGACACTGGTATCTTGTAAGACATAAAAAGCCCAAAAAAGGTTGTTTATTTTGAAAATAAACTTTATTCTGAGGTTTATAACCCGACCATGCAAAACAAAAACAAAAAACGTGGCTGCGTGTGAGTGAGGCAGCATGCTCATTGGTCAAAAGGTTTAAAATAGACCAGCATGCGTTTGTGGCGCTGGTTAGGTTTCTAGAAGTGTCTGAGCAAACAGTTTGCTGTCATGTTGTTTTAAAAAAGTGTGGATTTCATCTAAAAGAAGAATTAGTGGCATAACATCTAGTACATTTTAGAAGATGAAGAAATGACTTCACCTTCACAGAACCCACACAGTACCACATATATAGCAATCAGTGTTCCACAAATAATTAATCTAATCAGCATACTTTCAAACACCTGAAGTTGCAGTGAGCTTATAAAGCAGATTTTATGGTTATGCAGTTGTTTGCTACTGATTGTGACTCAGCAGCGCCGGGAACCTTTGTTAATGAGTAACTGAACCTTCAGAGTTTTGGCCGTCTCGACCCTGGAGACTGAAAGCAGGAGGGGGCTAAGACACGGCATGTCGCGTCCATCGTCCACTCATTTTCTCTAACCAGTGTAGCATCAAAGATCACAGCACAGCAACAAGGCAAGTTTATTTGTAAAGCACATTTGCAATTCAAAGTGCTTCACATAAAACCATCAAAACATAAGGCAAAAGAAAAAGATTTAAAAACAATTAAGAACAATGATTGAAACATTAAAAAGTCATTAAAAAAACTAAAAATAGAATAAAAGTTGCAGTGCAGTTTAAGAAATAAAATACAGTAGTAAAATGCAGAAATGCAGGGAATTGATTAATATCCTTGAATCTGCAGCTACGATGTCCAGGCTTAGCTTCCATCACGGCTCTCCTCTCTGGGGCAGTTTGGGGACGTTTGGTCACGTCTCTCGTTGGCCGTTTAAAAGGATTTGCAGCTGGCCTCCTAACGGGACCGGACAGAGGACGGAACCCACGCTCAGCGGGCCACCAACTGATTACGAAGCATGTTTTCATGCACACAAGAAATGTTCTGAACTGACCTGATTCCATCAACGGCACCACTAAATACCAATGTGCATGGTGGTTTGGGGGTTAAGTTACTCCTTAAAAACAGTAATAAATAACAGCAGCAATGTGTAAACATGTCACATTATAGACTCTGCGGCAGGTCCAACAGGTCGCAGGCGAGTCTGCTTCCTGGACAGGTTGCTGGACGGCCACACATCTCAGTGTGGTGTTATTTCAGGCTAATTTGTTTTCCACAGAGAGTTGAGCACATTACACAATACCACGAGCAAAACAATGTGGTCCTCACAATCTGCAGGCAGATTAATCAGTGACGCCTGGTGTGTGAGTGAACTTTCCTCCACATGTGAGTTGTGCTTGCCGACGTGTGTCAGGGACGGTTACTGTCACGCTGCTACCGCTGATTCAGCACATTAGGAAGGCCTCGGTGTGAAGAGCTGGAATTTACTGATGAAGGGAAAGTGGCTAAAGTTGATAGAAAATGGCTAATTTAAATGAAATACCTGCAAAATGAATGACATTCCCGTTAGCTTCAGTTGTAATTTCTGTTTAATGCTAATTGACCCTTTGATAAGCCCCGCCCCTTGAACACAGACTGGCCAATCATATCCTAGCATCGTCCAGCTCCCACCGATATATACGTTTCTAAAACGTGACGTTTATATGTAAAAACCTGTGGCGCTAACATTAGCAGAGTATGTTTGCACACCATTAACTAGCATTAGCACTTCTATGCTACGCTAGCTACTGAAGGTGTACTGAATGTATTCTAATGATCGTAACAGTGTATAAAGAGGAACAGAGTTGTTCTTTAACTTCATTGTCTTCTGTCTGGATCTCCAGGTGATGTGGAGGTTCACTTTAGCTTCTCTCTTTATCTTTTAAACTGTTTTCACTGATGAATCAGTTTGACATCCTGGATTCATCCTAAAAACACATTGTAAAATCTTCTCTCTGCTTCTCTCAGAAATATCTTTTTCCAAAAATTTGATAATATTTCTTCAGGAAGTGCAGTTAGTGACAGTGTGGGCTCCGTGGTAACGTAGCTCTGACAGCTTGACGGAGTAGCAGCGGGGGGCGGGACTTAGCAAAGTGTCAATTAGCTATTCTTAGCATGCTAAGACCCTAAACGGTGAACATGGTCAAATGTGTGCTAAACATCAGCATGAAAGCACAGAAATGTTTTCATGTTGACGTTAGCCTTTAGCTCTAAATCTTGGCCTTGTTATGTATTTTCTCATCCGTCTCGTCTCCTTCATTCCTTCTTTATGTTTCCCATCTACACAGGAAATCTTTTTTTAGAAACTAAGAGAACAAACTGACTTTGCCCCTCCGGCCATGAGGAAATAACCTCTACAGGTTAACAAACACCTCACCCCCTAATCCCAGCAGCTCAATGATTTATCCCACTATTTACCTATTGAGTTAATACAAGAAGTGGGAAACACAATCCTATATTTACAACTCTCACAGGGAGATAACAATTACAAGATAACAGAGTTTATTTTTCTGAATATTTGTCTTTGCTTAGCTCACTTATTCTATGTTTCTATCCTGTGCAGCACCTACATTTGTTACTTTTGTTTCTTTCATAGTGGTGTTGTTGTTTTTGTCAGATTAAGCAGCTGTTCCTGTAGAGAGATGGAGACTCTTCACTTTCCTCTGAGAGCAACAATGATGAGACATCTTCATCTCACAGTTTCACACTCGGCCCTCTCTTTTACTGTCTTATAAATATTCATATGTCTCTTTCTACTTTGCTAATTTTTGTTTTGGGTTGGTTTTATTCTGCTATAAATCAAAACATACGTGACGTACATATGCAGAATATGTGAGGACACAAATCCCATGAAAATACCAAAACCAATAATGTGTGAGTCCATGTCTGGTTTCTACTGAAGGTGTAAATCTCGTGCACAAATGTATTGTTTCATTCAGTGATTCTCTCTAACAGACGGGCATTGTAGTTGTTAGGGAATGTCCCTCACAGAGGAGTAAATACTGGATTTGTCGGGGACTATTCTCAGTGACGGATTCATTTAAATTCTCTCTGTAATCCTGTAAATCCACATATTTGTGTTTAGGATAAAAAGATAAACACAAAAATAAGAGTTCACATTGGCTTCAGGATATATTTTCTTACAATAAACAACCAGCTTCCCACAAACGATGTCCGCTGCAACACTTTACCATCACACACTATAATCAAGAATGCATGAAGAAGTTAGGAGTCCAAAAACATAGTATTTGTGTGGTATCAGTAGCACAAATACAAACTTGACCAAATGTACTGGAATAAAGAGACCTCGCCAAAACACAACAATAGTTGAATAATAAAACATGTATGACATGTGTGATAATATTTATCTGTGATACATTCAAACACCTGCAGATATTCTGGTGTCTTCACGCTTTTTAATAGTTTGACTTATTTGACTAAACCGAGGTCTGTCTTTCACTAAAAATCCCTCTGGTTATCCTTCAATCTAGTTATCCTTGGTCATGAAGATGTTCCTCAGTATTAACAGCACACATTTACATTGGCGGCAGGGTTAATATGTGCAGGAAGGTTTAACTGTCCAACACTCATCCATTACTGTTAGTCATTTCAGGAGAAGAGACATATTTTTCTTTATGTAAAAAGCTCGTTTCGCCAGCGATCATTAGAAAACTTAACAACCAGGAGAGACTAATGGTGCCTTTAGAGAGAGTTTATCTTATAATATATAAAATAAAATACAAGTAGATAACTATCCTCCGCTGACATGCACAGCTTGTTTAGACTTCAACCCTTTCTCGTCAGTAAAAACAACACACAATGTGGAAAACATGTCAATGATATGACAAAGAAGGGACTGTGTGTGCAGGTATTCAACACCTGCTGAGTGTTAAGGTGCAATAAAAGGAAATAAGTGATGCTGGAAAGTGAAAGAAAAAACAAAACAAAAAAATGTTGACAAAGCTATTTTATTTTAAATTGCTCATAAGAAACAGTGGAATCAGTTCATTCTGCTCGTCTCAAACAGGATGAATAACTCAAAATCAATAATGAAAGCCGTCTCGACAAAGAGACCCCACTAAACGTTAACCAGCTCAACATACACATCAAGTGGATGATTGGAAGGAGACCTGTGAGGAGTCTGACTGGATTTGTGTTATAAGGTTCCCTGTTTCAAAGATGAATTGGCTTTTATTGAACAAGCTTTAAAGCTGGAGTGATACATCAGGCCCTTTTAAAATATGGAGCGTATAGAGAGAGACTCTTACTCTAGTAAGACCATCTTGGTGTTTTGCCGTCGCCCTCTGTCACCGTCTCGGTTTTTCGACCCAAATTGGATCTGTAGACTCATGACGGGACAGAGAGGGTTGCAGCAAATTGCAAGTGGTCTGTTTATTCACAGAAAAGAAGATTTAAAACACGTACTATAAGCAAAATCTGCTGGTCTCAGTTATTTTGGGTTTCACAAGAACAATCTTTGCAGAGATATATTGTCATTAGACTGCCAAACTCCATAAATCATATTGGGTAATGCCAGCAGCAATGTTCCTACTGACCATGAAGATATTATTACTTTATCTCCTCAATGAGGAAAGTTAGGCAGCCATAAAGATAAGATGTTTCAGTTACTCTGAAACACGCACAACTACCTGTCTGTTGTTTTTCTATATGCACTAAAATATGTTCGTCAGCTGCAGCGTTTCACCAGTTTGGAGTGTTTGTCTCTCGACTGTAGACTTCATACTAAAGAGTGGCATTCTCTCTCACACACACACACCCCCACACACTTTTAGGTGTGTTAATGCAGAACAGGGACATGTTGTGGACAGGTGGTTGTCTTATAAAAAGGGACAGGAAAGGAATGGCCACTCCCCCCGTCTAAACACTGTCAATCAGTAGAGAAGAGCGAGGAGGCTACACTCTCACTACACACCGTTTGGATTTTAGTGAAACAGCAGTTAAAGTGCAACTGCAGCTGTTTCCGTTCAGGACCACCTTGGGGTTTAAGAAGGTCTGGATCTGGTCTCACAGACGTGGACATGGAGGACAGGAAGTGCTCGGACGGAGAGTATTTTGTGAAGAGGAGAGTTCTGGATGAGTTACGTTTGGATGAAGTGGCACAAAAAGGGACGTGGTCCACGAAACCAACCGTGGGGGAACGGATGAAAGAGTCCCTGAGGTAAAGACGGGGGGGGGGGGGGGGGGGGGGGGAGGATAGACAACTCGATCAGAAACGTGTCTGTGGCTTTACTGCTGACTCAAACATTCTAGTTTTATTTTGTCAAAGGTTTTAAATGAGAGATTTATGATATCACATTGTATCAATTAATGAATCACAAATTACTGTCAACAGTCATAAATAAATCTATTTCCTCCATGTTTATATTATTAAATGAGTGTGTGAGTGATGTGTGAACCTTCAGCACACAGAGAGGAATGAACGAGTGAAGTTTGGTGAATGTAAGAGCTGCTGAAGTGGAGATTTATCATCAGAGTCTGAGAACAAACTCATTGAGAGGAAACGTCCTTTAAAGAGACGTTTAGTTACATTACAGACATTTAGAGACTCTACAGGTGAACACATGAACTCATAGATATCACCATGAAACTTCACCACTTCATCACTCACATTAAGAGGAGTATTTATTGTATTACAGGTCTTCTGAAATGTTATGTTTAAATATGTAAAGGAGGCATTATGTAAAGGTAGCTTTTGGTGAATTTAGGAGAAATCTACAGACGTAAACAGACAAAGAAGTGAAATAAACACCTGAATGTGTGTTTAAGATGCTTTCTTTCCACTAGTCAAACAACAACACTGAGTTTTATAAGCCGTCCACTTCACTTGTGGCCTGTATCCGTTAGTCAGCAGCAGCACACAGACAGGACAAGGCCAGCTGATAAAACTTGTAGCAGGTGTTTCAGTTCACAAGGCTCATTTCATCATATTTTAAATCTGGTATCATACCAGTTTCTTTTTTTTTTGTCTAAACTTAAAGAATAATATGTTTTCTAGGAATTAACACTCTTTAGAATATAATCATAATATTTAAAGGGACATTGTGTAATCAGTAGTATGAACGTTGTGTACTCTGTACTAACATTCTGGGATGTCTGTTGCAGGTGTTCGGTGCCCAGACTGAAGCAGGCGGCGCTGAGCTGGATCCCCGTTCTCAGCTGGCTGCCTCACTACTCCATCAGAGACAACGCCATCGGAGACCTGGTCTCTGGCTGCAGCGTGGGCATCATGCATCTGCCTCAGGGTTCGTATCAACGTATGAATGTGTGCAGTGGTTCATCACTTCATCCACATCACACCTCCCAAACTGTAAAAGGAATAGTTCAACGTCATGGGAATTGCACTTATTCTCTGTCCTTAGTACAAGATTTCAGGGTTAGCTTAGCTTAGCATAAAGACTGCCCCTCTCAGTCCAGGTTCTGGTTCAGGTTCTGGTTCTCCCGTGCCTCCCTTCCCTCCAGCGGGTCCAGCAATACGTCCTGGGTCTCCAGCAGCGTGGTGTCGGTGTTGACTCCCAGAGAGGAGAAGCTCTGCTCCTGGAGGAGGAGGAGGAGGAGGAGACGCTGCTGCTGTCGGGAGCTGAGCTCTCCTCCTCCCTCCGGAGCTCAGACTGCAGGTCCACGGCTGCAGGTGAAGCCAGATCCGGGTCTGTCCACGGTTGACCGGTCTCTGCTGGAGGATCTGGGTCTGTCCACGGTGGACCGGTCTCTGCTGGAGGATCTGGGTCTGTCCACGGTGGACCGGTCTCTGCTGGAGGATCTGGGTCTGTCCACGGTTGACCGGTCTCTGCTGGAGGATCCGGGTCTGTCCACGGTGGACCGGTCTCTGCTGGAGGATCCGGGTCTGTCCACGGTTGACCGGTCTCTGCTGGAGGATCTGGGTCTGTCCACGGTGGACCGGTCTCTGCTGGAGGATCTGGGTCTGTCCACGGTGGACCGGTCTCCGCTGGAGTCTGAGCTGAAGGAGTTTCTGGTGAACCTTCATGATTTCATCTGGTTTCACCAGAATCAGACCCGGTGGCTCCGATGACGAGCATTAAGAATAACTATCGAGCTTATAGAAGCTTCTATCATGTGATTGATGACGCCCAAAGTTCCTGAATACAAATTCACTCTTTTGTGAACCAATTTGCTGCAAAGCTTCAACGCTTCATAAAGCTTCATCTCACCATCACTTCTTTCTGGCAGAAAGCCCTGAAGGCAAACTTGTCACAGTCTTAAGTTTAGATCCAAACGCAGAACGTGATTTAATTAAAAAGTAACTTACACCTTGAAGTCCAAATCCAGCCAGGTAACAGGAGACCTGACTCTGAAACAGTGAGGCAACAACAGGCTCATCGACTAATTAAACACAGGTGTGGCAGAAAAACAGGCGGGAAAAATACAAAGGCAGGAAGTGAAACCAAACATGGACATGAGGAGAAAAACTTTCAAAATAAAACAAGAAACCACCATAAAACTCAAGATCAGGACAAACCAACTGAACCGACTCAGAGGATGGTCCAAAAATGGTTTTACTCCCTGTTTATGTCAAAATGATCATTGATACAGGCGGGTTCAATCTGATCACCTGGTTTTGGAGGACTGTGTGATGAAGCTCAGGAGGATGAGGCTAAAGCGGGTCGTCCTGTAACCACAAAGTCTGCAGTTTGATCCCAGGTTCCTCCCGTCTGCATGTCAAAGTGTCCAGGAGCAAGTTGCATGCTGGGCGGGTTGAATGCACAAGTCAAATTTATTTTTAAAGAGACAAAAAGGTGACATTAATTCAATAATGGGGATTTATTTGCTCCACTTGCTCCATTGCTCTCAAGCAAGAAAGTGTATTCCCCCAAAAAGTCTTTAAAACAGCCCAAATCTGAGTTAGTTTGTGACTTTGTTTCTTCTCTTCACCAGGCATGGCCTACGCCCTCCTGGCTTCCTTACGCCCGGTGTTCGGCCTTTACACCTCCTTGTACCCGGTGCTGGTCTACTTCATCTTCGGTACTTCCAGACACATCTCCATAGGTGAGACGAGAGAGTGTGTGTGAGAGTGGCAGTGATTAAACACATAATATAAACAAAGGTAGGTTGAATTCAGATGAGGACAGACTGTTTGTTGGTGAGATTAAGAACGAGGTGCACTTTCTGTTTTACTGTCCAATCTACGAGGACATAAGGGATGTAATGTTTGGTAAAGATTACTTCTATTCCGGAAAGGAACCTTTTTTGTCGCAGATTTTGTTTGCCAGACCTGAGAGAGAAGGCAGAATGTTTTGTAATTTAATGAAACTTAATGAAGTGTGTCCACTGCAGCTGTATTTTTGTCGTCTTATAAACCCATGAGGGTTGGGCACGTTATGTGCATGACACGTAAATAAAGATATCAATCCATCAAAGTAAAGCTGCTGGTGTTTGCATGTGTGTTCAGGTACGTTTGCTGTGATCAGCATCATGGTTGGGAGTGTGACGGAGAGGCTGGCTCCAGACAGTAACTTCATGGTGAATGGCACTAACGAGACGGGAAGTGTTGACCTCGACAGGCGGGATGAATCCAGAGTACGGATCGCGTGCTCCCTCACGGTGCTGGCGGGAATCTTTCAGGTGTGTTTTTTTCTATTTGAAACCAAATTTAAAAAAATGACTATCGAGGTACAGAACAAGCAACACGTCTCTACTTTTGATGACTCCCTCTCTCTCTTCCCGTTGTAAGATCCTGTTGGGTGTGGTGAGGTTTGGTTTCGTGGTCACTTACCTCTCTGAGCCGCTGGTTCGAGGCTACACCACGGGATCAGCGTGCCATGTGTGTGTGTCTCAGCTCAAGTACCTGTTTGGAGTCACGCCGGCTCGCTTCACTGGTCCTCTCTCCCTTATTTATGTGAGTATGTCATAATGCACATACTGACGAGAGGTTGAAAAATGTAATTGCAATTGCTGGATTTTAACCAGTAGAGGGCAGTCGCTATGTATATTCAAAACAAAATGTGTTGAATTCAAATACTTTGCACTAAAATGTCAACAACCCTACTAAATACACGTGGTTTTCAGCTGGGAAAAAAAAGTGGTTTGAGGGTTTAGTTACTCTTTAAACTTGTTCTTGCTTCATTGCCTTCTACACTACATGTGGATTAACCTGATTTCCAACATCCCCCCCCTCCCCCTCTGCTCCGTCCTTCTCTCCTCCACTCGTCTCCTCACAGACTCTGGTGGATCTTTGCCGGTTGCTGCCGCAGACTAAAGTGCCGGAGCTGGTGGTCAGCCTGGTTGCCCTGTCTGTTCTCATTGTGGTCAAAGAAGTCAATGCCTGCTACAGACAGAAGCTGCCTCTCCCCATCCCCATAGAGATCATAGTGGTGAGTCCTCCACGAGTCCAGCATCTCGACCACAGTGATCAGCTTTTACAGCCAAAAACAGGGCTCTGCATGTGTTGAAAGTAATGACTCACCTCACATCCGGATACAACTTCCTTTATTTTCCCTCAATAGATCATAGCAGCAACAGTCATCACCCACTTCTGCGGACTAACGAGTAAATACAACGTTGATGTGGTTGGAGAGATTCCCAGCGGGTGAGTTAATCTTCTACAGTGTGTGTGAGAGATTCTTTCGTGGTTGTTGAGATATGTGGAGCAGTTGATAATACAAAGAAACACAGTCTGCAAAGAGTCACAGTGTGTGTTTGTGTGAGTGAGTTTCTGAAACACTTCTGTTTCCATAAAAGTTCAAAAGTTCATCAGTTAACACAGTTTCCTCCAAAGGCATAAAAAGAGAAGATACAATAACAGATTATTGTAATGTGCTGTATCCTATGAAGAAGCTACTCTGAGCTTCTCTTGTGTTCGCCAACAGCTTTTTTGGTAAAATATGATGGTTGAGTATGTCTCTATTTGTATTGAATAAGTTAAAAAGGATGTTGTTAAAGGAGCAGTGTGTAGGATTTAGTGGCATCTAGCGGTGAGGTTGCAAATTGCAACCAATTGAACATCCGTCCGCTCACTACAGAGAATTACGGTGGCCTTCAGGTACCGTCAAAAACGTGAAATGCTTTCTCTAGAGCCAGTGTTTGGTTTGTCCGTTCTAGGGTGTTGTAGAAACATGGAGGTGTTCCTGTTTTGATGCTGGTAGATGTGGTAGGAACCAGGCTGCAACCAGTGAACCCAATGCTAAAGTGTCTTAAAGCTGCATTCTCTCTAGTGTCCACCAGGGGGCGACTCCTCTGGTTGTATAGAAGTCTATGAGAAAATGACTCTACTTCTCTCTTGATTTATTACCTCAGTAAACATTGTAAACATGAGTTTATGGTCTCAATCTCTAGTTTCAAGTCTTCTTCAATACAGCATGATGTTCATTTAGTACATTATGGTCCATTTAGAGTCAAACAGACCATAAAGCAGGGGATGCTTTAGGGCGGGGCTACACAGTGATTGACAGGTCTCTACCAGAGATGTATACGGCGTCTCTACGTCACTCCTCCTCAGTCCAGATATGATCACTTCCTGTTCACTGGTTGCAAACAAGCAAACATAGCGATGGCCGTAATCCAAGATGGTGACGGACAAATCTCGGAACTCAAGGCTTCAAAACGGCAGTCCACAATCCAATGAGTGACAAATTCAAAAACAGAGAAACGGCAAGAGCTCCACATCTGCAGTGAATCCATTTTTTCCCCATTAATTATATTTGATCACCTGGTCACCTGATGGTGATAAAAGTGGTAAAAACCTGACTTGTTCCTCTCTCCTCTCCGGCTTCAGGCTCAAAGCCCCTCAAGCTCCGGACACCACGCTGTTCTCAGAGGTGATCGGCGATGCTTTTGCCATCGCCATAGTGGGCTACGCCATCAACATCTCTGTGGGCAAAACATTCGCCCTCAAACATGGCTACAAGGTGGACAGCAACCAGGTGAGGAACACACACACACACACACACACACACATTCTGGTACTCACAAGCAGCTGTGAGAGTTTTACAGTTTGCCTTCCGAGAACAAAATTCAGACCAGAACGCTCCCGATACCACAATACTGTCCCGTAGCCTCCAGATTCTACATGTGAATGTCAAATCTATGTTTGTGCAATTTAGAGAAAGGGTGTTTCTCCTGTTTCTTGATCGTCTACAAGTCATTTTAAAATCAATTTCTGAATTATCTTCTAACAGTAACGAGTGATATTTGATTGCCTAAACCTGTTCAGGAGTTGGCCATAGATCATTATGTAAGTCCATCTCTAAACAGTTGAGTGTCTCACTGTGAACACCATCATGTGACTCCACACTACAGTCAGACAAATTCATAAAGTTCCAGTTAATTTAATGTGCAGATTATCTGCACAACATAGCAACAAAGTTGTACTTTTGATAACTTCTTGTGCAACTGGCAGAAGTTAATGAGACGTGGTTGAGAAGCGTGAAAGGAGCACGTCTAAAGGGTACAACAGAAGCTTATTAATTCATTCTTTATGCCAAAACACGACCTGAGACTGAACCGCCTTCACGTCATGTCATCACTTTATTGGAAAGTAATATTAATGTTTCCCTGGAAATAAATACACACAAAAGGAAGAACCTCTAACAAGCTGTGCCTTCGCCACAATTCTGCACATGTAGACATACGCAGCGCCCACAATCCAGGACCACACCCCCCAAAAAATTGTGATTGGGTTGCACTGAACCACATCACCCCTTCAGGTTTCTCAATGAAACCCGGAGAATATTAAAGGGTTCTTGGTAGTACCCAATATGTTGGTTCTTGTTAGCACCCTGAGGTCCCATCAACACTCAACATTTTTAATACATATTTTCCTCTACATAAAAAATAAAAAAGAGTCTGAGCATGCTAAGTGGGCTTATTTTCCTTTGTCGGTGTTAGCACATAGTAAACAATAGTAAAGTAAGAGTTCATTATTTATACATATTTGATATTTGATGCCATGGCAAGAACTAAATCGGACTCATATGTGGATGGACGACGAAGTGGAGTTGCTGCTTAGCGTCAACAATATACGGCCATGCCCAAGATATCTCACAACAGAACAGTATCTCAAAAGGAAGAGTTTCCTCAAGTCAATAGTATCGACCGACCTCAGGACCATCCAGTCAAAGTACCGAGGGACGGTTGACGCCTCGGGGGACACGGTAGAGCGGTGCTGTGCTTCGAGCTCGGTGAGCTGTCGTAAAGGAACGACGTGGTTTAACTTCAGGTCTGTTTGACTGATCTTTGCTGGTTGTTGTTGTTGCAGTGAATCCATCCGTTATGTTAAGAAGATAGTAATGTTACTACTCCATTAGTCGTTTTAGCAGTTACTGCAAAACTTGCCCTCAGTGAGTCTGTGACTGAAGTAGGTTTAGTTTATACTGAAGTTAACTCGCTACGACGTCCGCAATGGAAACCATACACTTACAAAATGGCCGCCGTGCTGACCAGTCTATTCTATTTCAATGTGCAAAACATTCCTGGAATTGACAAACTAACTACTAAAGATTGCAGTGTTTTGGTACAAACTACATCAGTGTGTTGTTGCTGCTTTGAGTTTTAAAAATGCCATTTAAAAAAAAGGATTGTTAGTATTTGATTACAGAGTTTGAAGAGTTGTGTTTTATTCAGCTTGTGTGTAAAGTTGTGTGACATGTTGCGTCCGTCTTGCCGTTTCAGGAGCTGGTTGCTTTGGGTCTCAGTAACACCATCGGCGGCTTCTTTCAGTGTTACTCCGTGACGTCCTCTTTGTCTCGCAGCCTCGTCCAGGAGAGCACAGGAGGCAAGACACAGGTAAACACACACACACATGGACACAACCCGATTACATTTGATTCTCATGTTCAGCTTGAGGCCCATTTATTGTACAATAAGTGTGTGTTCGTTTCAGGTTGCGGGGTTGATTTCGTCCATCATCGTGCTCGTCACGGTTTTGAAAATAGGTTCTCTCTTTTCAGATCTCCCCAAGGTAACACTCTCCCTCCAGTAATGATCTCTCTCTCTGCGGAACATTTTTAATAACCGATAATGGCTGTGTGTCGATGCTAAAACGTCTGTGTGTTTGTGTTCCTCAGGCTGTCTTATCCACAATAGTGTTTGTGAATTTGAAAGGAATGTTCAAGCAGTTCACGGACGTGCCTCTGCTGTGGAAGACCAACAAGGTTGATCTGGTACGACCGTATCCTCCGATTATTATAACCATATCATTTAGTAAGTCAGAAAATCGTTTAGCTTGTCAGAATCAAGCGTCAACATCTGGTAATGAAACAAATGAGGAAGTGCAGACAACTGCAGTTCCTCAAATGGCCACTTGAGGCTCCAAAAGCAAGTTAATCCCCATAGACCTCTATGTTAAAATGCCCAACTTTACAGCAGAAATTAACTTGTTTACATTTTGGTATAAAGCTAATTTCGTTGTTCAAGACAACTATACTTTAAACGAGGGAGTTATATAAAAATGTATCCCTCGTTTATATTATATTAAGGATAAAGGTTCTGCACAATCGACTGCTGAATAACTGCCTTGAGTCAACGTCCACTTCTTATAGTCAATGACCAAAAGTAAAGATCAGTATGTGGTTTGTAACGCAGTGATTGTGTGAACCTTGCGTCTCTTTGACCCCGCTGACCCTCAGTGTCCGTGCTGCCCTCTAGATGGTGTGGCTCGTCACCTTCAGCAGCACCATCCTGCTCAACCTGGACCTCGGTCTGGCCGTCTCCATCGGCTTCTCCATGCTCACCGTCATCTTCAGGACGCAACTGTAACTACACGCCACTAGTTGTTAACCATTGATGGAAACACAGGAGCTGCATTAATAATAATATGATTGTAATACTTTTCAGCCCCCGCTACTCTATCTTGGGCCACGTTTCGGGCACTGACCTGTATTTGGACACGGAAACCTACAAGGAGGTAAGAGTCACATTCATCCACACAGAGTTAAAGGGTCAGTTCACCCAAATGCACATATGTTCTCATGTACCACTCGTGGGATTCAGCCTCATAGTGTCACTAGCCGAGTTCACGATCACACATTTGTATGCACATGTAGAACAGCCGAATGGGAACGCCAAAAACTTTGATAAAACTTCCTCAATTGCTTGCTGTTTTTTTTGCCTTCGTCAAAAAAAAAAAATAGTTAAGCAGAAGGATGATAAATTAAGATTTTAATAAAGAAATATCCAAAACAAAATGTAATTAGCAGGGGAGTCAAAAAATGAGTAACTGAAAATCCAACAAGGTAAAGCAACACGAAACAGGACCAAGTAAACAGACATATGCACAAGGGATATTAAAGGAACATAGCAGACAGAAGACAGGACTGTAAAAACACAAGAAACTAATCAGACAGCAAGACACAGGTGTGCAGACAGGAGGGAGGGCTGACAGCTGATTGGTGGAAGAAACACAAGAGAAGAGACTAATACAAGACAGGTGATCACAGAAGAAAGGAGGAAAACCACAAAGACAGGAAGTCAAACTACCACAGGACACAGGAGGTGGGGAATTTCAAAATAAAACAGGAAATAAACAAAATCAAAGTTATTCTTAGTTCTTTGTTTGCCACATTCCAAAATTTTGCAAAAAAATCTGTCACAAACGTAGATAAGGGTTTAAAAGACAGAATGCTGAATCATGGGAAACAGGAGCGAGGTGAGTAAACAGGTTACAACTGACACAGGGAGACTCAAGAACTAATTAACTAATGAAACACAGGTGTGGCAAAAAATCCATCTTGCTGTTGGACTTTAGTTTCAATTTAGTAGTTTGTGTAATTTTCTCTTTGAACTTTGTTTTGATAAGTTATCTATAAATAATAAAATGACTGGTTTATGACCAAATACCTGCAAAACTAATGATACTCATCAATCTTAGATATACTTTGTTATTTAGTGCTAATTAGCAAATGTTAGAAAGCATGCTAAGCTAAGATGCTGCACACGGTAAACATTGCACTTGGTTATCTATCTACGTTAGCATGTTAGCATAGCATTAGACTCACACTTCCTGTAGATGTCTAAATTAAAGTCTGTGTTAAACAAGCTGAATAGATTTTAACGTTTAGTTTTAGGGGCTAACTTCCTGTTTGAACTACGAAAATACATAATTCCTGCAGCTCTTTATGCTGCACAAACAAAACAAACTTCTATTCATTGTACTGTGGTTTGCAACAGAAATCTCAGAGTCAGACATCTTAAAAATGAGGCGAACATATCTGCATTATTATACATACAGCGGTGGGTAGATGAGACACTCTTGCATGAACCGAGCCTCCACAAGAACCCTCTGTGGATAGATTTCAGTCCAACTTTCCGTCATTAAGTGGAATAAAATAATCCACTCAGTGAAGCAATACCTGTGGGGGGTGCAAAATGCAGATGAGAGCAGAACAGGGTGTGAGTCTCTGATCTCCTCTCCCCGTGATGTGTCCCCGCAGGCCAAAGAGATTCCAGGAATTAAAATCTTCCGTTCATCCGAGACCATCTACTACACGAATGCTGAGATGTACTTGGAGGCCCTGAAGGAGAAGGTGCGTTTGATTACAAGATAAGTAATCCCCTCTCCCTCTCTCTCTCTCTCTCTCTCTCTCTCTCACTCACTCACTCACACACACATGTGATGTTTTTTTTTGTTTCAGAGTGGAATTGAAATCGGGAAGCTGCTGACGGCAAAGAAGAAACGAGACGCAAAGCTGAAGCGCCAACAAAAGAAGGACAAATCTAAAAACAAGGCAAAGAAACAAGTATGCCGTTACATGTTCTTTCTCTTTTGTTGTTTGTAATGTATTGTTATCATACTTCATATCTTGTAAAAACATCTTATCAATAATCTTTTACGTAGTCATATCTTAAGCACGTTCATTTTAATATTGTATAGGTGGAGGCTTCAAATAGGCCCAGTTGGCTTTTTGCCTCTTCCTGCACTCTGATATCTGTTTGTTTTTATGTTATTGTTTAAATTGTGCAAAAATAAATTAACTAAACTGAACTATGACATCGCAAGAAACCTCACGTTACACAAATTATGGGTTTGATGAGAACTGATGAGTCAGATAGTTATTTCACCCCTTTCTCCGGCAGAGTAAAGCAGAGAGCCAACTGTCAACGGTGACCGAGAGGAGAGTCTCCATCGGACAGAAGGCGGACGTTGTCGTATCAAGCCGGACGGAAACCTCCACGAACGAGCTCGACAAAGGTCGAGTAAACTGGGCCTACCAGCACGACACGGCCGCGTCGGACGCGGATTTGGACGCGGGCTGCCACGTGGACGGCAGCATCACCCAGGCATCGCCCCGAGCATCGGCCACGCACAGCGTCGTCCTGGACGTCTCCACCACCAGCTCCGTGGACACGGTCGCCGTGAAGACCTTGAAAAATGTTCGTGTCTCTTTTATTATATTCAACCGTCAGATGTTTGAATGAGTAAATGCAAGCAGACATCAAGTGGTATCTGTGCTTTTTGTTTTTAACAGATATTCAGGGACTTTGGAGAGATTGATCTGGACGTCTATCTAGCGGGATGCCAAGGTGAGCGGCACACCAGACCAAAAAACAGACAAACGTCAAGGTCTCAGTCTCAGCGGCGCCTCGTTGTTCCATCGTGCAAAATATTTACTCAAATGAAGATTTTTAAGTTCTTCTGTTTCTAAAACATCTGAAAAAAACCCGAATTGGTCGTCTTTGTAAAGTCCCTCGACATGTAAGTCGAGGGACTTTATGGCTTCACTACGACGATAAACTAAACTTTAGTCCCGACTGAAATATCTCAACAACTATTTAATGGATCGCCATGAAACGTGGTGCAAATATTCAAGTTCTAAACATTCTAATAACCAACTAGCAGGTCAAAGTTTTCACTCATGCTGAGAAATATCTCAGCATCTACCAGATGGAGTGACATTCATCGTTTTCCAACGACATGATGTTCTCCTGATGTTCCTCTTGGTAGTTTTTGGGTTACTATGTTCTTCAGGATCCCTTAACTTTTACATATAGCGCCACCATACTTTTAGTCTCTGGACGAAAAACTATTTCAGGCGTCTTATTGTTTCCCCGAAGTCAGACACGTCGACCAAAACAGAAATATTTTACTTTAAATGCTCTTCATACCATCGCTCGCTGTCATGCATGCTTTTTTTTCTTTGCGGTCCAAATACATATATATATACACATACTGTGTATGTGTATATATATCTACAGCGTGTGTGGTGGAGCAGCTGGAGACGGCCGGTTTCTTCTCGGAGTCCCTCCCAAAGAGCCGGCTTTTTGTCAGCGTCCACGACGCCGTGCTGCACATCCTCAACACACTGCGGCGCACCGACCTCGTTCTGGTGAGTTCGTCCCTATGAATGTCAATCGACTCCCGATGTATCCTAAGATGTCTCCTTCCCCTTCAGCCCTGAATCCTCCTCCTCGTCTCTCTCCAGGATATGACCTGCAGTACTCAGATGTAACCAGCAAGGGTCAGACTGTCCCACATCTTCCTCCTCCTCCTCCTCCTCCTCCTCCTCTGAGGCTGCTGCATTGCTCACTACTGGTCGTCATTGTCTCCTCCCTCCTCCCTCCTTCCTCCCTCCTCCCCTCCTCCTCCCTTTTCAGTTGGTGGGAGAATGCACCACCTTGACATGGCGGGCCCGGTTGCCGTGGAAATGCAGGGAAATGTTGCTGTGGCAACGGGCTTTTTTATGATATCGCCCTGATGAGATGAGCGTTACGTCACTGCAGCTCTGTGGTGTGTGTGTGTGTGTGTGTGTGGGAGAATGTAACACCGGACTAATGAGTCTGTATGCTCATCCTGAGTGAGTGAAAGGTTGATTTATGTTCTCCACACAACAAATCGATAAGATGTAAATACTTGTCATCGCTGTGGCCCGGCCCCGCCTCCTCCTCCTCCGAGAGGAATCCTCCGTCTTTATAAATCAACATCGATTGGCTGCAGCAGCAGCTGGAGAGCTGCAGATACGGTGCTACGTTTCAAGTGAGCAGCGGCCTCTGAGCGCGCCGTGGGAGTATTTACAGTTGGTATTCACACGTCTGATTCCTCTCACATCTCCAGCTCGCTGCTATTTTAGGGATCCAGTGTCACCATCCGCTGTCAGAACGATCAGAGGAAACAACGTGCTGTATTATATTATTCAGAATCACACAAAGACGTGTGGTCCCAGACATGAAACCTTCTTTACTGGTCTTTCCTAAACCTAACTAAGTATTTCACCATCTTTTCCTAAACCTAATTTAAGTCTTTTTATGAAGACTGTCTTCATGTAACAAGTGGAAATTGTTGCTGTACTCTTGAAGGAAAACTCTTCACAAGACTTCCTCTAAACCTCCGTATGAGGACGCGTTGACTCGTGAGTGTTCATCATGTGACTCAGAGCTGGATGTCTGGACCACAAATAAATGATCAACCTGCACAAAGAACCCTGACATGCGGGTCAGAGATCCTCAAATATTGGCTCCTTGGACCAACCACTCCAAAGTAAACAGCGTCAAGTGTCGTACGTTACAGAACACACACATTTCCTCGAGGGCTTCCGGCTCCGTGAACTCTTTGACTCTCCGACATGTTTGACGTGATCCAACCAGAATAGTTTTTGTACACTAAAGTATGTTTTTGGTCCGAATGAGACGGTGTAAATAAAGACTCGTTCAAACACACGTCATCCATCTTTATCTGGTCATTTATTGCATCAAGTCTCCTTTCCCCTCCCCCACATTCCTGGTCTCCTGCTCTTCCGCGCAATTCATTCTCACGTTTCTCTCCTTCTCTTAAGGTGGAAATACTGATCATCGTCACCCCCCTCCGATATATTGATAACACTGATTCACAGACCCTACAACACACTGGATACTTAAGTTACTTCATAACACACAGATGGAAGTGGTGATGCTTTTGGCTCTTTTTCATTGTTTTTAACAAATGGAAGATGTTTTGTTTTTTTGTACAGTTAATTGAGAGAATACAGATGACACATGTAAATGAAGACGACACTTCCACGGTCCAACACACACATACGAGCATTCACACACACACACACACACACACACACACACACATTCACACACACACATTCACACCATGGCATCTCAGCAGCAGATTTAGAGACTTTTAATCAGAAAATCTTTTTTCTCTCATTCAGCATTTTATGTCGGGACGGATGAGCCACTGAAAGGCTGACAGACAGGCACAGAAAGAGGGGAGATATCGCGACTACGCTGGACACTCACAGGACGAGACAAGACAGCACAAAGGCTGGAGGGGGGGGGGGGGGCGGTAAGAGAGAGGGGAGAGTCGGCGAGGTAGAGTCGGAAAAAAGCAGAGCGGAGGGTGATCGTGTGATGCGACTGCGTGGGCGTCTGTCAGTTCTTCTCCCATCTAATCTTTGGTCCGTTCGTCCGAGGGCTTTAAAAAAATCGGTTGGTGTGTGTGTACTTTATGTAGTGTGTGTGTGTGTGCTGATGTCAGGGGGCGACCTTCGTGGTGTGGGGAGGGGGGGGTTCAGCTCTCATCAGATGACACTTTCAAACAGAAGCGTGCTCTTGGTTCCCGCCGCCGGCAGCAGCTTGGCCTCGTTCTCCGGTGCCAGGTACTCCAGGTGGTGTCGGCCCCACACCGGGGTGGTCAGGTGCTGCCACCGCTGCACGGAGAGAAGACAAGGGGGGGGGGAATCATGCAAAGCAGAGATGAGGGAGGGCAGTATCCGAGGAGACGCTTTTGTAAAACAGATACAAAAGACAACGTGTGCGCGGCCGTGCACGGCTGCATACTGACCTCCCGCAAAGTTCCTTTGCAGCGCAGCAGCTTGTAGAGGACGGTGACGGGGATGCAGAGCATGGAGGACAGGGCCAAAACCCAGCCGAGCACTTCGCCCCACAGGGGGTACGTGTACGAGCTGTTGTAGGTCAGCGGCTTGTAGTTCACCACGTGGAACGTAAACACTGCCTGGATGCACAGAACCACGTCAGCTGGTTGCAAACGTGTAGGAAAAACAAAGGAAAAGAAACGATGCAGAACTCACCACACAGACGAAAGGCGTGATGTAGGACCAGCACCACTTCATGTAGGGCAGCGGCTGATAGCCGATCATACGAGCCACGTCATCCATGAAGCGGTCTGCGCCTGACACAAACCACATAAAGGACGTCGTGACTCATCGTGTAACGAAATGCAGTTGAAGCCACATTTGTAACACGACAAACAAAACAAAAGTGCATTTTTAAATTGGCATCAGGAGTTTGTGTTGTTTGTATTGCGATTGACCCTTTGCTAAGACCCGCCCCCTCGAACGCAGACTGGCCAATCACATCGTAGCATCGATTAAGCTCCGACCAGGGTACGTTAGTCGAGCTAACGTTAGCAGAGGACGTTAGCACATCATAAACCATTGTTAGCACTGCTCTGCTACGCTAGCGTACTGAATATATTTTAATGGTTTATAACAGTGAATAAAGAGGAACAGGGTTGTTTTTAGTTTCATTGTCTTCTGTCTGGATCTCCAGGTGATGTGTCGTTCACTGTCACTCTGTGATCTGTAGCTTTAGCTTCTATCTTTATCTTTTTAACCTGTTTTCACTGATGATTTAGTTCTGGATTTATCCTAAAAACATATATTGTCGACCCTTCTGTCTGCTTCTCTCTGAAATCGCCTTTTTTCCAAAAGATAATTCATATGTATTCAGAGTGCAGTTAGTAACAGTGTGGGCTCTGTGGTGACGTGGCTCTGACTGCATGAACGGGGGGGGGCGGGGCTTAGCGAAAGGTCAGCCGTGCGGTATTGTCTCACCATAGACCCATGCAATCACCACACACTCCCAGAAGGCCTGCCACAGCAGAGTGATGCCGCTGGCCGAGTAGTAGTCAAACAGCTGGAAGACATACATCCCTCCCTGACGGAAAACAGAGAGAGCAGTCTGCATCAGGACCATCCTGTTAATACTTCATGCGTGACCCATTTCCTGCTTCGTCCCCGTTCATTCCTGGCAACAGTTTCCCGTGTCTAACTACGCGTTAGCTACACATCAGGGCCGGGTTATTTCACAAACACATTAAAACAATCTCACGCTCCGGTGAGAGACTTCCATGTTGTATTCTAAATCAGTATTCAGTTCGTTGTGTTTTTAATCTGTCGACTGTGAGTCCCTAAATAATTCTGAAGAGTCAAAAACCGAAAACGAGCTCCGAAACCCTCCGTGTACCTCGGTGACCATGGACATGTCGATCAGGAAGCAGATGAAGCAGCAGATGGCGGCCACCACCTCTCGCCGCAGGGAGCCCAGGGCAGATTTAGGCGGCAGCATGTCCATTATTCCTGTGATCAAACCCTCTACGCCCACGAACTAGAGAGAGAGAGAGAGAGAGAGAGAGACACATGACGGTGAGGAAGATAAATCTGATCTGCGTCTGTGAACACGTGCAGGTGTGATATCTGCATTGTTATTCAAAACTTAAATAAATACACAGATGTAGGTATACATTTACTGAATTGTTCAATGCAACAACAAAATTGGTCAAAACTAAAACAGGAATCAGAATTCCATGATATAATGTATATCGTAAACAAAAACCTGAATCGAACAGATCGCCTGATATCAGACGTCTCCCAGAGTAAGAATGTTTGCGTCTTTACAGAATCACATTTCAACCCTCCACAAACAGCTGAGAGGAGAACAGCTGAGGGGAGAACAGCTGAGAGGAGAACAGCTGTGCGGCTATTTTTATACACCTTTTACCAGAAATGTCCACACATGAACACGGCAGGAAACAGAGAGAGAGAGCAGGAGAGAGAGAGAGAGAGAGACGGGTGGAGAGAATGGAAAGTGAGAGGACATGAATGGGTCGGAGAGCAGACAAATGCTCTCTGTGTGAAACAAGACAGAAGCTCATTGACAAAACCCCTGAGCTGTAAAACAATGCATGTAGGCACCGGCTAAGAAATGCTGAAAGTAGACGTGACGAGTCTCGACTGTTGAGTGTGAGAAGAATTCAGAGAGAGAGGGAGAAAGAGAGAGGGAGAGAGAGAGGGAGGGAAAGATATGTAGAAGAGCGATCTAATCTAGATGAACTGCTACAGGAATCAAAACGACAAGCACATGTAGGATATAGCTCGGTGTTACCTGGCTGTCGAGGCCCAGGATGAGCAGCATGAAGAAGAAAAGTGCAGCCCAGAGCGGCGCCAGAGGCATCAGCGTCACAGCCTTGGGGTACGCTATAAAGGCCAGACCCGGACCTGCAGGTTCAGACAGAGGTATTAGGTTTCAAGGGCTTTTACTGTCAGTACTCATTAGTGGTGCAACGGATCACAAAGCTCACGGCCTGTATATATATATATATATATATATATATGTATAAATATAACTTTTAGATATACCGATAATAATTGTTGAGCATTGATGATCCATATTAACAGATACAGATCCCCTTATTGTTTGATTAAAGCAGCTGGTCTACAAGGATCCAGAATATTTATTTTTCTGTCATTTCAAACCTCAGAGGTCAGTTTAAACCATCAGAAATTCTAAATGTTACCCAGATTACATGATAACGTTATAATGTACCTTCAGCCAGTACTCATGTTCATTGAGCAGAACCTGAAGGCATCATAATGTAACTGAAGTGAACCTCTGTTGGTTAGCCGTTAGCGGTGCTGCTAACGTTACTAGCTCTCCTCCTGTTGGTTAGCCGTTAGCGGTGCTGCTAACGTTACTAGCTCTCCTCCTGTTGCTTTAAACACTGATTGGTTGTTTACAATGAAACATGATCAGAGATCAGAGACTAGAAACACATGTTCTACTGAATATTGGAGGAGAACCATCGTCAATAAAACTTTATTTACACTGCGATGGTTGACGTTGAATAATTAATTTGTGGTTCACATGCGCGTTGACCCGTGAGTTGGGATCCGTACGGATCACGGCTCGACATCGGTCCGTTACACCACCAATACTCATTGCACTGTGTTTTAGTGAAGCCTGTGTTCTTCTTACCGCTCTCCGCCACCTTACTGATGTCCACGCCTTGCTCTGCAGCCATGAAGCCCAGCACAGAAAACACCACGAAGCCTGCGAAGAAACTGGTTCCGCTGTTGATCATGGCCAGCAAGAACGCATCTCTACAGAGAAACAGAGACAGAGAGAGATCAAATTACTGCATGTCTCCCGTCACAATGCAGTTTACCTCCACGTCTGTGCAAAATATCACTTCATCATTTTATCCTGTTACACATTTGTGTGAAATTGTCATAATTAGCATGTGATTTCTTGAGTTGTGAGGTCACAGTGACCTTTGACCACCAAATTCTAATCAGTTCATCCTTGAGTTCAGGTGGATTGTGCCAAATAAAGAGATTTTAACGTTTAGTTCTGTGATATAAAACATGTCGGTAAAAACCCCTATGGTGAATTTAGAAACTTTGACGTGTCTTAAAGAGTGTAAATGAGACTAACTGTCCTCACTAGAACACTAGTCCTCCTTTAGCTTATTGGTGGAGACATGAAGTCATGTGACCACGGTGGAGTTCCTTTATAGACTAACGTGAAGTCACGTGACCGCGGTGGAGTTCCTCTGTAGACTAACGTGAAGTCACGTGACCGCGGTGGAGTTCCTCTGTTGACTAACGTGAAGTCACGTGACCGCGGTGGAGTTCCTTTATAGACTAACGTGAAGTCACGTGACCGCGGTGGAGTTCCTTTATAGACTAACGTGAAGTCACGTGACTGCGGTGGAGTTCCTCTATAGACTAACGTGAAGTCACGTGACCGCGGTGGAGTTCCTTTATAGACTAACATGAAGTCACGTGACCGTGGTGGAGTTCCTCTATAGACTAACGTGAAGTCACGTGACCGCGGTGGAGTTCCTCTATAGACTAACGTGAAGTCACGTGACCGCGGTGGAGTTCCTTTATAGACTAACGTGAAGTCACGTGACCGCGGTGGAGTTCCTTTATAGACTAACGTGAAGTTACGTGACCGTGGTGGAGTTCCTTTATAGCCTAACGTGAAGTCACGTGACCGTGGTGGAGTTCCTTTATAGACTAACGTGAAGTTACGTGACCGTGGTGGAGTTCCTTTATAGACTAACGTGAAGTCACGTGACCGTGGTGGAGTTCCTTTATAGACTAACGTGAAGTCACGTGACCATGGTGGAGTTGATTATGTTGATGAACAGTCTCTTGTTATCCGCTCAGCACAGCGAGGGATGACCTTCTGTTTATCCTGACTACCGAAGTTTAGCTGGCAACGATGTGAGGAATGTATAAACAGCAGTGTGGTGATTGTGACACTGCAGCAGCTGTGTTGAGTAGCAACCTCCACTCTATAAAAGAAGAACGCTCATGGATGATAATAACCAAAACAAGTGACAGCCGACCGCAATTATTAAACAAAAGACTAGAGGTCAAAAGCCCTTTGAGGCTGAAACACTTATTGTTAGAACATTACCGAAAAATGTGTTTATCTACTGTGAAATGGGGAATTTATAGGACATTCCAGACCGTCGGGTCCGGCTCTACACAGCCGGACCTGGTCCAAGAGAGTTTAGTTCGTACGACGTGATGTCTGACCACGTCGGAAAATCAATGAAGTGTTGATACCTGATCTGAAATGGGCAAACTCAAAGGTGGAATGAAAAGCAGGCTGACGTAGAGAAGGTTTAAAATACGGGGATAACGGAACATTCGTGAATGTCGGATAATCAGTTTCCGGAAAAATGACAGAAATGGTCGGACACAGAGACCTTTAATCTAATGTCGGACAGGTGTGTGGGGAGCAGGTGTCAACCATCGGTATTGAAAAGTGAAAAGAGTCTTAAAGCTGCATTCTCTCTAATGCCTATCAGGGGGCGACTCCTCTGGTTGTATAGAAGTCTATGAGAAAATTACTCTACTTCTCTCTTGATTTAAAATATACTTCAGGTTACTTCTGCAACATTACTGCGCTGTTATGTACATTTTACCAACTGGGTCAACAACTACTGGATGTTATTGTTCTAGCGTTTGGCCTGTAACATTCTGACATGCAGCATTAACATTGGTTAATGTTAGCACATTAGCATGCTTAGCATCAGTCGCGTGAATACTGCTAATCTATCAAGAATTCATGGCCATCCCTCTCGTGGTTCTGGAGCAAAGTCTTTTGGACCAAACAGAGGATTCATACAGCTCCACTGCTAGCATGGCTAAAAAAAGACAAGATAAGCTTTAGTGGTTTGGAGGCAAGTTAAAAAAGACCCAGATTTGTCCTATACATCGGCATCTGCAGGCATGTTTGTTTACACATCCATTACAAGCTATTCCTGGGCTACTCCAAGTATGTGTGTGTGAGAAACAGAGCCGAGCCGACATACCTCAGGATCTGAACTCATCTTTAAACTTCCAATTAAGGTCAAGGCAGAGGAAACAGGAGGCTCCTCCTATTATGGGCATTTCAAATATGCAAGTGCAAAATAATTCTACTTCTGCAGCGGGGCTAACTCTTCTGTAAGGGCCTTGATATGTTTACATATCTGACTGTGTAGGTTAAACTCATGCCCAACCATCAGTGAGGCCAGCTGTTGCTAAAAACAGATCCACTCAGGATCTAACTGATCCTTCATTACATCAGTTCATCTCTACAGCCTCTCAGAGAGCATCACAGAACAACTGCCTGAAAGTAAAATAGAGCTTGTTCCATATAGTCAGGGCTTAATGACGCTGTGATTCTTCCTGGCAACACGTTCACGTTCTATTTTGATAATGCAGGGAGATCACTTTACATCTGAAATGTGAGTGGGGTGCATGGAAAAGTCCCTGCGCCTATTCATCATGATTCCATTCAGAGAGTGTATCTGACGGTTGTTCCTGTTGGTAATTAATGTATAACTTTTCTGAGTAAGTCCAGCTACGGTATAATATATAAATATGCAAATAAGTAGGCAAACAGTTCAGAGAAAACCACGCCTACTTCTACTCTCTGAAAGGTGTGTGACCATACGAGGGCATTCTGGCTTTAATCTGTGTAAATAAAAGTGGCGGTAAATCATCAAATAGATATTTTTCTAATATTTTATTTTGTAATGAACCCAATGAACCAGAAACTGTCAAACTACAGGTATGATGAAGAAAGAAGGGAGTTAATATCAGGAGTAATTGATGGAAAACAAAAGATTGCCATCGGGGAATCTGCTCGTAAAGACGTCATGGAAAGTACGCAATCTTCTAATTAATTACTTAAGAGTCGTTTTTTTCTCTTTCCTGTTAATCTACTGCTCCGCAGTCCAGTAGGGGGCAGTAACGCATCCATTAGACGTCATTAAAGCTTAAATGAGTAAAATGGTGGAATTAGCGTGCTAGCAAGCCAACTAGTAACCAGTGTAGCGTTAGGAACATCTTTATGTTTGTTTGTATTCTTCTTAGATGGATATTTTATCTTCTTATGGTTTTGTTACTATATCTATACTTCATAGTTATTTTTATATTTACTCTCTTTTATGGAGCCTCCCAGCAAAAAGCATTTCACACGATTGTACTTGTATCATCGAAGTGAAAACAAACATCTTGAATCTTGAATGGCGGCTTTAGCAAGTTAGCGTTAGCTAGCTAGCTAGCCTCTAAATGATAAAAACTAAACAACTCGATGCTTCGTCTTCAAACTCTTGTCAGTGTAAGAAAGCACATTGCTATCTCATGAACTCTGATTCAGCAGACGTTGGAATGTGCTGACAGATTAATTTACAGTCACAGAAAGGAGAAACAGACTTGTGCTGTGATTGTAAAGCTACACAGTGTTTACTGAAAACGTTAAAACTGTAGACGCTGTGTGGAGAGGAAGTTAATATTCTTTTATTTCATGACGTAGATTAGTCCCAAACTAATTTAAAACAGTGTTTTGAGCCATTTACAACCATGAAATTTGTATAAATTTGGTAAGAAATGTCAACATTAACACCAGTATTGATGTGTTTCATCACAGCACGGTCATATCAGTTTAAAACAACACGTTTAAGTGTGCAGTTTTTAGGAGAAAATGAACAGATCTTTGGTACCCCGTGCGAGTGTAAACACATTGTGTTTGATTCTAGTCCTCAGGTCGGTAGTCGACGTGCACGAGTTCTGGCTGACGTTGGTGTTGGCCTCCCTCCAGCGGCAGTGGTGTCTGGTTTTGTGTTGTGTGTGTAAACTCACTGGTAACAGTTGTTATGGAAGCGGTTGTAGCTGCCCAGCGCGGTCAGGGCACCCAGTCCGATGGCATAGGAGAAGAAAATCTGAGTGCCCGCATCGATCCACACCTATCACAGACAGAATCTAGTTGTTTACAATCTCTTGACTGGGTTGACACACAATGTTTTCTTTACTCCACAAATATACCTGTGCCTCTCCGAGTTTGGACCAGTCTGGTTTCAGATAGTAAACAATCCCATCCAAAGCTCCGGGGAGAGTGACGCCGTGGGCCAAGAGAACCACCAGAACCAGGTAGGGGAACAGAGCGGTGAAGTAAACCACCTAGAGAAAGACGGAACGAGGGAGCGGTGAAGCACACCTCTCAACACAGCGGGGGACAATTTGTAAAAGTAAACTTGGGGGTGAGGAGGGGTGAAGTTTGAGTGCTATGCATTAAAACTTGAATTAAGTGAAAGCAGTAAAAACCCTTAACACAGTCAAACTCCTCACATTACATGTAAGTAGGTACATAAAAAGATGCAGTTATAATTTAAACAGGCTAGTTGGTAACAGTTCAGTGCTTATCAACATCAGCTACAGTCAAATGTTTCAATGTAACTGCACCCAAGTATGTTTTTATCACTTTGATTAAGCAATTACCTGCTTTGCAAATACTCAAGTCTTAAGTAGAAGCCCATTAGGTCCCTCCTGTAGTAGATGTGTAATGGGCCCTGTCATGTTACTTTGAAGAAAAGGTAGCCTGTAAATGGAAAGCCAGACAATTTGTAAACCTCCTGCAATAGCAGGGGTTTGTGGCAAACCTTTCCACAAGGTCGTCTTTGTCAAGTTATGCTGAGAAAGTCGCCCCCCCCATCCACCACCCCTCCACCCCGTTGCTACCTAACAGAGGAACCCCGTCACGGCTAAATCAGTATGGCAGTGAGAAGGGCACAAATATTTGCCTTTATCTCGGGCGAAACACGGGCAGAAAAGCCCCTTTCAAAGCTCTCGAAACTTCTACATGGTGGAAAGTTACTAATCGGCTTACAGCTCGCTGGCTGGTTCAAATCTCCTTCGTTATTTTTTTTTCTTCTCCCCCCCCCTTCGCTCTGTGAGCTTTGGCTACTCTGGAGACACAAGTATGCAAACACAGACATCTCCATATGCTACACTCGTTATCCCGACGCATTAGAGCACGCAGCTTTTAAAAAGAGCGTGGAGCATCATCTGCTTTATCCCACTGAATAGCATTATGTAACGTCATTAAGATAATGAGATTATAGCCCGACTGAAACATTAAGCTGCACGTAAACATAAATACACGTTAGGGGAAAACTACACAAATTAGCAGACATTAAAAAAAAAAAAGAGGAGGAAATACACGTGTTTATATTTGTGTGGATATGCGCTTCAGACTAGACGCTGATCTGAAAGCTGATTTGGGTCAAAAGGACCAACACAAATCCTGCAGTTATGTAAACCTGTAGCATGAAGCTCTGCCCTCGATAAGCCCCCTGAGCGCTAACGCATCAAAAAGCATAAATATGAATCGGCAGTCCGCACACCCAAAAAACAGTGAAATGAAACATTGATCGCACAGTCAGAAAACGCTTTACCTTGCCAGTGGATTTGACTCCTTTCCACATGCAGAAGTACACAATGATCCAGGTGATTATGAGACACAGCACCATCTCATAGCTGATGTCTCCGGGCTCGTGCAGCCCGCCGGACAGACGGAGCACTTTACGTCTAGGAGGAAGAACACAAGAGGTCCGTTAGTCTCTTTCTACAAACCATGAGAAGAGCGTGTGTCAGAGAACGTTTGAGGGCATTGTACTGCCATATTCACATTTCCTTATATTAGTGGTGCAACGGATCAAATCAGCACAAAAGACAGTTGTGATGCTAGTTCAATGTTTTTGTTTTGTTTCTTACTGTTATGTTATCTGTTTGTATTCCTTACATTGTTTCTGTGTTTACCATGTAAAGTGCCTTTGAGTACCTTTTAAACAAATACAATGTATTATTATTATTACTAGTGGTCCGTTACACCGCTACCTTATATTATCATGAGCACGTTGCTTTATGTGTTATTGAAAACATATTGTCACATACTTTACAGAAGAGACCGAGTGAACGCATTAGAGAGGAGGCTCTCTTTGTTTCCTCTCATCAGTAAAACAAACACAGCAGCCTTCCGCGTCAGATTAAATGTTATAAATAGATAACAATTCAAAGGTGTGCTGCGGCTATAAATGAGATCTGTTGCCTCTCAAAGCTAACAGCGCTAACGGAGAGAAGCTGTGAAAACAACACCCAGAGGGAGAAAGACTCCTCTAAACCGTCACACACATTATAGTTGTAATGTCAAACGTTGCTCCTTTAAATAAAAAACTGTGGAAAATATTCTACAAATGTATTTTGTGACCCTAATAATGTATTTTGCGACCCCCCCCCCCGTCTTTGACCATGACTGCATTTGAATAACAGAGTGCTTAGTTAACATTTCATTTTGTCAAATGTGATTTTTATGGTGTTTTTTTAAATGCCAGATTGATGCAAGGAAAACAAAATATACGACCGGTAGTTTTTCTAACTGACATAAAAACATCAGAATAAAATACGGCCTCCAGTCAAGATGATAAAATGTGTTTTGGTAAAGAGAGCCGACGCGCTGCCGGACTCAAACCCCCAGACAATGCAGAACATACTCCCAGAACTCGATGACCGGGGAGCGCATGCCCTCGGCCTCCGGGCAGCTTCCGTTGAGGAGCAGCTGGATTGAAGACAGGTTCAACGTGGGCGTGGAGGAGAGGAGGTTGGCGGGGGAGGAGGAGGAGGCGAAGCTGCGGTTGTAGCAGGCGCGCCGGAAGTCCTGCGTGCAGTTGGGGGTGTTCCAGGGGTGGCCACAGGTGGCCCAGGGCAGCTGGTTGGTGAAGGAGTGGAAGAGAAAGTAGAGGCCCCACACCAGGATCATGATGTAGTAGGTGTTACAGAAGAACACGATCACCATGGAGGCCAAGCCCAGACCTGAGAGAGGAGGAGCCAGAGGAGGCACGTTAAGGCCTGAGCAGACCGAGCTACGGACGTTAGCCGTTCTGCTATCGCTACTTTCTTAGTTGTGGAGTCAGACGTCCTCGTTTGCAGTGATGTTTTGTTGCTGAGCACCCTCAACATCTTAAGTTGAAAAAAACTCAACTTAAAGCAGAAAAGCGCCCGACTTTATCAGCGTTTCTTTCTCATTGTGGGGACTTTTGCTGTATTAGAGGCGCTATACGACTTTACCGACCAACAGCAGGAGGCTAATTAGTTTTCATTCATTTAAACTCTACTATTAACTATTCAGAATCCTACAGTTCAGGGTTTGTGTTAAGCTAATGTTAAAAAAGACGCAGCAAGCCGCGCGAGATATAGTAGTCTTAATTTACGTTGTTATATAAAAAGATAAATGTGTCGTCGGTGTGTCAGACGGCGGTACCTTTGAAGAGGGGTGCGATGTTCCAGGCTGAGACCCCTCCCTGCTTCATAAACTGTCCCAGTGCGATCTCCAGGAAGAAGACCGGGATGCCTCCGATGAACACGATCAGCAGGTAGGGGATCAGGAAAACCCCTGAAAACACAGAACACACACACGTATTTGTCACAAGATGATATCCCACAATGCAATGCAAGTAGTGACGGCAACGTTCATGCCAGACAGTGGGCGGCTCTGTCACGTCAATAACGCTTCAATGTAAGTAAAAGATTTCACTTCAGCTCGCCGTAACATATCTTTATATTTAGTTCAGACTTTTATAATTCTCACGAGTCATCACATGAGGTTGGGACATGTCTCCAACCGGCAAAGAGGCTCCCGGGTAAGTGACCGTTCAGCGCGTCCGAAATGATGATTGGAGCCCATCCAAGCTGACATTGGGCGAAGTGAGGGGTGGCCAGACTATCACAGGTCTGACACATAGAGAGAGACAACCATCCACGCCTACGGGGCAATTTAGAGTCTTCAATTAACCAAAGCTGCATGTCTTTGGACTGTGGGAGGAACCTGGAGAACCTAAAGAGAACCCACGCTGGTTACGGGGGAGAACATGCAAACTCCACACAGAAGGGGCCGTCCAGACCGGGAATCGAACCATGGCCCCTCTTGCTGTGAGTTGACAGTGCTAGACTTCATGTCTCATGTACTATAAGAGGTGAGGTGTACTGCTGCAGTAAAATTTGGTTTTCTGAAGGTGCTCACAAACACCAGCACTGCCGAAAAAGAAAGTCCCCTGTAGCAGCTTTAACTCACTCTTATTTTTAAAGTAGAAGAACCGGGCTCATTAACTTTGTCCTGCTTTTGAAAAGGACAAGTTGTTTGAAGTTTTTTAAGGACACGAGCTGCGCAAACATGGCTCGTACTAATCGAGCACTCGACACAACAAGGAACGGTCGGTCGACAGGAGGAGGAACCAATGCAGGAAGTAGGCCAGGGAGGAGGACAGACAAGGCCACAGATAAGAGACACACTGGAAGTGTACTCGGGGCATTGTCCCCGCGTCCTTCAAGTGTTTGGAAACCTGTTGATAAGTGAGTCCTTGAAAAGGACAATCAAAATGTGGGACAGGAAGGAGTTATTAGTCCTGATAGAGACATCTAGGACCGGCCTACTTTTGATTAGAACGAGCCGTCAATTCATAACCTCATTTTTGAATCCTCGTCGGGAATACGCAGCAAACAACGACAGCGATTTTATTTGGTTTGAATGACAGAATAAGTGGGTGATGAAGCTGCCACAGCGAGCAGATGGGAGGGAGTCACATGACGCAGCCGTGACGCAGAGCGGAGAGAGAGGCGAAGGAGAGAAAAAGGAGGGAAAGATGGGGGATAGAGGAGCGTCATCAAATGACTCGGGGACTCGATGGACTCGCGCCTCATTCGGTCCATCATCCTCCGAGTCGTTCTCTGAGAGCAGAGGGCTGCAGCCTTATAAGGACACATTCATGAGAGAGAGAGAGAGAGAGAGAGAGAGAGAGAGAGAGAGAGAGAGAGAGAGAGAGAGAGTGAATGAAGTGAAATGCTTGCACTGACATTACCCCCCCCCCCCCGACATATTGGCCTCCTCATCCTTAAAGAGGCTTAAGTAAATCCCCCCCAATCATAACTGGACCGGACACATCGGGCCCAGAACCTGAGTCACGTTTACAGATTATTAATCAAACGTTTACGGTGCAGAGTCGTGGACGGAGTGACGTATTCATGCACCTCCTTATCAGCAGGAGAGAGAGAGAGGGGGAGAGAGAGAGAGGGGGAGAGAGAGAGGGAGAGAGAGAGAGAACCTTTTGTATGCGACATGAGAGCAGGAGCTCAGTGGTGGGGGGTGGGTGAGGAAAAAGGGGGGGTAGACTGTGTGAGGCCATTGTTATACGATATACCAGAAGGTGGGTATCAGAGCCACGGGTCACAAGACACACACACACATGTGAGTGAGAGGGAGGGACTAACACACACACACACACACACACAGTTGCAGTTTCCCCTCATAAAAATAAAAAAATAACAGAAAAGTGGGCGGGGCATAGATAAGAGAAGTCAAGGCCAAAATCTGCAGGTTACTTTTGGACAAGTTGTTGAAAAGAAGAAGGAGGGAACGCTTGTGTGTGTGTGAGTGTGGGAGGGGGGTGGAGAGACGCACAATAAATAACCTTATATGCCAGAGAGAGGCGGTCCCTGTGCAGCAACCGGAGGCCGAGATACATAAAGTGAAACCACGCGGGAGGTCTACGTGCTCTCAGACACGCAGGAGCAACCGGTTTCATCCGCTTCACTGTGAGAGTCAGGAGGCTCTGAGCTGAGACAAGGGTTCTTAAAGTCAAGAGGGAAATGAATGAATGAATGAATAAATAAAAGAATGAATTAAATAATTCAAAAATAAATAAATAAAAGAATGAATGAATAGATAAATATTTTTTTCTATGTCTACATTTTCTTTTTGTAAAGTCTTGACCTTGTATTCGCTCTATCTCTAAATCTTTTAACTTAACCGATAAATCACATTTCATCATGTGAGAGTGCTGAAGGAGTCGGAGTGATTTTAGTTGAATTCAGCTCCGCTTTTGACGCAATCGCCGCCGTTAACACTGGTTGTCTACGAGTGCAGCACTTGTCTGAGTCCCACCCTCTCTTAGTGGACCGAGGACCTCCAGACCCCGAGCTGTTGGGATCAGCAGAGCACAAAAAGGAAGAGGTTTGAGGTGACCCTCAGGGCTCTGAGCTCAGCCCACCTCTGTTCATGCAGAGCCATGACTGCGTCTCCCGGCATGTAGGAATGTGGATTATTACCGTCACACAGGGCTGTCTGATGGTAACATAAAGCGGTGACAATATTCTAAATACAGCGTACACTAAAACGGATGTTGATATTTTTAGGTGGGCCTTTCTTTTAGGTGGCTAACTGTCACAGTAGTTTACTGCTTTGCTCTCGTGTTATTTACTCCTGCACGTTTCTCCAAACTGGGTTCGTGCCCACCGCCATCTACAATCAGTAATATACTGTATATAAGAAGTGGACGTAGTCGTCGTCACCCATTGGATTGTGGACTGCCGTTTTGTCCGTCGCCATCTTGTTGTTTTTGCAACCAGTGAACAGGAAGTGACCATATCTGGACTGAAGAGAGACGTAGAGACAGCGTATACGTCTCTGGTAGAGACCTGTCAATCACTGTGTAGCCCCGCCCCTAAAGCATCCCCTGCTTTATGGTCTGTTTGACTCTAAATGGACCATAATGTACTAAATGAACATCATGCTGTATTGAAGAAGACTTGAAACTAGAGATTGAGACCATAAACTCATGTTTACAATGTTTACTGAGGTAATAAATCAAGAGAGAAGTAGAGTCATTTTCTCATAGACTTCTATACAACCAGAGGAGTCGCCCCCTGGTGGACAGTAGAGAGAATTTAACACACTTCACTCTTCATTGGCGCCTGGGTAACACACTGACTACAGATAAGTTCCTCATAAATCCCCACTTCAAAACACCCAAACTATCCCTTTAAGCCGGTGTTAACCACATAATATATTTTAGGCATCTAACCAAAAAACATCAAGACGAGGGAACCAGAAGTGCATAAAATGTGACCTCACTTCCTGGTTTTAGGACTAATTCCTGCAGCACTCTATGGGTGTAAAGATTTAAAAGTGTGTGTGTGTGTGTGTGTGTGTGTGTGTGTGTGTGTGTGTGTGTGTGTGTGTGTGTGTGTGTGTGTGCGCGTGTGTGTGCGTGTGTGTGCATACACTCACCTCCTCCGTTCTTGTAGCACAGGTAAGGGAACCGCCACACGTTGCCCAGCCCGACAGCGAAGCCCACGCAGGACATGATGAAGTCCATCTGCCGGGTCCAGGTCTCCCTCTCCACCACTGGCACCGGCACGGCCACAGCCACGGCCCCGTCCTGGGTCTGCGGATGGCCGGCACCTCCGCCCTCGCCGCACCCGGTGTCGGGGATCGCTCCG
Organism: Anarhichas minor; assembly: GCF_050575085.1. NCBI lineage: Eukaryota > Metazoa > Chordata > Actinopteri > Perciformes > Anarhichadidae > Anarhichas > Anarhichas minor. Next base: position 18,883,501 of record NW_027466449.1, read on the forward strand.
GGCACGGGCACCAGGGGGCGGGCCGACCCGCCGCCGCCCCCCCCCCTCCTCCTCGGACAGGTTCCCTGCCTCCAGCTGGGGGAGACTGATTTCACCTGGATGCACAAAGGAAACAGAAACCAGAGAAGAAGACAGCAGGGATCAGCAGAACGAATACAAAAAATATTCACATTCTCATCACAGAGGGCTGCAGATGATATGTATTACACATTCACAACAGCGCTGGAGACGGAGGAACATGTATCACACACCTCCGCTGAGCTGTAACAGGGCAGAAACACATCTCACTGTTTGTGCTTTTTATGTGTGTAAACTGCGCTCACACAATTAGCATTCGGGCTAAAATCGTGCTGCACTTGTGTTGTCATCACTTAAGCCCCTCCCCCCCTCGATGATGTGATTAGTGTGCTGCGGTACAAAACACAGCAGAGGGACGCTTCAAGGTGCATCTCCACGCTTTCATTTTCTCTGTCACACACACGCGCACACACACACACACACACACACACACACACACACACACAGATCAAATGCATGTGAAACACCAAAATACAAAAAGGCAACGTGTCGCTTCATTAGTGCCATTATACGACATCCAGCGTCAGTCACTGCGTGCCGCTGGATGCAAAGCGAGGCAGCTGAATCCAGATCAGAGCAGTTTGAGGTGTGTGTGGGGGGGGGGTAAGTGATATCAGCATCTACGGAGCAAAACTTGAGGAAGATCTACACATGTGATTATTTCATCTCAACAGATTTCCTTTGTTAAAGCTATTTGTGTGCGTGTTTCTATGAATAGCTGCCTCTGCTTTACAAACAGACTGATGAGTCACCTCAGTTTACTAAGTGATGATGCTGTCATGATGCTGATGTAAATATTTGACAATGATTGGTTGGAGGAACAAGTGTCCTGTGTTTTAGCACCTTATTATCAGCTTCAACATGCTGTTTAGTTGAGTCAGCACTGCAGGTGAATAGAGTAAAAGAAAAAATAGATATCAGCATGAAACTTCAGCAGTTGATCACGGACAGTAAGATGATCATTTTTTGTATTGCACGTTTTCTTTTTGAAATGTTCTGTTTGGCAAATAAAGCACTATCTTATTAAATATGTGCTCATTTTCATACATTTCCAGAACAGAAATGTGAACATTGAATAAAGTCAGGTTCAAAATTCTTGATATATGTTGTATCACTCCATAAATGAGAAAAAATGCACAACAGACGTATAGAAATCTATTTCCTCCATGTTTATATTAATAAATGTATAAATGAGTGTGTGTGAGTGATGTGTGAACCTTCAGCACACAGAGAGGAATGAAAGAGTGAAGTTTGGTGAATGTAAGAGCTGCTGAAGTGGAGATTTATCATCAGAGTCTGAGAACAAACTCATTTATAGGAAACGTCCTTTAAAGAGACGTTTAGTTACATTACAGACATTTAGAGACTCTACAGGTGAACACATGAACTCATAGATATCACCATGAAACTTCACCACTTCATCACTCACAGTAAGAGGATTATTATTGTATTACAAGTTTTCTGAAATGTTGTGTTTAAATATGCAAATTAGGCATTATGTAAAGGTAACTTTTGGTGAATTTAGGAGAAATCTACAGACGTAAACAGACAAAGTAGTAAAATAAAAACACCTAAATGTGTATTTCTGATGTTTTCTTTCCTCTAGTCTGATAGAAGACGTGTTATAGAAGCATCTCTAAGTTGACCAGAGCATCAATAAATGTCCTGACCTCTTTAAGTGTATATATATATATATATATATATATATATATATATACACACACTGTGGTGATGAACACAGACTGAGGTTAATTAAGAGTCTGCTCTCATAGAATAAAGTCAAAGCTGTGGTCCAATAACTCATCAGCATGTGGTTCTGTTGTAGCTGGTGGTTTAAAAATATGGTGTAATAAATACATTACTGACACACACACACACACACACACACACTCACACACTCACCTTGGTTATTCTCTTCCAACTCTGGTGACATTGTTGTTGAGCAAGCAGCACGCGATGAATCTTATTCTTTATTTTCTATTTTTATTTGTTTTTTTGTTGAAAAAAGCAAGAAGCTGGCTGGTGGCTGCAGCTGAAGTTTGATGGATGTGGCTTTTCCCCCCCCGGCTAACGACGCACCCCGGCGGGCTCAGAGAGAGGCAGCACTCGGTCGAAGCTCCAGCTGCCTCTTTTATGTTCTGTTTCTTATCTACTTCAAAAAAAATCTTCAAAATCGTAGTTTTTTTTTTTTTTGGTGTTCGAAACCCTTTTAGCTCGGCCAAGAGATTTGGGGGAGAAAAAAAAAACGTCACAGAAGCAACCGTCAGTCAGTTCAGCCGTTGACAAAGGGAGAATCAAAAGCAGTCGACGAAGCACTTGAAGGTAAGCCTGAAGAATCTCATGGATGACGGTTAGATGGAAATGATACTGCGCCTTGGAGGTGAAGATCTCTCTGTGGGTATTTAAATAACCCAAAAAAATAACCAGTCCCCAGATCAGACGTCCGTGGATGTGTACATGATGCTGCGGGTTCGACGGTCTGAGAGAGTGTCGATGATCCGCTCCACGGTCGGTTCTCTCTGACGGACGCTCTACCAACCGGCTGCTCTGATTGGCTGCAGTGCGCAGCACAAGTGCGCACAGCATCAGCAGCACCGCTCTGTGGAGAGAGGAGTCACAAGGATGGGGTTTTTACCCTGCGTATGTCCTTGACCTGAAAAAAAAATCATGCAAATAATAACTAGACACATTAGAACACACTTAGAACTGTTTCTGTGGTCATTATAATAGTATAAAATCAGTTGGACTGTTAAGTGTGAGCTAGTAGGCTAAAGTTAGCTTGGGAAGAGAGAGTACGAGGCTGGCTAGTTAGCTAAGTAGGCTAATGTTAGCTTGGGAAGATAGCGTATGCGGCTCCAGCGACTGATTGGCTGGCTAGTAAGCTAAGTAGGCTAATGTTAGCTTGGGAAGATAGCGTATGCGGCGCCAGTGATGGATTGGCTGGCTAGTTAGCTAAGTAGGCTAATGTTAGCCTGGGAAGAGAGCATACGCAGCTCCAACGACCACCAGTCCACTGTTCGACCCATTTTCTGTAACCAGTGTAGTATTAAAATCTAGCATCAAGCAAGCTAGAAAACTAGCCAGCTATCCGCTAGTTAACTTGTCCTTCGACCAGTAGACGCAGCACTGCCGCTGACCACCAGCCCGCTGTTCAGCCCATTTTGTGTAACCAGTGTAGCATTAAAATCTAGCATCAAGCAAGCAAGACACCTAGCCAACTATCCGCTAGTTAGCTTATCGTTCTTCTGGGCGGCAGAGTGTGATACGGAGGGACCGTTAGACACAGCACTGCCCCTGACCACCGGCCCATTTTCTATAATCAGTGTAGCATTAAAGCATGGTGAAATTATCAAGCTAGTCAGCCATCTGCTAGTTTGATAACTCAACAAGCCCAAAAAAGTTGCCACTAATCTGGTGATACAGCAATGTGCTTTTCTACACTGTGATGAAGCATAAAGTTGTTACATTTGCTGCCCGTTTTAGTCGTTACTACAAAACCTCTTCTCAGTGAAGTCGGTTAAGTTTGTACAGAAGTCAGCCCGCTACAATGTCCACTGGTCTGTTTATTATAGGAGTAAAAACCTAAAAGAGGATGTTTGTGGTTTAAAGAGTTTTTTCGCAGGTGCCATCAAAAAAGTAGGGTATTTTTTCAATTGCTGCAGGACATTAGAAAGAGTGAGCCAATAATATGACATATACACTTCCAGATGTAGTGAGTCCATAGGAACTGATGCTAACATGATTATACTGCCTCATGCTCATCTTGCAGTGGTGTATTTGACATTGGGCGACATCTAGTGGACACCGACTATATATCAAACGGTTTCAAAGATTGATCACACTCACAACTACACAAGTAAAACATTGCTTTATATGTTTCGTAACACAGAAGAAAAAAATACATTAAAATACAGTGAAAGACTCAAGTGCAACATCAAGCTATAATAAATACACATTCCTTTAACTTAAATAACACTCAAATTAAATAAATAAATAAATACTCTCAGATAATTAAATATGTGACGTGAGGATAGGAAAGACAATATTTTAGAATATCAAAGACCTCAGTTTGAATAACACCTGAAGGATGGAGAGAGAGATCAAACCCTTGAATAACATTTCATGATAAAAGCTCATGAACTCTGGAAGATGAAGAACAGAACACATTCACAGATGAATACTTTGATATGACTCGTACCAAAAGGCTTTAATTATAACTATAACAATAAATAAATAAAAACCTAGTAAACATAAATGGAAGACTGGTGAGGAGGCGTATCTCTTAGACATGACTGTATCTTGTCCAGCTCACATTAGGATATCCATATAAATATATATACATACATATATATCCATATAAATATATATATACACATTATTATATATATATATATATATATATATATATATATATATATGTTATTCTTATTGTTTATCTTATTTAATAGGACCTATTTAATAGAGGTTGGCAGCACATTTTAAAAAGTTTAATTCATATGTATTTGTTATTTATGAACCGAAAACCATGTATTCTGTTGTCCTCAACTCTACATCGGAATCTATATAAACTTTCATGATTAAATGTACTTTTGTATGAAGTAAATGTGGACATCAAAGCAGCGTGAGTGACATAATATGAAGCGAGACACGTTATCTGAAGATATCTGGGATGCTGTTTTTGTGCAATTTTCATTTCGACTACAGACATAAAAACATCTGTCAGGCCTCACCGGCTTCATAACGGACTCAAGTTCTTTTAGATGGCGGTGGCTCCGTCCGGCTATAGGTCCTGGTGGAGGAGGTCGCTGTGTGAGAGCGGTTGGTAGTGCTCCTCCATGCCCGACTTCGCTCGATGCCTTTGAGCAACTAGTCTCTGGTAGCGGGCCTGCTGCTGGTGGTCCGGGTCCACGTTCACCCAGCTGTTGGCCGTCCACTTCATCCCACGGCTCACCGGGCAGTCACCGTGCAGAGAGTACTCATCCAGCTCACCCATCCAACCTGGGGGGGGGGGGGGGGGCATTTATTTTACTACTCTGCTTGTTTACGTCTGTAGATTTCTACTAAATTCACCAAAAGTTACCATTAGATAACGCCTCATTTACATATTTAAACAGAACATTTCAGAAAACATGTAATACAAAAAATAATAGTCTTAATTAAAGTAGTTAACTGTGGAAGTTTCATGTTGATATCTATTCATTTCATTTTTTACCTTATTCACCTGTAGTGTCTCCCCTTAAGGACTTTCTAAACTTCAATTAGACAGAACTTGATTCTCAGTCGATCATCAGCTGACCCTCTTTTCCCACGACTCATTTTCTCACAGGGTTTACATAACCGATGTGGGCGACACATTTCTTTTAGGATTAAACACAATGATCATAAGCCTCCTCACCTCTTCCATCTGAGAGGTGGTTGTACCAGAGCAGAGCCGTCCCGGCAGCGGGTTTTATTCTCATGTTCCCTCTGACACACGTCTGCTGGGTGTCCGTCAAGTCCACTCCATCCTGGACCAGCGCCTAGGACCCACAACACGGTGACCGAGTGTCTGAGCATTCATTCTGCCACACTAGTGTTCACTTAGGTGTAAACTCCCGGTAGCTCCCAGGAATTTAGCTACATTTTTGTCTTTATTTGTTGTTGTTTTACGTGTTTATCACTAATGGTATAACAGAATACATTCATCAACATCTGTAAAGGAAGCGAGGGGACTTTGAGTCGATCACCGCTCCACGGCCGACCAACCAGCCAGACCTGCCGGACCAAACTGCCCCAGAGAGGAGAGTCGAGATGGAGGACCAGAGGAGGAGGACTCTGAGTTTACAATCATGAGGCTTGGTGCTCAAATAGTCACAGTTGATGGACAATGTTTTTTTCCTCATGTTTAATTCTTAATGTGAAGATGTCGGCCATATTGTCTGCACAGAGAATTGTTACATTCCTTATGATGCAGGTTCAAAAAATGCTCTACAGGAATGTTCTCCTGTTTTTGTTTTGTTGTGTTGAAAATGAGCTACAACTGCATTTCGTTGTGCTTCCTTGTGTTGCATAAAGACAATAAATCATCCTTAAAGATTCCTGGTCGTGGTTCAGCTCCGTCTGCGTGTCGTCAGCAGCATTCAGGTCATGTTCAGTTATCATCGTTTATCATCACAGAGGTCAAAGTAGAACTGTGACAGGTGGAAGCACACTCACCTGCTCCTCATAGGTGCGGTTGTCGGCCACAGGAAAGGTGGTCTCACCTCCTTCCTCTACAGAGCTGAGGTAGAACAACACGGTCAGATACCTGGGAGGAAAAAGAGAGGTAAACATGAAACCATGTCTCCTCGTAGTCAAAAGATACATTATTTAGTTTCATGTACCAGTAACAGTAGCTATCAGAGCAACAGACTGCTGCAGGAAAGAGTCCTAAAACCAGGACATGAGTCAGCATTAATGCACTTTCTTAAAGAGATGCACCCATTGCAGTTTTCTTGGCTGCTTCAGATTTTTTAAAAGAACAAGAATTCATAGCAAGTTTACAAAATAACTTTTTAATTTATTTTTTTACCATCGCCCAGAAAATAATTTCAAGTTCATTTTAACTTTGTTATAGTCATCTATATGGATGTTGAAATGATTCAAATGATTAGGAAATAAATGATTTATAGCTACAAAAATAGATTATATAAGATTCTTAGAGCTTAGGTCATAATTCTCTTTCTGATATTTATTTCATCTTCTCAAATGAAATCCTCAGTGAGCTTTGAGATGAAGGTGTGTGTGTCCAGTCTGATACGAGATAACAACACACACGGTCACACACACCTGCAGGACACCTCCGTCAGAGCGGACGAGTTCCCCGCCAGACGAGAGTGAGCGCAGGTGGTCTCTGAACGAGAGGCGCCGCTGTCGTGGTGGGCGTCGCCGAAGTCTCCGTGCTCGTAGCGAATCACCTGCAGCGGCTCACTCAGCTCGACCAATGAGGAGGGCAGACGAGTCAGACTGATCAGTCTGAGCAAAAAATACAAGTTTATAATAAATCAAGAGTGTGTGGGCTGCTACTGTAAAGTGTGTGTGTGTGTGTTGTTACCTGTTCCTGAGGGTCTGCAGCACATGGTGGGATCCTGGTCCTTGGTGAAGCCTCGTGTGTTTGTTTCTCTGTTTGAAATGACTCCGTGGCTTCCCGCTCCGCTGCTGTCCGGGACGCTGAGACTGATCGTAGACATGCCTGAAGTCATCCAAGGTCAGCAACCCTGACACACACACACACACACACACACACACACACACGCACACACACACACACACACACACAGTAGACTATTTATATCCCTCCAGTAGCTGGGAGCCTGGGACATAATAGTCCAGTTAAAATATAACCTGATAACAGACATGAATGGACTTTCAGTTACGCAACATGTCGATTACAGTTCAGATTAATGAGGGTTCAAGTCCTGAATGGGCAGAGCCTGAATGAGTTTACGTTGGTATGTTATTATTATTATTTTTACTGTGATAATAGTAATAATAAGCAGTTCAAATTCTCGTGAGTTGGAACGAGCTAGAAACATGAAGAAATATGATGTAATAAACGCCCAAAAGCAAGATTTTGGGAAGGCCACGCCCCTTCACAACCTAAGTCTGACTGACTTGAAATTTGACACACATGTCCAGCTCAATGTGCTCTACAAAAAGCAAGTACACCTGCTGTATTTTCTGCCATTTTGAATTTTGAAGAAAAACCCCACAAACCTAGAAAAGTGTCCCTCACACCATAAGTCTGATTGCAGTAAAATGTCTTTAATGTCTCAGCACACCAGTGGACCTAACTCCACAACTGTTTGTTCAATCGTCGTGAAACTTGCAGGACGTGTCCACAAGAGAGCCTGAAACAAACCCTGAAAGTTTCACTCCAGTGGGCGTGGCACGACAAAAAGCAGGATATGTTTCATGACAATGACGAACAAACTGCTTTGAAACCCCTCAATAGGGGGCGCCACTGGTTCCAAACATGTGCACGGCTCTGGCTCAAATTTGGCCATTAATCAATGACAGTTCTGTCTGAAGTTGCCGGTTATTTTTAATAAAGCTGTTGGAACATGAAGAGAAATGACTGGCGGGACTTTGAGTAACATTGTGATGATGAAACAAGTGTCTCAGTCCGTCTTTGGACAGGAATAAAACAGCTGTTTGCTCAGTTTAGTGAAGCCTGAAAGCTGCGGCTTCAGATTTGAGAACTGAGCTGCTTCCCTCTGTCGAGCCCAAAGAAGGAGCTGAACCCTGGAATGCAGCTTCATTTCAGTCTTTGAATTCCTGGACACTCCAATAAACAGCCTCCCTTCTCTTTGTTACGACCCTATGCGGTTACTCTCAGCTGAATGGAGACCGCGGCCCAGCATCAACAATAGCTCTGGGGGGGGGCGGTCAGAGAAGAGCTGGACGGGGGAGGGGGATCCGGTGTGTGTGTGTGTGGGGGGGGAATTAAGAAAAAGGGGGGTTTGGAGAATAACCCGTTTTTTAATGAGATAGGATGAGGGCACATCCGGACTGGGAGGTCTGGCACAATGGGGTCGGGTCACATCGGTGGCACTCCTCACAAAGACACTAACTCTCACCAGCAGAGACACGAAGTAAAGTCCTATAAAGTTCAGAATCAGAGGAGGATGGGCTTCAACTAGCTTTAACAAGTGAATAGCAGCATCTCTGTATTTGGACTGAATCTCTGCTCTCCACTTTACTTCAGATATCAGTGTCTCAAAGAGCTCAATCATGATTAAAAAAATATCCTTTAAGTTGAAAAAAGTTACATTTCAAATCACGGGAAAAAACTTTTGTGTCTCACAAATTCATATGTATGGGCCCTAAAACTGAACTGATGCGGTGCTCTTTGTGGAATCAGTCACAAACGTCCTGACACACACACACACACACACACACACACACACACACACACACACACACACACACACACACACACACACACACACACACTGACCTGTTGGACGGGCTTCCAGACCAGAGAGTATGTGCCGTAAGTTGTCCGGGTTCAACCAGGTTCCATCCCGAGAGCGCGAGTGACTCACAATCTGCAGAGACCAGAATGTTGTTGTTTTTTTGTCTCATTTTAAACAAACACTCTTCTGACAGTTCATCAAACTTCTCCTAAATGATCTAGTTCACCTCCTGCTTCTGCAGCAGCCCGTCCTGGTTCAGGTCCAGCAGACTGAAGACCTCCTCCGTGCTGAAGGAGAGCAGAGGCTGGCTGGACTCCTCTGGTCCCCGACCCGGTGCCGTGGTCCGGCTCTCCATCAGACCCTTGAGCTGAGCCAGCTGCACCACCACCCGGCACTCCTCCTCCGACAGGAAGCCGGGCACCTCTGGACGGGACCAGAGGAGACAGACAGCGGATGTTAGGACATGTGTGGTGCTTCAGAAGCCTTTCAGAAGATTTGAAATGGAGACGCATTTAATTCACATTCTCCGTTTTCATGAGAGTCTTTTCGACTGGAAAAACTCTCAGTGGACTTATTTTAAAGCACAAATTAACTACCAAACACACAATTATGGAAATGAAAGAGCCATATTATCGTGACACCAGCAGGCCCCTCTGTCTGCCCGAGATTAGAGCGAGGATCAAGGATGTACCATCGATCAAAGAGAGCTCCTTGGAGATTATGCAACGCTCATCAAAAACATGCAAAGTGAGGCTGACGTCCTGGGTTCATTCCCAGTTTAACTGGTGAAGATCACACATGACGACTGGGCAGCAAACACACGGGAACCTCACACCGGTCATCTTTCTTTTAAATCCCCCCCCCCCCCCCCCCCCCCCCCCACACACACACACACACCTGAGACGGTGAGCGATGTGACTTAAGTGGATTAGAAGATCTCTAGTCGCTTGATCTGTCAGACTAAATGGATTACTTTAGATTGCCCAACAAAACCTTCTCAGTGTGAAGCGGCAGTTTGATCAGTGTATGCTAATAGTAGCATGATTAGCATGTGTATGCCCTAAAAAAAGAGAGACGAATCTCATCTCAGTGAAACGTGGACTCAGAACAAGCTCATTTGATCTGTGCTAAGAAAATCATGCAGATGGTTTAAAATGAGCTCTTAAACTGGCTACTTGTGGAACAATCCGGTCTAAGACGTCGTCTCCCAACTCCAGCTCCACATCTCAAGTGTCTAATAAGTCATCAACGAGCTAGCAGCCCAAAAGGGAAGTCTTGGCCCGGATTTCAGTAGGTGTTGAGTACAGGAGCTCTCCAGTGAATGTATTCAGTATAGAGTGCATCTATATAATGAGACGGAGCTATTCCCCTCCGTCAGTCCCCAGGGAGCCATTTGTAATATAGAACCTCTCCCACGGGCGGGTTTAATGAGCGACGGTGGAAACAGTGAGGGCTTCTGGGAGTCTGTAGTTTTTATTATCAATTAGCACAAAGCAGTAAGAGAATCAGATTGATTATTCACATCTATTCATTAGTAAAGTTGTTCTAACCCACTCAAAGTAGTCAATCTCTTGTCTTTATTTGCTCTAATTTTCTCAACATTTCAGCTCCATCTTGGTCTCTAATGTTCCTAGAGAATTAGTTACACCAGCAGAAAGTCCTATTTTATGTGTTCTAGTCGACACATGTATTCATATCTCTGTGTGAGGGCTCAAACTACGTGTCGTGGTCACTTCCTCTCGTAATGAAAGGCTTCCGGCAGGTTGGCTGCCTGTTAAAGTAGAGACCTTGTTTGTCACCCGTGTCTTTTTTACACTGTACCCAACTTGGTTAATCCCTATTGTCCAGTCAAGCCGCATTAATCTGGATAACTGATATGAATGAAGTTGGACCGAACACCCCCCCCCCCCCCCGGAAAGGAAGTGACCTGCTTGTCTGGAGAGGAATCAGGTCACGGCTACGCAGCAGGGCGACACCGATTCTGTTTGTGTCCACACAAGAGCAGCAGCTACAGATTCTATCCAGTATCTGCAGATTCATTTCTCTATTTATTCGATTCATCATCTGGTTAATGAAAAAAGAAATCTGTAAATAGTGGAAGATTCCCGTCATGATGTCCCAGAGGTGATGATGAAGTGTTCAGTTTAGTATAATGTAGGACAAGGCCTCACAGTGGAGGAGATGCAATCAGTGAATTTTGGGGCAGTTTCCCCGTCTTTAAACGATGAATCGGTTATTAAAATAAGTGCTGATTAACTTTCTGTCGATCAGCTATTCGTTGAAGATCGGGTTTCACATGCGAGAGTTTCTGCATGTTGATCATCGTCTCTTGGAAGGTTATCGCTCTGCAGGGCAGCTCTACTGTCTCCTTGCTATTATGGTTTATTATATATCATCTTCTGTCTCTCGTGAGCAATAAGGATCCATAACAACGTCCCTCTCAGCAGGTGAGGTGGATAAGATGAATAAATAAAGTAACAGCACTGAGGTCAGGGCGGGACAGGGTTGGAGGAGTTTCACTGCATGAGGGCCAGTCTCTGTGGAGATGGCAGACACCCCGAAATATCCAAACACTGAATCATCTACCTAACAGACCTTTAGCTGTCAAACACACTTACATCTGACATCAAATACAAGTGGATCCACATCTCCAGAAACACAGTAATGTGTGGCCCACCTCTTTGTTCCTACGCCTCCCCTTCCTATGCAAATCACCGCCCCACTATAAATACACCTATCCCTCCAGCCTCTCCTGCATTGTCACACAGGGGGCTTCATTCACCCGACTTCAGGACTGCTCCTCCTTTTCCCAGCCCTCCACCGCAGGATGACTGCGGTGCTCTGCCCTCCTTCTATCACAAAGTCCTCCCATCCATCCTCCCTACTGTTGCTTCTCCTTCTGCTCGCCGGGCCGAGCAGCACCAAAGCTCTCGGTCCTCGTGGAGCCGCCGGCTTCAGGTCCACGCTCTCTGCAGGTGAAGGCGGACCGTGGTGGGGGTCGCGGGGCAGTTCCTCCCACTGCATTCCCATCCCGTCGGGCATGGCCTTGTGCCAAAACATCGGCTACGACACCATGAGGATGCCCAACCTGCTGGGCCACGAGTCTCCGGCCGAGGCGGTCCAACAGAGCGCCAGCTGGCTGCCGCTGCTCGCCAGAGTGTCACCCTGACGCCCGCATCTTCCTCTGCTCCCTCTTTGCACCGCTCTGCCTCGACAGGTACGTTCACACGAAAACGGGATTTCCTCTTCTATTGACAAATATTGTCAACTTTGGCAACCAAAACAATAACTATTGCGAGTTATCAGGTAGGCTGATAAATAAATATGAAATAACCACATTGTTTTGTAAACTCTTGTGGGAATTAAATACTTAAAAGTCCTATTATTTCACTAAATTAAGAAAATTGAGTGCAGAAAAATCTGATTTTCTGAGAAATTCAAGTTTGTACGTGCTTGTTTTTGATCAATTTAGACGACGTTATTGTGTAGAACGATATCTCCACATATGATTTCATCACTATACGCTTCCATTGAAGTAATGATCATTTTAAATTATCGCCCAGCCCTACGGTCAACCGTTTTAAGTTTGAGTTTGTAGGAACTGTGATATTCACAGGACAAGCTTTTGGTTTTGTAGTATAGTAGCCAGATTCATAGTATAAAAAAAGATACTAAGATTAACTACAAAGTTAAGCAGGGTCATCACAGGTTAACACCTGTTTGAAAGCTATACAGAGCGATGCCTGTATCTGAGGCGAAACCTCCGTCAAAGCACTATAATCTCCTTTTCCTCACGTTAGCACGTCTCAGTTTAAAGAAAAACAAACAACCAAACGTGATTGAATCCAGTCCACTAGTCCCCCCCCCCCCCAATACTCTTCTTCGTCAGGTTCATATCGCCCTGCAGGAGTTTGTGCGAGTCTGTGCGGGACAGCTGTGCACCGATCATGAGTTGTTATGGCTACCCGTGGCCGGACATTCTGCACTGCGACCAGTATCCTGCAGACCACCTGATGTGCATCTCCTCCATCACCAACGGCTCCGCTCACACAGGAGGACGTAGAGGTAAGAATCCGGCTACATAGACGCATACGCTTCAGTCAGCTTCGTTCAACAAACCATTTAAATAGCGGTTTTACCGTTTCAGTGCCTCAGGCGAGCTGTCGGGACTGTGAGCTGGAGGAGGCCGCCTCTTCAAAAGACACACTGGACACCTTTTGTCAGAGTGATTTTGGTGAGTATCAATATTTTGTCACCTTCTTCTGCCTTTTTGTCCTCAGCTTTCCAATAATTTTGGACAATTAATCAACACAAAGAGCACACGGCTCCTGGAGAAGTTGACGCCACTCATCACGGTTTGTGTTTTATCTTCTTTTCCTTCCCTAGTCGTGAAACTGCGTCTGATTCGGCTCAAGTTCAGCCCGGTGAGCTTGTCTCAGTTCTCGCTGGCCGCCAAACTGGACGTCCTGAAGCACGGACCCCTGATCGGCGGGCAGATCCGCTCCCGCGTACAGCTGTGGCTGGAGCGGGACGCCACCTGCGTGAGGAACATGACGCGGCGCAGCCCGCGAGGCGGAGCCTTCCTGGTGACGGGCACGGTGCAGGGGGAGCGCCTGGTGGCCACCAAGGCCTGGTATGCCTGGCAAAGACGGGACAAGAACCTGGTGGCAGCCGCGCGCAAGTGGAAACATCACAGATGCAGGAGCTAGGATCGTGTGCTATATATAGGTCAGAAGATTCAAAAAATAACTGAGGTGCATTAATTGATTGCAATTAATTATTTAATTGCATTAAATAAACGGCTGCAAAGTGTGTGTAGCATTTAGAAATCAACTATAAACCTACCGACTGTGAATTGTGCAAATTATCACGCAAACTTCTGTGGTTATGGTGGAGATGTGCAACTCATGAAGTACCAACACTGTGTCACTCAGGAAGTGGAGGTCAAAGAAATAAAAAGATGTTTAATAGAAAATGTATATATCTGTGAATTTTAAGTAAATAATTGCTGGTCTATATTTGTACGGCTTTGAGAATAATTAAACGCGTGTGTTGTAAAGACCCCATGAAATGTCATACATTTATGAAGAGCAGATAAAAGACTGCAGTGCACTTACCAAAGAGCAGAGGTTTCAGGCTGAGCGTCCTCATCTCGTGGGTTCGGTCTGGCACGAGGGACACCTGCTGGACATGTCCCACCTGTAGACGGACAATAAGCATCGTCATCACATGCAAGAGGTTTAAATGCATGGGCAGAGCTACAGTGGCTCTATGTCACATTAAAATATGTTTAGTTTGAAATCTGATGCATGTAAAATATCAGTACTCGTATATGGGTGGCACTAGCGGTACTTGTGCATGGGTGGCACTAGCGGTACTTGTGCATGGGTGGCACTAGCGGTACTTGTGCATGGGTGGCACTGGCGGTACTTGTGCATGGGTGGCACTTGCAGTACTTGTGCATGGGTGGCACTGGCGGTACTTGTGCATGGCTGGCACTAGCGGTACTTGTGTATGGGTGGCACTTGCGGTACTTGTGTATGGGTGGCACTGGCGGTACTTGTGTATGGGTGGCACTGGCGGTACTTGTGCATGGGTGGCACTGGCGGTACTTGTGTATGGGTGGCACTGGCGGTACTTGTGTATGGGTGGCACTAGCGGTACTTGTGCATGGGTGGCACTGGCGGTACTTGTGCATGGGTGGCACTGGCGGTACTTGTGTATGGGTGGCACTGGCGGTACTTGTGTATGGGTGGCACTAGCGGTACTTGTGCATGGGTGGCACTGGCGGTACTTGTGCATGGGTGGCACTGGCGGTACTTGTGTATGGGTGGCACTGGCGGTACTTGTGTATGGGTGGCACTGGCGGTACTTGTGTATGGGTGGCACTGGCGGTACTTGTGCATGGGTGGCACTAGTGGTACTTGTGTATGGGTGGCACTGGCGGTACTTGTGTATGGGTGGCACTGGCGGTACTTGTGTATGGGTGGCACTGGCGGTACTTGTGTATGGGTGGCACTAGTGGTACTTGTGCATGGGTGGCACTAGTGGTACTTGTGTATGGGTGGCACTGGCGGTACTTGTGCATGGGTGGCACTAGTGGTACTTGTGTATGGGTGGCACTAGTGGTACTTGTGCATGGGTGGCACTGGCGGTACTTGTGTATGGGTGGCACTGGCGGTACTTGTGCATGGGTGGCACTAGTGGTACTTGTGCATGGGTGGCACTAGTGGTACTTGTGTATGGGTGGCACTAGCAAGGACTGTAAGATCGTCCATCAGTGATTATCGTACTGAATTTATGTCATTTTTCTTACCCGTATCCCCTCGATGCGTGGCAGACTGAAGCTCTGACTGTAGTCCTCCTCCATGTGGAGCTCCTCTCTTGAGGCTCCGCTAGTGCTGACCTCTGGTTTGGCCCCGTCGCCGCTGACCACATCCCCGGGCCCGTTGTTGTAGTGCACGTAGAGTAGCAGGCCGATGACGTTCACGATGTACACGTGGAAGAACACCATAACCACCACGAAGTAAGCACGAGAGCAGACATTACTTCTCTGGATCTGCATTCTGGTGGAGGCGCGAAACGGAGCTTTGAGGGACGATGATGGCACGTCGTCTTCGTCATGTTCTTCTTGTTCCTCCTCCTCCTCCATTAAATCTTCCTGAGCTTCTTCTTCCATTGTCTTTTTTTTCTTAATTTATTTATTGGTTTATTTGATAAGGGACAGTGCACATTAATACAAACTGTATCTGTAGTCCCAAGAGGCAGATGTTATAGGGTAAAACCTATAAACTGATTATTAGATTAAATTAACAAAGTTATGCCAATATTGACCCTTTTACAATGCATGTACAAACAATGAAAGAAGAGAGAATATTAATATAAAGTAGTATCATCATTCAGGAGACTCTTATATTACATTATTAAGTACTATTATATATATGTATACTGGATATATATCTATTTACGAGGCAACGATACTGACAACGTCTTTATCACACCTCTGTTTCGTAGCGTTAGCTTGATGTTAGCTAAACCTAGCTAGCTAACTAACGAGCTGTTTCGATAAAAAAAAATCGACATTGTCGTCCCTTCTGCTTCAACACGAAGAAACATGGCAGCTCCGAGTCGTTTTCTTTGATAAATAAATGTGTCATCATTAACTGAAGTCCCTTAAATCCCGTGTTAGCTATTACAGGCTAGCTACAGGTTAGCTTAGCTGGTGCGCTGCCCCTGACAACCTGCCTAACAACAACGGACAAAACTAACGACTGCAGAGAAGCCGTTGGTTCCGTTTCCGGTTGCACAGTGAAACCGTTAACGGCCTCTAACGGTCAACGCCGGGGCAAAAATATGGTCTGAACCAGGACGGACCACTATATGGAAGATGTGGAATAAAAAACCGATTTATATATTTTTACGTAAAGTTACTATGAGGAACTTTTAACTGGTTGTAAAACAGATGCAGTAAAATTAGAGGTTTTCTAAAGGGAGTCTGGTGCTAGGAAAACAATACGACTTTTGTCCACAGGGACCGCCAAAAACAACACCGAAATGAAAGTTCCTTGTAGTATCTAAGCAAAAGTACCCATACAACAGTACTCTACTCGGATCTAGGACAAGTTCTGCGTTAAACATTCTACTTTAATAAAAGTACAGAAGTACTACACTTAGTAGGCTAGCTGTCAAAAAAATATAGTGGAGTAAGAAGTGCAGTATTTGACTCTGATATGTGACATTAGTTAAGTAGCATACAATTAAATACTTACAATTACTACAAGTACCACAAAAAATGTCCATAAGTACAGTATTTTGATAAATATAGGCCTACTTTACACCACTGCACAGCACAGGAGGGGTTATTATTATCTTTTAATTCATACATCATTGTGTTATTAAATTGTTCAGTTTCATGCGATATTAATTTGATTAGCCTTCCCTTCATGTTACAGGGACATGGTATAATTCTAGGCTGGATATATTCTTAAAGGAGAACTCTAACACTAAAGAATTGCATTTTAAAGTTGGAAACCAGGGTTATTTTAAAGTTTGGGAGACTACAGGAGTCAGATTTTTAAACTATTACACCGTCCCTGTCTCCTTAACCCTTCTAAACCGAACCCTCCGAATATCCTCCTCTTTCCAACCCGGCACCTCCAGTTTGTATGTTTACAAGCTACATTTTCCTCATACTGTAATAGAGCCTCTTTGTTATCGACAACTAACCAACCCTCAAACTGTGAATGATATTTAATAATATTCAAGAGGGATACCGTTTATCATTGTCAGGAGGTGGCGCCAATTGCCAAGCTTTATAAAGTTATGCCTCTATAAATCTGGACTTTAATTCCTGTACTTGTTACTTTGTTAGTCAATGAGATACATTTGCATTTGCACTTTGTTTAGCAAACAGAAATATCTGTTTTTATTTTTATTTGGAGATAAAACTGTTAATGTTTATAAGAAAAAAAATCAGACGGGGAGCTGCAGTGTTAATAAATGACAGCTAATTTTACAGCCTCTTTATCTTAGTCGCTGTCATGACTTTAGTGTATGCTGGTTAATATTTTGGCTGGATTACAAGTATAAATGTGGGAAACTGCAGCAAACAGTCAACTCACATACTTACCTAACTCTGACAGGCCAACCGGTCACAATCAGAGACACAAATAAGTGGATCTGCTTCTAATTGTTGTCTGGTCAGCTATAAAAAAATATAATTTAATGTAATGAAAGTATTTTTCACAGATATGATGGTTTCTATTGTGGGACTTGCCCCCATTGACTTCAACAGAACTGGATGACGTAACGACCCTTCCCTTCTTTTATTGGTTCCTCGCAAAGTAACCGGAAGTGAACTGGGACACATTTGGCGTGTTTACTTTTCTTTATATATGTATATGTAGTCATGTAGTTGTGATCCTGACGGCTTTTTTTATGGCAGTTTCTGAACACGTGTTCTCCGTTTTGATATATATATATATTTTACAGTATTTATAAAGCATTTAAACCTGCTTTTTAATATTTATAATAATAATAAACAAGTTGACCCTACTCATCATGTGTTTACATTATATTTATAAACTTTGGGACCTCAGAAAAAAAAGATTTCAATAAAACGAAACGTGGCATATATCCATCATACT
The DNA here is from genome assembly GCF_050575085.1 of Anarhichas minor. Classification (NCBI taxonomy): domain Eukaryota; kingdom Metazoa; phylum Chordata; class Actinopteri; order Perciformes; family Anarhichadidae; genus Anarhichas; species Anarhichas minor. Next base: position 18,901,661 of record NW_027466449.1, read on the forward strand.
GTGAAAATTCCGCAATTTTCGGCTTATGTATTATTCACAAGGAATTTCTCTGGAATGGGATCTTTGTATAATATAGGATGATTTCCCCCGTGACACTACCCCCCCCAAATTAATCTGTCTCACCCTTTTATTTATTTATTTATTTTTACAAAGAGAGAGAGAGAGACAGAGAGAGAGAGGGAGAGAGGGAGAGAGAGAGAGACGGAGAGACGGAGAGAGGGAGAGAGAGGGTTGGGGGTGGAGGTTAGAGAGTCTGTATAACCCCCTGCGGTCTTTTCCGGGATCACGCCACCGCTTCCACTCGGGATCCACAGCAGAGCAGCGATACATAGCTGATCATCCACCGGGCGGGACGGTGTGCTGTTTTTATATAAAAGACACATAACACTGCAGCATCACAGGGCGACGACTACCGGGACACTGCGACACCCTGTATAACCCAGAGGATAAGACACTCAAAGAAGGAGAAAAGGCAGTCTGCTGTGTGTTGTTTCCACAGCAGAAGGAGTTGGAGGAACTTGTCGCAGTGGATTGGTCCCAGCGTGCAGCCTGGATTACCGGACACACGCGGAACAATAGTCTCCTGCAGCAGACACTCCAGCAGGTCAGTGGCAGCTGTATTCTATCTTTATGTTTATGTCTTCTCTCCCGTAATGTTGGGACCAAACAAACACACAAGCACGAGCGTCCTGTAATCACCTGACATTGCAGGTGGAGGTATTTCGTTTTCCTGAAAACAAAATACATTTGCGTAAAAGTGGAACTGATGTTTTTATTCCGAAAATGGGGGATATTAAAGTGAGACCACAGCAGGTTAAAAGTGTGAAATAGGCATGAAGGCACCATGGACCCATAGTACACGTCTTTACATGAATATGTTCAACATATTACAATCATATCGCAGCCGTTCCTCCGTGTAAATCCACCATCGTAACACCGGGCTGCCCTCTGAAACGAGTCCCATGGAGTGTGCGAGCCGGGCCGGTTGGTGGCTGTGTAACTTTTCTTTTCCCCTCCCCGCTTTGACTCTCCTCCTCCCGGATACTTGCGTCAGGAAAACACGGGGAGAGGAGGAACCGACCGACACAAACCAGCAAGAGAGGCCCCGGAGGGTTGAGAGGAATCTCTGCCGGGCAGGCCCGACACCAACTGCGTTTTTTTCTGTTGGATCGAGTCCCGTGATATTCATCGTGCCCGCTCAATGTGCGCTCTGCCTCCACAGTCACGTCTACGTTACGTGGAGATAATGTCCGGAGTCTCGAGCTCGTCCGTGAATGTGACACGTTTAAGTCCTTTTGGTCACGCAGCGTTTTGTCGAGAAAAAAACAAACTCGTGGATGTTCGCCGTGTTATCACCAACATATAACAGTTTATATCAACATGTATCTGATCACTTCATCTATGTTGGGAAACATCATTTAGGACTAAATTATTCATGTCCATCTCTGTGTGGGATGTCCGGATTGAAGAAATCACGCGCATCCATCAAAGCCTCTGCGAAAAATCTCCCTGATGACCTCACGAATGAGCTGTGTGTGATTAATATCTGAACTGTGTTATTACCGCGGTGACAGCTGCACTACAGTCTGGGTGAAGGACCTCTTTACACCCGAGCTATCATACTGAATATCATGACTTTTGTAACCTATTGTATGTTTTTGATTTATTTTCTGAAAGTGTAATTCCTCAAACCATTTACTGATCACAGGACGCACCTGTAGGTGTGAGTTCTAGTGTAAATGTCACCAGCTGTTCACTATCCGCTCAAATGTTTGTGTTTAACCAGAAAACGGCCTCGCTGAGAATAAAATGCTCTGTTACAGAAGTGTCCGGGTTAGTAACAATAATAATTACACTAAATAATTAAGTTTTGGTTGTTATTTGTTATCATGTAGACCCCATAAAATAAAAGTGCTCCCGTAGGAGAACCCTTTTTAGTACCTGGTAGAACCTTTTTGTATATGTTCCATGTGGAAACTTTTCAGACGGCTCCTCTTAGTTTTTAGTATAACTAAGAGGACTATCTGTGAAAAGTTCCACCCCTATGCAGGGTTCTAAAGAGACATGGTGTAAGGGTTCCACCCAGAGCACTCTCTTGGGGTTCTATCCAGAACCTTTCAACCTTCCAAGGGTGTTAACAAGGACCCACTTAGGGTTCTCTAGAGAACCCTTTTTATATTCCAAGGGCTTCATTAAAATCCCACCCAGGGGGTTTTGTCGAGAACCCTTTTCTTTTTCAGGGGTTCCATATAGAGCCCACTCGGGGTTCTTCGTGACTCCTTAAAGGATCAGGGCTGATGTGGTTCAACCCACAACGATCATGGATCACAATCCCAGTTCTTGGGTTCTGTGGCTTGGAGAATCCTTTAACACTCATTCTTTCAATAACCCTCGAAGAACTCTTTCATCCAAAGAACCAACCTTCAGTGGAACCATATCCTGATCATACGATCAAATCACGAGCTTCATGACCGACTCAAAGCCAATCGTACATGTTTACATTCACATGTGAGAAAAGTTGGAACGATTAAACAGCTGAACGGCAATTTGATGACGTTAAATGTCGTTATTTCAGACATTTGCAATATTGATATGAGAGGAATGTTCAGTTTTAATATTCTGATATTGATTTCAGCCACATCATCCGTCACTAAGTGATGTTATGGAGACCTTTGTCTGACCCCTCTGATCCAGACCTCCCCCAAATCATAATGACACTCGCTTCTCCTCCTCCTCCTGTGAGTGGAATCTCTAGGCTACGAGATTATGAACTGGGCCTGTAGCAGCATCATCATAGTCCAAGTCATGTGACATAACAAGCTGCTCTTATTCACAAATAAATAACATAGACTTCTCTTCAAATAAATCCTCCTGTTGTAGGCAATGAGCAAAAACAACGCTTTCTGGAACATGTGGTAAAACTATTGATGAAGTACGCGGTTACGGTGACACTAGATTCTATGGTAACAGTGTTACTACCGTCCTACTCTCCTCAGTGACTCATGACTTCAGCTTTGGTTTGGTTGTAGAGTATCGCTGTGTCCGTTAAAACCTCGGGATGTTGCATTTCGTGTCCAAAGTGTGCAACATAGCGCGAAAGCGAGTAGGGGCGCAAATCCTTAAAATGCTTCCGTATTTGTATCCATATTCGGCTGCTCAAGCTCACCAAAACTCTGCTCATACTCAGCCTAGTTTAGACTGTTGCATTCAGGGGCAGCGTACTCAGCCTAGTTTAGACTGCTGCATTCAGGGGCAGCGGTAAAGAACAGACAGCCCGGTGTCACAGAATTGTTTCAGGCGATCATAACGTTGAGAATTGAGTTTTAAATGTCCGATTGTTGAGTTCTGTGGATCGAGTCATCTAAGAATCCTTGTGTTTTTACCCCTCGTCTTTTCCCAGTCTTGTGTTTATTCATTCATCTAAACTCGTGAGATATTACGTGACAGGAAAGATGCTGAGGAGGAGCCGCTGGGCATGGAAGGAGAACGGACAACTTTTTGGTTTAAGTTTGTGTGGGTGTGTGTGTGTAGGATTCTGTAGTTGGGCAGATTTGTGCATTACTCATGCATCCTCAGTCCGCCGTGCCAGGCGGTGATTTGGAGTGCCACTGAGTGCCCATTCCACTCTGCCACCGTGTATGTGAGTGCATGCATGCGTATGAGTCATGTGCCACTGAATTGTAGAAGAATGCTTGTTTGTTTGTCATGAAAAGGACATAAAGAGGAGAACAGGAGGAGAGCCAATATCTGACAGCATCAGATCATGGCTTCGTTCTCTAAGTGTGTGCGTGTGTGTGTGTGTGTGTGTGCGTGTGTGCGTGTGTTTGTGTTTCTCATAACTAGTAACTAGCGAGCACCTGGGTGCGACATAACGATCTGTTTCCATCTGTGTGTACTCGGGTTCATCCGTTCTTTTAGCTCCTAAAGAGGCAAAGCTGGCCGTGGAATCTCAGAGCAGGATTACATGCTGCAGCACGGAGTGGTATCCCAAGCACTGGAGGGCTGCAAGTTAGCTTTATAGCTGTGTGTGTGTGTTGAGGATGAGATAGATGTGAATTGTGAATTCTCAGCTCTTCGTCTCTCTCTCTGTCTCTCTGTCTCTCTGTCTCTCTCTCTCTCTCTCTCTCTCTCCTTTCTTCTGCTCACCTCAGAGATGGAAAACTGTGGTTCCAGCCTGGGCCTGTAACCTAGCAACCCAAAATGGTGCGTGTCTTAAATGAATCTGACTGTGCGTCCTCCTCAGGAGCGTGTCAGTTCACCTCACCTCCGTGCAACCACACAAAGCACACAAATAACTTTACTACCTCCATCACCGACCCGTCACTCGTTCGTTTTATTGCACAGCTGACTGCTATATTTTGCTCGTAGTGTCTTTCTGAGGGAGTGAGAGCGGCCTGAGTCATCTGGAGTGGGTTCCCTCTATTTAGTGGGAGTTGTGCATCAGAGCTGTTCGCGGTGGGCCGGGTGTCTGCTGAGCCCGGAGCCACATGTCTCAGCCCACTCGTCACACTGCCACGTCCATCTGCACCACACGAGACTCAGACATCCAACGCACGTTCATCCAGCGCTTTGTTCTCCCTGGAACCTTTTGTTGTTCTTTTACAACTTGACCAACGCGGATACACTTCGACATGTCTTACATTACCCTGAAGTGTAAAAGTCTTTTAATCCCCTTTCCCCACTGGACATAAGAAACCCCCCCACTAACATCTGGCTTTTGTCTTTCGTGGGAAAAGTTACAATTGCATTCGCTAGTGTTCGACTTTGATACGACACCTTGAAAAACTGTCAGGCTATTGATGGCATAATATGTTCGATTTTTATTAAAAGATAAATAGCATGTGTGTGTTTCTACTCGCTGTTGGAGAGAAGAGAGAGCAGAAAGCACAGCTGGTACCCGTCGCCGGTACTTTGGAAAATGAGTGTGGAATCTCTTTCAAATATTCAGTCACACTTGCACACTTGACCGTACAGAGACCAGGAAGGTACCACCTTCACCTCATTTTAAACCAGGCTGAGTGAAGCCAATGTGTGTCTTAAAGCTGCATTCTCTCTAGTGACCACCAGGGGGCGACTCCTCTGGTTGTATAGAAGTCTATGAGAAAATGACTCTACTTCTCTCTTGATTTATTACCTCAGTAAACATTGTAAACATGAGTTTATGGTCTCAATCTCTAGTTTCAAGTCTTCTTCAATACAGCATGATGTTCATTTAGTACATTATGGTCCATTTAGAGTCAAACAGACCATAAAGCAGGGGATGCTTTAGGGGCGGGGCTACACGGTGATTGACAGGTCTCTACCAGAGACGTATACAACGTCTCTACGTCACTCCTCCTCAGTCCAAATATGGTCACTTCCTGTTCACTGGTTGCATAAAAACAACATGGCCACTTCTTATACAGTCTGTGGTACTGATCCGAGACCAGTGTTTACTGAGCTGTGTGTCTATATGGTAAAAACCCTGATCACTGAATGAAGCCGAGCCTTTACTTTGTTTAGACAAAACTTATATTGCAGCAAAGACCAAAAACTCACAGAAATATTAATGTAGCATAAAGTAATTAAAGTCACATTAATGCAGCTGTCGGGCAGACGTACACGAATACGTGAACAGATAAAAGAGCAGCTAAAATGAATGCACAGTGATTCTAAAAGTCTGGCTTCTAATCGGATATTCTTTAAAAGCAGATGCAGAAAGTTTTCAAACTAAGTACCAATAAATATCTCATTAGTTCCCACAAAAATGAATGTTTGCTTATTTTCTCATAGTTGTTTACAAGTCAGACTACACCTGATTTCATCATCCTATGAATAAAATAGGATATCTCAGCTCCATATATAACACACTGTGGTACCCTGAAGTGTTTCTCTCTATGAGCCGCCGGGTAATGAGACTCCAGCTGCATTACTGCTCACGCTAATCCAGCAGAGATAAGGTGAGGACTGTGAAATTAGTCATTATTGTGTGTGTGTGTGTGTGTGTGTGTGTGTGTGTGTGTGTGTGTGTGTGTGTGTGTGTGTGTGTGTGTGTGTGTGTGTGTGTGTGTGTGTGTGTGTGTGTGTGTGTGTGTGTGTGTGTGTGTGTGTGTGTGGAGACATCCTGATGCAAGCCTAAGTGTGTGTTCATGATAACACTGGTCTGTATTTATCTGCGTTATATTACCGGCCGTTCCCCCAATAATGTGACTCATTTATTCCCGATGACGAGGAAGAACCCGGCCTCCTCGTCCGAGCGGTCTTCTTCTGGAGGGAAGTCTGGGAAAAACATGCAAATGAGGGGGGAGGGCGATTCGTTCCGTACTGATAATCCACGGGGTGACGGGTGATATGGAATGAATGTGAGTCGCTCTCCTTTCGTTCCGTTTGTTCTCTTTTTTTAAACTTTTGTTTTTGTTTCGTCCTGGAGAAACTGGCTGAGGTGGGAAACCGCATCCAGCCGTGCTCATGTAAACTGACAGAGGCAACGTTGTTAGCAACGGATCTTCACCTCAGAGCATCTTCTAGTGGACAACAAAAAAAAGGCCAGTCCTGCTGAGCGAGGATCGCTGGGTTTGAATTCCCTCAGAGGGTTAGCTGACTGAAAGACAGAGCGCCTGAAAGGATGAATGGCTTTTGTTGAAGCCTCCAAGGTTGGACACAAAGAGTGTGTGTGTGTGTGTGTGTGTGTGTGTGTGTGTGTGTGTGTGTGTGTGTGTGTGTGTGTGTGTGTGTGTGTGTGTGTGTGTGTGTGTGTGTGTGTGTGTGTGTGTGTGTGTGTGTCAGCTCTTATGGGTCAGATAGAAGTAGAAGGGGGACAGAAATACTCTGCCGTAGATGCCTCTACCTCCAGGCCAGTACAGCAGAGCGTAGAGGAACACACACACACTGTGAGAAGACAATCCGAACTGTAAACCATTCGGATTTATTTATTTGTAAATATACGTATATGGAAATGTGTATCTGGCGTTTTGTTCCTTTATTCTTTTTATATCTGCCATTTAGATCTCTTTGTAACTGCTGCTCATTTTAATAAGTATTATATAAATTATTATTATAAACCACACAGGATAAGTTTTTAGATTAAAGCTTAATTTCACAACGTGAGACTAATAGCCAACAATCTAGGTCAAATATTACAATTACACAGAAAAGTATGATTTTCTACAAAACGTGCTGTTTGATGCCAAAATAAGAGCCAATCAGCTCTTGGATCAGGGGACAGCAAACTGGAAACTGCGGCCGCCTCGATGTCGTGAGTTTATTGTTGATCACGTTTGCATGATGTCAGAGCAAGTCGGGATCGAGTCGCACACAAATCTAAGCGGCATGCGTGAAAAGATTTACTGGCTCAGCGGCTAGAGCGGGTCTTCCTGCTGCCACAAGGTTGGCGGTTTGATCCCCGTCTCCTACTGTCCGCTTGTCCTTGAGCGAGACGCTGAACCCCCGGAGCGCCGTACAGCAGCTCACTGCTCCCAAAAATGAGTATTATTGAACCCCCAGAACCCCGAAACCCGCTGACGGGATCGAAAAGTTTGCTTTAAACAGATTCTGTAAAACACATTAAATTCTGAACTCCTCAACGGAACTATGAAGCCATGATTGACTTGGCTGAGACCAACAGTCATGTGACAACAAATCAGAGAAACTTTGACTGAACTTCAGGAAGTGAACACGGAGAGGAGAGGAGAGGAGAGGAGGAGAGAGGAGAGAGGAGAGAGGAGAGAGGAGAGGAGGAGAGAGGAGAGAGGAGAGGAGAGAGGAGAGGAGAGGCTGAAGTAGAGGATGTAAAAATGGAAATAGTTCAATATTTACAGCACGTAAAGCCTCCATGTTTTTCCTACATTGGTAACACCTGTGAACAAAAATAATGGATGTTCCAGTGTTTTCCAATTTTTGTAAAATACATTATCACAGAAATTCAACTTGCGTTTTTTTCTTTTTTTATGATATATGTCATTGTAACTGTGTTATTCTGCACTAAAGACGTGTTCTAGTTCTCTCTACTTCTAGTCATGATGGTTCTGTTTCCATAGAGGAGCAGAACTTTATATTACAGAGAACATGAAGGCTGCAGAGAGAGAAATGTGACAGGAGCAAAGACTTTCTTGGTGTTCAGAGGGTTGAATGCAGCGGTAAAATGTGTGTACGTAAATGAGAACTGTGATAAAGTTTGAGTTTTAAAGTTTTTTTTCTGTGCACCTGGCTCATCTCAAACAAATAAGTAAGCGGAGTGAACGGCAGGAGGGTCGAGAAATAAACTACAAACCTGATCATGCAAAAGTCTCGTCTTCCTGTCTGAACTTCGTGAGCTTCCTGTCAGTCATCAGGGAGCGCTGCTCCTCTCTGAGGACCTCCAGGGAGCTGCACAGTCCGACATTTACATGTTTTTTTGCGTGTTTTGTTTTGTTGCTCTCTTTCTCTCTGTGTCGGCTCCCTCGTGTTTTTTATTCTGCTGTGTTTGCACTTGGGATCCATAACAATGAGAGCACACGCTGCGTGAGCAAACACAACCATCGGGAGCTCCAAAAAAATAATAAACTAGAAAATGCGCCGAGGCTGCAGTGCAGTAGTTTCCCCGTACAATGAAGATCAACGGGGCCTGGGCGTGGATCTAGCTGGTGATGGTTCTAATGAAAAACAATGACCCTGGTAATGATGATGGTGGTTGTCCCTCCCCCTTTTTTCAGGCCCGTGGGCCCCGGTGGTGCTGTCAAGAAGATGGACAGGATGAAGATAATCAAGCGGAGGCTGTCCATGTCTCTACGCAGCGCTCGGCCCGTCGACGACTCGCTGTCAGAGCTGGCAGAACAGATGGCGCTGGACGAGCCGAGCGCCGGCAGGGACGACGGTGAGACACACACAGGTAAAAACACAAGAACCCTGAGCGGACACATCACACGGCGTGTATAGGTACCAAACATCAACCACGGCATCTCAGAAGGAAGAGCTTTTTGTAGAAAGAGGGAGCGAGGCGCCGTGTGTTGTTGTGGTTATGATGGAGAGTGATTGTGTCACCTTCATGACCCTCTTGGGGAGTCGCACAGTGATTAGTTTGACTCCAACATCTGTTACGGCCGACGTCTTACCGCACAGGAGCAGACGAGGAGCGTTATTAAAGAGTAGTTTGTCATGTGATGCGCCAGTTCAACACCTTAAGAGGAGACACTACACTACAGCTCCTGTCTCTTCCTTCAGACTAGTGGAAAGGGAACATCCAAAACACACATTCAGGTGTTTATTTTACTACTTTGTCTGTTCACGTCTCTATATTTCTCCTAAAGTTACTATTAGATAATGCCTCATTTGCATATTTAAACATAACATTTCAGAAAACGTATTGTCTTAATGTCAGTAATCAACAGGGCACGTTTCATGCTGATGTATATTAGTTATTTAAGTGCATAAAGCTTTAAATAATGTGGGGGAGAGATTTAAAACAGAAGTCATAACTGATCATCACAGGACGTGCAGGAAGGTTCTGCAGAGTCTGATGTTGAGCTGTCTATTTATGTGTTGATATGTATTAATACTCTCATTAAGGCATGCAGACATGTAAACTGACACCTGAGCTTTTTCAACTCACCCTCGTCATCTTCACCTCATCGACACCATCACTTTTTTTTGTTTTCACTTTACCATCACGACTGAGAGGAGAAGTTAACGTGTGAATTAACACGTATTCACATGAGCTCTTGGATCAAAGTAGAAAGGAAATAAAAAGCAACGTCATTCTCAGAAACTCTGGCTGCCATCTGCTGGGCATCCTCCAGTGCTGCAGGGCCCCTCTGTGGGAAGACCTCACCTGACTGTGTGTGTGTGTGTGTGTGTGTGTGTGTGTGTGTGTGTGTTTGCATCCTATCCGGCTCCAGACAGAAACCAGGTCACAACTCCGTTTCGGCAGATGCTTTGTTTTAGAGGAAAAAGAGAAACAGGAAGTGAGAAAAGAAGAAAAGTCTGAGCTGTGTTTTTAGTCTGCAGAAAGAAGCAGCAACATTTGTTTCTTTGTCACTGGTTGTTCCCCTACCTGATTAATCTCACTGCCATCTCTGTCCTCTTTCACATCCTTCTCTTTAGTCTTTAATAGCTCAAGCTATGTCAGGTCATTTCCAGAGAGAGTAGAGATGGAGGAAGTGATGTAGAGGATGAGGAGAGGGACATTAAACTTTAACCACTACATCTGGTACATCTCCTCTTGCCCTTTTTCCTTTGCTGCATCGCCCTCCCCGACCCGCACATCTCTATATATCTTAGTCACGCTGTGCTAAAGAGACACTCCCCACATTTCTCACAGAGCTAATTAGTTTGACTTCTTGCACTGTGTTCTTTGAGGAGGTTTGTTACTGGAGGCGAGACTGTGAGGAAAAAGAACAATAACTAAACCCGCAAACCACTTTTTTTTTTTTTTAGCTGAAACCCAATAATAAATGTGTGTGTGTGTGTGTGTGTGTGTGTGTGTGTGTGTGTGTGTGTGTGTGTGTGTGTGTGTGTGTGTGTGTGTGTGTGTGTGTGTGTGTGTGTGTGTGTGTGTGTGTGTGTGTGTGTGTGTGTGTGTGTGTGTGTGTACAGCTATTTAATAGTATCCTAATCTGGACATTTTAGGTCAAATTATTTGTATCATGTATAATTGGAATATGGAGGTTCCCTTCCCATAAAACGTCTTTGCAGAACATGGAGAGGAATATTAGTGAAGCGTATCTGTTAGCCTTTTTAGTTTGCCTCATGCTTAATCGCTAGCATACACATAGCTATCACTCATGCTAATCGCTAGCGTTCACATAGCCCAGCCTTGAATGTAAACTCAAATTCACAAATGTTTGTGAGAATTTATACTGTATTTTGTCATAACAGACACTTAACCTAATCATAATAATAGTCAGCATGGTAGTGATTAGCATTAGCACTTAGCGCTAGTTACGAGCATTAGGGTAATGGCCATAATGTTAAAAACTAGCTAAAGCTAAAGTAGCTTTGACCAAGTCCAGCAGTTAATTTGGTGGTTTTTAATCTTCTGTAACTGTAGCATTTAATGATGGTGGAATTAGCCAGCTAGCTAGCTAATTTATGAACTAACTTAATGCTTCATCTACACTCTCTTGTCACAGCGTAGTAAATCACATTGCTATCTCCAGTTAATCAGTCATTAACACTGATTCACCAGATGTTGTAATGTGCTGATATTTTATATAATAAATCCACAGAAAAGAGAGCAGAGGCTCGGCTCTTTTCACGCTCTAGAGGCAATCTTTCAACTTCCAGGGCAGATGCACTTTAGCCAAAACTCACAGGCTTAGTTCAGCTACTCTTTAAACCCTCATGCTTGATGAACACAGTGGACTTTACAGTGCAATGTGGTGTAAATTGGGGATTATTTAAAAAGATATGAGATGTGACATTTGGGCCTCCTCCCACATTCTGCACAAATGTTTCATTAATACTAATGAATGTAAAGAGAAAGAAGATGATACGTCCATGCAGACGGTCGCATATTTCTGAGGGGTTAAGTTAAGGAGCATTTGTTTCTTTTAAGTTTCCACCAACAGTCATCTTAATATCTTCTCTCGTCCTTCCATCGGTCGTTCGCGTTTCCCTTCACCTCATGTGGCGCGTTTCCCACAATGCATCTGCTAGTTGTTCCTCTGCATGTCTCTTTATTCTTTTCTTAACTCTCTGTTCTTCAAAAATCAGCCTTTTTATCAGTTCATGACTCAACATATTTTCCCCTTTGCACGCCTCATGCATCACACACCTTCCATTCTATTTCTGTGACTGTGTGCTCAGACCTGTTTCTTCTTCTAACACGAGTACAGCAGCTGTATTCATTCCCACCATTTCATTTTTTAAATCTTTCTTCACTACATAATGTGCTGTTCGTACATGTTCTGCTGCCTTTACTGTCTGGTCTCTGGGTGACCTTGTGTCGCCTTTTTCTCTTTTTTCCTCCCTTCCTTCCTACAATTTCTCTATTTTACTGCTTCTGTTCCCTCTCCTCTTCTATTTCCTCAACTCTTCATCCCTCTCTTTCCTTTTTCTGGTTTTGTGTCGACCCGCCCTTCACTTTCTCGCTTTCTCTCGCACTCTCTCCTTGTCTCCCCTTCTCTCTTTCCTCCCTCCCTCCCTCCCTCCCGCCTGCATCGCGTGTCTCTCAGAACCCGTGGTGGTGTGCGCCGTGCACCCTCCCGCCTCGCACAGCGCTCCCTCCTTCCTGCGTCAGTATGCCGGTCACCTGGGCCGCACCGCTCTGCGCAGAGAGCCGGGCGGCGGGCTGGAAAGAGACAGAGCCTACCTGAGCCTGCACAGGACTGGATCTCTGGGTACACACACACACACACACACACACACACACACACACACACACACACACACACACACACAGTGATGCATGTGTGCACCCATAAGCACAATAAAAATAAACATGCAGCTGAATGTTCAAGCAAATTCATAGATTCTGTTTATTCAGATGTTAGTAAAGGAGTATTTTTGAGTACACATACGCAAATACTGAAGTACAATTTTGAGGTGTTTTATTGTACTTGAGTATTTCCATTTTTATGCCACGTCATACTTCTACTCCACCACGTTTGACAGGCAGATATTGTTTAATGCGAATGTTGCTTGTACATTTATTTGACAGCAGTAGTTACTTTGAGGATCAAGGGTTTGAACACAAATATACAGTATAGTATATGATCCAAGTATATAGTCCGATGCATTGCGCATACATGCACAATAATAAACCAGTAAGAACAATCGAATAACATGACGTAACTCAGACAGGAGCCATTGTGCTACATAATGAGAGTACTTTTACTTTTGATACTAAGTCCATTTTGTTTGTACTTTTGTGCTTCTGAATGCAAGAGTATTTAACATCAGGCTTGACTTTAACATTGATCCCCTAACTTTGTAAAATAAAATGTGACAAATAAATACAAATATATTAAATTTACTGAATAGTTATTTATTAAAATAATGGCATCCAATACCCAATTCAGATGTTTGAATAGGTATCGGTGCATCTCTAGCTATTAGATCTGAGGACTTCTTCCACCACTAAAACAAACACTCTCCCTGACGTTACACTCGATCCTAGTCCAGCCTTTCCTTTCTTTGTTGTAACAACATGTGTGTCAGTAGCTCAGGAAACAGAACTCCTCTGTATCTTTTTGTCCTTGCATGCATTCACAATAACTCAGCTGAGCAACATCAAGCGAGGGCAATACTGCCACCTGTGGTTGCACAACTCACACATCCATGTGTCAGGGTTTCTAGTGCAAGACTGTATTTACTGACACAAGTTGGCTATCCTCCCAACATTTCCCATGAATCTGGAGGGATAAACTCTAATGACCTTAATCCAACATACACGCACACGCACACGCACACACACACACACACATGCACACAACACCAACATGCTCACACAATCACCGGTTCCCCTCTGTCTGTATGCATTATGTAATGGTACGCTTGGTCCGTTGCTATATGGATCCCAGTAATCTCATGTCCCACTGTGGCAGAACGGCTTTGTATCGGGAGCGGTGGGATGGAGTGAGGATGGGGAAAGTCAAGGATGGAGCGAACGCCTGGATGCTGGAGATGGGTTCAGAATGAAATGGAGCTGAGACAATCGCCAGAGATTGATTGCGGGAGACTGAGCGATACAGAGGGAGGAAAAGCATAGATGAAAGGAGGGAGGGAGGGAGGGAACGACGTGGTAGGAGACTCCTTTAGGAGTCGTATTAGCTTTGTGCTGTGAGTCCCCCGAGTCCTCGGCTGAGTGAACTGCAGATAGACCACAAGGAGAGAACTAGTCTTGTATCAGGAGCTTACACTTCATTGCGATCAGGCAAGCTGGGAATCCGATGAGAATGGAGGGATGCAACTTAAGAAACAGGGACAGCAGCATAGCTCTGGGTATAGTTTGAACATTTTCAATACTTTTGCTAATATGATGCCTGAGATTCAGTACCAATACTTCTACAATATATCTCTGAAAAAACTTTGCCTAAAACAAAATAAATAAATGAAATAGTGTATCTGATTTATCTGAAGTAAACTACCGTATTTTCCGCACTATAAAGCGCACCGGATTATAAGGCGCACCTTCAATGAATGGCCTATTTTAGAACTGTTTTTATATATAGGGCGCACCGGATTATAAGGCGCATAGAATAGAATAGCGTCGTAAGCGTGTCTCTTGAAAGGTGCCATTTTGGGGTCTTTATACACACAAGTGGTGTTGGACTAGGAGTAAGCACAGTACCGGTGTTTACCGCGGTGCGGCTTTGTAGTTTACCAGTCGTACTGAAACATTTTGACAGAGCGCCGTGTACAACCAGTATGGATCAACCAATTAACCAATTGATCCATATATAAGGCGCTCCGGATTACAAGGCGCACTGTCGTTTTTTGAGAAAATTAAAGGCTTTTAAGTGCGCCTTATAGTGCGGAAAATACGGTAGGTTATGCATCACAATTGATGGCAGCTTTCAGCAGTTGATGGTTGTCAATACTCTGCTCTATGGACACATTTAAGTTAGTACCTAAAAAGTTTTTGATGCAAATACGCAGACATGCAGTAGCAGTAGAAGTACACGGCAGTAGTAGAATGCAACAGATGTTGATGTTGATGTGGGGCGTTAAAGGATGAGTTTGACATTTTGAGAAATGCGCTTATTCCTTCTATTCATCCGGCTTTGAGTCTTTGTGCTAAGCTAAGCTAACCATCATCTGGCTGTGCGTTCATATTTAACCAACAGATACAGAATGTCTGTGCTGTCAATCTTCTCCTCTTGCACTCAGTAAGAAAACGAATAATCGTATTTCCCAAACTGTTCTCAAACATGCCAGTTGTTAGAACACGAGAATGTATCTGAACTATACCAATGACAAAGACAAACCCTATGAATATCGGCTCATTTACACCACTAGAATGTATTGGCACACAGATTAATGGTGTTTAAAAGATGATGTAAACGTGATGCGGGGCCCTCTAGGCTGCGATGACGCCCACTAGGGTGGCCTTATAATTGGAAGATGCGATGCAGCGGCATAAAGGCTGCTCTGCATGCTAGAAGAACTTTCCACGTGCTGGTGGCTCACCGCATTCAGCTGGTGCCCTCCTGCAGTCACCAGTCTGTTACCCACAGACCATTGGGTCTGACAGAGTGACTTCATTCTGTGAAATCCACAGCTGTTATCGGAGCGAAGCAAAGGCCTGCAAATGGACCAAGCTTGTTTCCGAACCTGGAATAGATGCTATTCTGTTAATATAATTAGATGATGTGTGTGTGTGTGTGTGTGTGTGTGTGTGTGTGTGTGTGTGTGTGTGTGTGTGTGTGTGTGTGTGTGTGTGTGTGTGTGTGTGTGTGTGTGTGTGTGTGTGTGTGTGTGTGTGTGTGTGTGTGTGTGTGTGTGTGTGTGTGTGTGTGTGTGTGTGTGTGTGTGTGCGCTTCCCACTGGTCGGTTCTGCTGACTCACTGTGTGCCACTCGGCAGTCGGAGCACGTCGCACCCTTTAATAGAGCAACATGATGATGTAATCTCTCTTTTCCTTCTGCACTAAAGAGCTTGCCCGCCCTTTCTCTCGTTCTCTCGTTCTCTCTCTCTCTCTCTCTCTCTCTCTAACTTGCTCCATCCATCCATAGGAGTATTCAATTAGATTCACTTTTCATCTGTGTAAGTGGGCCTGACTGCCGGGGTTTATATGTGTATGTTAGGTGTTTGGCCAGTTGCCAGAGCCGGAGAGCTTTTACAGGTTTGAGATTCATCTGTCGCTAACGTGGACCGACACCCGATCTCCTCCCAGTGAGGAAACACGACCACTCTGTGAAGATCTGTAGTTACGCTGTGGAGGATTAGTCGGCCCTCCCGTCTGTTTTACTGAGGAAAAGCACAATGCTGAAAGCTGCCCACACTCTTAGAAATAAAAGGTTCCAAACGGGTTCTTCCTGAACAGCTGAGGTTCTACCCAGAACCATTTGCTGTGGAAGAACCTTTTTTTTATTTTTAGAAAGGCTTTTTCAAGAGTTCTTTGTGAGACTAAGGGTTAAAAAGAGAACGCACACAATACAGAACCACCCCCCCAAAAAACTGTTGATGTGAACCGAGATTGTTGTAGGTTGCTCTGCACCACATCATGTCTTTCAGGCTCTAGGGTTCTACATGAAACCCTTGGAATATAGAAAGGTTCTAGGCAGAAACCCCTGGTTGGGTTCTAGATGAAACCCATGAAATATATAAATGTTCTAGGTAGAACCTCCTGGTTCGGTTCTAGATGAAACCCTTGGAATATAAAAGGGTTCGTGTTGAACCCCATGGGTGGGTTCTTGTTTGCATCCTAAGAAGGTGGAAAGGTTTTGGATAGAACCTCCAGAGAGAGTTCTGGGTGGAACCATTACACCAAAGAAGGGTTCTCTGCAGAAACTCTTATAAGGGGTTCTGGGTGAAACCTTTCACATGTGGTTCTAGGTATAACCTTTTATGTTGCGTTCAAGGTAGACCCTAAGTTCTAACAGGAACCAAAATGGGTTCTCCTATGAGAAGAACCCTATATGGTCCTGTTTAGCACCTTTTGTTTCTAGCCGCTGGCTGCTCTCTCTGATACCGTCACAGATGTCTCCTCTCGTTCTGTTCTCTCTACATACATCAACATGCTATATTTAACCTCCAGATGAACGCAGAACGGTTCTAAAGATAAAGGAAGGAAAGCTCTTCAGACCGCTGTTATCTCCCCCCGTGAATCGTCCGCCACGAGAGACCCCGTCTGTGTGAGGGATTTAATGTAATGCATTAATCGTTGGAGCCCTCTGCCTCACTCCCGGGCACTCTCGGCCATTTGCTCACACTAACCCTCCTGTCTCACCCCTCCAGATTGGATTTAATAGGAACAATAGAGTGGGTTCCTTTTACGCAGTTGGTCTTGTAAGCTTTTTGTGTGTGTGTGTGTGTGTGTGTGTGTGTGTGTGTGTGTGTGTGTGTGTGTGTGTGTGTGTGTGTGTGTGTGTGTGTGTGTGTGTGTGTGTGTGTGTGTGTGTGTGTGTGTGTGTGTGTGTGTGTGTGTGTGTGTGTGTGTGTGAGGGCTTGCTGTTACATTAGCTCATGCTTGAGGCACGAGGGAATATGTTGCTTATGAATGCCGTTGATTTTCAAAGCTATGTAGGAAAGAGAGGGAGGAGAGGGGGAGAGGGGGGGGGGGGCGTTGGGGACCTCCAGCTGACAGTCGGCACTCCGGTCCCAGTAATTGAATAATAAGATTCCTTGGATGCAGATAAAAGGTTTAGAGGTAATTACTGCAGTCTAAGTTCTCCCTCTCTCCCTGTTCCTCTTTCTGTGCGTTCCTCAGGGACGTTAGATGCACTTTGATTGTCTCGCTGCTGGACGCAGACTGTGGTGTTTATGGATACAAAAAGAATCGCCTCTACAGTATAGCTCCATTGGAAACTCAAATGTTACCAAGCATATGTGAGAACTATTTCAGAGTCATGCGGAGAAGTTGAAGTGAACAATGCCGACTTAAAGTTCACCCAAATATTTATTTTAATAAGCCTTCCACACGAAGGTGGATTAGAGATGTTTTCAATAAGTGTTAAGTGTACAGTGAGCCAATGATCCCATATTTACTTACCTAAGCCAGCGGCACCATTACGTTTTATGTGGGTTGTGTGTTTGTGTAAGTAGTCTTTTAATTAAATGCATCATTATTGACATGTTGGGTGTGAGAGCTGTTCTACAGCAGCGTGTTTTGTCAGTGAAGGCAATGTGATTATTGGCCTGACTGGCGAGGTGCGGTTCTATCTCACGGTTGTTGCACACATTTCAAGTGTTGGTTCCGTGAAAATATGGCATTAGATACTTTATCTCGCTGACATTTAGGATGAAGTCGCCGTTCAACACGTTCATCTTTCTATAAACACTTATTTTTAATGTTTGTTCCTGTGACTGTTCCAAAGGACACATGGAGGGAAATGTGCACACAGGAAACGGTGGTGATGTGGTGCTTCAATACCTTTCTGTAAAAATAATAAAAGATCTGTGATGATGAAGGTGCTCACTATACAGAATAGTTACTTTTTGTATTATATTATTGATGCATTAAACTGTAAGCATAAAGTTTTAGTTGGTCGAGATCATAGTCTGTATATAAGAAGTACGTATTGGTCATGACGTCACTTGTTGGTCTGTAGACTGCAATTTTGAAGCCTTGAATTCAGTATTTAGGCCGTCGCCATTTTGGGTTTTTATTGCAACCAGAAATGACTCAAGACAACCGAACTCTGAATAAGACAAAAATGTTACAATTAATGAAGTGAAGTGAAAACACACCGTGAAAGGGTTAAAGTTGAAAGACGAAAACACGGACAACTCCCAGACTGGACAATGCTGTGGTAGAGACCTGTCAATCACTGTGTAGCCCCGCCCTAAAGCATCCCCTGCTTTATGGTCTGTTTGACTCTAAATGGACCATAATGTACGAAATGAACATCATGCTGTATTGAAGAAGACTTGAAACTAGAGATTGAGACCATAAACTCATGTTTACAATGTTTACTGAGGTAATAAATCAAGAGAGAAGTAGAGTCATTTTCTCATAGACTTCTATACAACCAGAGGAGTCGCCCCCTGGTGGACACTAGAGAGAATGCAGCTTTAACAAATGAAGCTTTGGCTTCACTTTTCCAAAATGGAGGTTGTCACCTGGTCGAGAATTACTTATTTGGGTTGTTTAATCTATAACAAGGCATCATATTTTATGTATTGATCCTGTTTTGTTTTTAAAATCCTAATCTGAAATGTAGTAGCTGTTAAATAATGTAGAAAAGTGCAAAAAGTAAAGTTCCAGCAGACCAACACTGTACCTAGTACTAGGTTAAATGTACTTTGTCACTTTCTACTAAAGATACAACTGTTCAAAGACGCCTGTAAAAAAATTCAACAATTAAGTCTTCACAAAACTTTCAATTGAGCCTTTGTTTTGTCCCGCCCCTTGAAAGCAGTCCGGCCAATCACAGCGTAGCATCGTCTGGATCTCATGCAGCGGTTTCAGATGTTCTTCATCTTCAGGCGGGTTCAGTGGATTTGGAGCTCGTCCTGTTTAAATGTTGTGTAATAGTGATACTCATTACCTGGAGAGGTTGGAAGGAGATATACGTTCGTGGAGCTAACATCAGCAGAGGACGTTAGCACATCATTAGCTAGCGTTAGCACTTCTATGCTACGCTAGCTACTGAAGGTGTACTGAATGTATTCTAATGATGGTAACAGTGATTAAAGAGGAACAGGGTTGTTCTTTAGTTTCATTGTCTTCTGTCTGGATCTCCAGGTGATGTGTCGTTCACTGTCACTCTTTGATCTGTAGCTTTAGCTTCTATCTTTATCTTTTAACTGTTTTCACTGATGAATTTAGTTTGACATCCTGGATTCATCCTTCAAACACATATTGTAAACCCTTCTGTCTGCTTCTCTCTGAAATCACATATTCTAAAAATATGACATTTCTTCAGGGAGTGCAGTTAGTGACAGTGTGGGCTCCGTGGTAACGTCGTCGGAGTAGCAGCTGTCTGAAGCCGATTGTTTTAGACGTAAGATTGTTGTAGACGTGCTGTTACAGGGTTATAATGGGACCTTGATGCTTGTGCTGCTGCCCCCTTCAGACCGTTCTTCACATTTCCTTTGGGACGGAAGTTATCTGTACAAAGAAAACAAGTTCAGCCAAACATTCATCAGGATCAACACTTCCTACATCCGGCTAGTTCCTCGTTCGATATCTTTATCGCGAATGTGTGTTTCTTCCTAATGTGTTTGCGCTGCAGGTGTGTCACCTAGAGCCATGTTTTTATAGAGATGCACAGTTACCGCGTGAGCAATGGCGTTTATGAGGGATGGTGGATGTGTGCACGGGTAGAGAATGAATAATGGCCTGTGCTTCAGGTCCACGGGGGAGGCACGGGGGTGGAGAGAGAGAGAGAGAGAGAGAGAAACAGGAAGGTGGAGAGGATGTATGAGACGGGGGAAGATGATGGGATGATGGGATGCCAGAGGCGTCACTCCGAGGGACTCGATTTCTGCGCCAGAGAGTGATGAAGACAAGGAGGAAGAGGGAAGGAGCAGGAGAGAGAGAGAGAGAGGGGGGGGGGGGAGAGAAGGCGATAGAGACGGAGTGCAAGAAAGAGGATCGCACTGTATTCAACACCATCTCTGGACCCAGACAGAGATAGGAGGAGGAGGAGGAGGAGGAGGAGGAGCCAGGGAGGGAGGGAGGGAGGGAGATTGGTATCACATGAGAGGGAGGAGAGTAAAGAGCAAGGTGAAGAGAGGGAGTACAAGATGCAAGAGGACTAACTGCACCGATAGGGGCGCCAGAGGAGAGAGAGGGAGAGAGGAGGAGGAGGAGGAGGAGGAGGAGAACAGCCTGAAGAGAGTGGTGAGCTGAATAACAGTGGACACTGGACTGGAAATAGAAAAGTAACGAGAGAGAGGGAGAGGGAGAGAAGGAAAGAGGTCATATAGTTCAAGTGTTTTTCTTCCTCGGGAGGAGCCGGATGTTTATTCAGATGCAACACCTGTTATTCTATTCCCAGATGATCGTGTGTTAAACAGTTTCCAGTGTGTGTGTGTGTGTGTTGGACTCTGCAGCATTTTGCGCCTACCTGCACGCCGTTTGACCTTCCGTAGTCAGCAGGCAGAGCGAGACTGCAGAGATAGAGGGGGAGGGTGGGAGAGGGAGGGAGAGAGAGAGAGTGTTAAAGTGGAGTAGTGGCCGAGGGAGTTGTTGCATTGTGATTCGTCTGCACCGTCCTCCCGACCTGTCCTCCACTTAACGGGACAAACAGCCTGAAGACTTGATCTTTCTTTTTGCCCTTTAACGGCTCTTTGTGAAATGTATTTTTGAATATATATATATTTTAATACCACTTCCCACTGGAACGATGGATTTGTCAGGCAACCCCCCAGGGGGCTCTGCACGTGCTCCCGGCGCGGGAAACCCGAGGACGGGGGAGGCTAGAGTGGGAGAGGGGATGATGAGGCCGTCACCTTTCCGTATGCTTCGAGTGCTGGACTCGTGCCGTCCTCCAGGAAACCGTATCGGTGAGTCTGGTCTCCGCTCCGTCCTCCATTTAATCAGACCCACACTCTCATCTGTGGAGGTTTTTCAGGGGTTAATATGGATGATTCTGTAAGTCACATCTTTGTGTAATAAAGCCTACAATGGTTTTAATCCCAGTGCATTAACAAACATGTGTCCTATGGTGCTATTAGATACAGAGACGTCACCTGTAGAGTCTCTAAATGTCTGTAATGTAACTAAACGTCTCTTTAAAGGACGTTTCCTCTCAATGAGTTTGTTCTCAGACTCTGATGATAAATCTCCACTTCAGCAGCTCTTACATTCACCAAACTTCACTCTTTCATTCCTCTCTGTGTGCTGAAGGTTCACACATCACTCACACACTCATTTATACACATTTATTAATAAAAACATGGAGGTAATAGATTCATTTTATGACTGTTGACAGTATTTTGTGATTTATGACGTGATATAAAGAGATATCATAAACTCCCTTTGTAAAAACCTTTGACTTTAATATCTCAACAACATGAAACATGAATTTTGAACCTGACTTTATCCAATGTTCAGATTTCTGTTCTGGAAATGTATGAAAATTAGCACATATTTGAGAAGATAATGTCTCTTTTGCATATTTAAACATAACATTTAAAAACATAACATTTAAAAAAACATAACATTTAAAAAAAAAACTCATCCGAGTTATCAACTTTGGAGGTTTCATGTTGATATATTTTAGTACATTTCTTTTACCCCATTCATCTGCAGTGTCTCCCCTTAATTGGTAGAATAAGCTGATCCCACGGATTTGAACATCTTATTAATAATAATTTATTCATTTCTAAATGTCATATGTGGCTGGTTTAAAGATGGCCCGGGGGGGGGGTGGTGGTGTGTGTGTGTGTGTGTGAGTGAGAGTGAGAGAGTGTGTGTGTGTGTGTGTGTGTGAGTGAGAGTGTGTGTCGGCGTCTTCAGGGACTCCGAAGAGAAGAGTTCTCCTCTCAATGGTATCTCTGTTCCTGCTGCCTCTGGCCTCAGAGCAAGAAGAAGAAGTAGAAGACTTCAGTTCAAAGCAGAGTTGTAAAAGTGTTAATGCCTCGGACGTAGTCAGTGACTGTTAATTCTACCAGCGAACCCACTGAACTCAAAGACTGGCCTGCCGAGTGAGAGCTTATGTTAAAAATGAAATCCCTAGATTTCCATTACTCTCTGAAGGACTCTTAAAGCAAATCTTTTCAAATCTTTTCCACTGGCTCTTCAATCATTATCCTGAGGCGCCGCCATCACGTGCCGGAGATCTGCAGCTATGTGGAGTCCGTGCAGGAGGCAGGAACAGTCCTAGAAGAAGCGTTCCACTCTCACTGCTCCAGACGGGCTAGCAGGGAGTCGGCTGTCCTCATCGAGGCCATCGGGCTCCACACAGGGAGGCGTGACGTGTACTGTCTGCTGTGGAGGTGGAGCAGAAAGAACCTGCAGGAGAACAATGTTCTTGTGTGATCCGGAACGTTGGTTTGGGACAAGATTACTTTGTCGTTTTATAATCCTTCGATGCCTCTTTTCAACATAAAACTTTCATATATATATATATATATATATATATATATTTAAAAAAAATACTGAATGCACCACTGACTGTGGAATTCCCCACAGAAGGCTTTAAGAGATGTTCCTTGAACATTTTTAAACTACCAACTTATTTATTCAGCATTGCCTTTAACTAACCGTCACTCTTCTTTTGCATGTTTTATCTTGCATTATTTGCATGTTTTATTCTTTTAGTGTTTGTTATTCATTCTCTTGTTTCCTCACTTTGTTTTAAAGCACTTTTTTCTGACTGCTCCTCTGTGAGAAAGCTGCTGCATAAATCATGTTATTCTGGGTGTATGAGAGACGAATCCACCGCATAGCAGAACATTATCGTACCGCATAGTTTCCAGGCACCAGGTGAAGGAATTTTCCACCGAGGTCAGCCCCCCCCTCGTCTGATCCGCCCTCATCTCCATGACTGTTTTCACACAAACAGAGGAGATCAGGACCTTTCTGAAAGTGAGATCTCTTGCGTGTGTGTGTGTGTGTGTGTGTGTGTGTGTGTGGGAGATATCCTGGATCAGTTTCCCCGTCACTCCGGTGTCTGTTTCCTTGAGTTTGCGGTTTCACCATCGGTGGGTTGATTCCTGATATGAAGACTGACGCTCTCGGTTTTCTTACCAAGCTGCTCTGCATGCAGACGCCGTGTTTCTCGTGTCTGGCTTTCGAGGCCGCGGGCCGAACATCGAGACTCCTGTTTTGCAACGAGCATATGCTGCTTCTGACAACAGATAGTTAGAGCGACGGACAGCTGCGATCCACACAGGTAGTTGAAGAGGCCGGGGGGGTGGGGGGGGTTAGTGAAAGGTGAGAGGGCTGTGACTTCACCACAAGAAAAGGAACGTTATGAAATAACAACTGAAAATGAGTGATAATCACATAATAATTCATAGTAATTCATGACTTTTATTTATTTTGGTTATTTCTTTCAATATTACGTATTTATTTGAAGGTGCAGTGTGTGGGATTTGGCGCCATCTAGCAGTGAGTTTGCAGATTACAACCAACTGAAACTTCTCCTGTGTGCGGTGAATGTCTCTCTCTAGAGCCAGTGTTTGGTTTGTCCGCTCTGGGCTACTGTAGAAACATGGCGGCCTTCATATGCAGATATAAATGGCTCATTCTAAGGTAACAAAAAACCATTATTATTTTCAGGTGATTATATTCTTAAGGAAACGTATCCATTTCTGCCAATACATCCACCTAAATGTTGCACACTGTTCCTTAAATATTGAACACTTTGGGGCTCCATCGGTGTAAGAGGAATCCATCTTGAACTGACTCTAGTACAAAGAAAGCTGTTCCTCCTTCTTCTCCTTCTCCTTGTTATTCTACTATGTCTTCATCTTATCCTTCTAGTTCTACGTCTTCTTGTTCTTCTTCTTTGTCTTCTCCTTCTCCTTTTTCTTTGTCTATTTCAACTTGTTCGCCTTCGTCTTACTCTTTCTTGTTCTTTGTGGTCTTTCTTTCTCTTCTTCTTCTACTTTGTCTTCATCTTCGTCTTTTTCTTCTCCTTCTACTTATTCTCCTACTTCTTTGTGTTTTTCTTTGTCTTCTTCCTCTACTTGTTCGTCTTCTCCTTTTCCTTCTCCTTCTTCTGTGTCGGCGTCTTCTTTGTTTTTCTTTGTTTTCGTTCTCCTTCTTCTTCTTCTTCTTCTTCTTCTTCTTCTTCTTCTTCTTACTTCCTGATCTTATTTCAACTGAAATCCTGCTCCACCTACTCTCCTATCCTTCAGTCTCACTCTTCTGCCTATGGTGTCTGTTTAAAATGTAAGCAGTACATCATGGTCAGTTTCTTCTACCAAACACACACACACACACACACACACACACACAGCGTATGTGCTGCACACGACCCAGACTAGAGAGCTATCAGGCAGCATACACTGAAACCCAAAGAGAGACCCTTCCCCCCACATTCACTCACACAAACCCCTCTGATGGAAGCAGTGGTGTCTGCTGCACCGTGACTCATTAATCAGATGGAGTCTGAGGGGAACAGAGTTGTGGGGGGGTTGGCGGGAAAAGACGTTGCATGCTGGGTGATATCGATCTCTGACCTCCTCGTCTTACTAATGGTGTTTTATACACACTCTGGTAACACCCCCCCCCCCCCCCCCCCCTGCATTGCTGGTGGTACAATCCATCCTCTGCTATGTATCTGAGACAGGTGAATGAAATCTAAGGCTACATCCACACTAATACGTTTACCGCGGTTTTAAAACGAAAGCGATCTACGTCCACTCAGGCGTTTCAGCATCGTTTTCTGAATGATTTCCGTCCATACTAGCACGTCTGAAAACCAATATCACATGGCTATTCACGTACGGTATTAAAGCTGAAGTCTCTGTCGTACTGGAGAGCGTTTTTGCTTTTGTTCGTTTACAGTTTCTGTGTGAACTTCACAAACGTTGTGCAGAACAAAATAAGCATCAATAAGAAAAGGAAAGTCCTCCGTTTTGTTTCCGTCCTCAAAGCTTCAAACCGTGACTTCAAACGTCCGCTCCGTAGGTCTGATAACACCGCTCACTAATCGCTACAATAACAGTAGTAGAATTATAAAATGCTGAATTTAACGGCACAAAAGCTGCTGGTAAAGACAACAAGGTCAGGTTATGGTAGCCGATTAGGAATGATGATGTTTGTTTGTTTTATTACACCGGTGTGACGAATCAGTGAAGGACACGTCGTGACTGCTAAGACCCAATCAAGTAGCGAACGTTGGTGTCTACGTCATCGTTTTCAAAGGTCTCTGTTTCTGCCCGTCCACACTACCACACAACCCCGGAGTTTTTTAAACTTACCCGGCATCGCTCGTGCTCTAAAACTCCGGAGTAGTGTGGACGCTGGGCCTAAACGTAGCAAAAGATATGCATTTCAAAAGGTAAACTTAGTAGACGTGGATGTAGCCCAAGAAAGACGAGCGGTTGTCATTAACAGTCTGTCTGTGTCTCTGTGTGTGTTTCAGGTATCGTCCACGAGAATGTGAAGATGGGTTCAGATGGGGAGAGCGACCAGGCATCCGGGACGTCCTCTGATGAGGTCCAGAGTCCAGTGAGGGTCCGAATGAGGAACAACCACCATCGGCGCATCTCTAACGAGGTACATGGGAAACTCCTTCTCTACGCAGCATTCGCTTTATAGGGTTTTATAGTGTGTTAGATTCAATAAGATATTTCTATGGAGTCGTATGTTGATGAAATATATTGAAATATCGTAATACACAAGTACGTCATCTAAATTGATAATAACAAGCACCTTCTTACTCAAATGACTCTCATGAGTTAAATAAAACTATTATCTTTCTTTGCTTTAAATTCATTGTAACATTTTGGTCGCTTAAGAATTCATTCATCAGCGTTCGGTTGTACTTAGCTCCACCCTCTCGTGTCACTACTGGTTGCAAAGAAAACAAGATGGCGACGACCAAATGCCGAACTCGATGCCTCAAAACAGCATCAACAAACCAATGACGTCACGATGACTACGTCCAGTTCTTATATACAGACTGTAGTTGAGTTACATCCCTAATTCACACACCACTCATCGTCATTTCTTCTTATTTGGCAGCCATCTACATTTACTTATTGTTTACCTGTCCACGCAATGCATGATGGTAGTTATCTCTCAGTTAGTGAATGTCGATTTTTACAATCATCTTTTTGTGTTGTGGGATTATTTGAATTATTTGAATTCCAATAATTAGGATAAACCCCGTGGTGGACTTCTGTTTATAGTCAACAGTGAACAGACACACCTGTTTGTTTCTGGTCACCATAAGAATGTGAGTGCACCTGTGGACAGGTGTGTTGTGCCACATGTCTCTGCCAGAGTGTGTCTGTGTGTGCATGTGTGTGTGCATGCATGTGTGTCTGTGTGTGTGTGTGTGTGTTTGAAGGAGTTGCAGAGTGATGAGTGCAGCAGTATTACGGGAAATGCCTCTGGACATGCAGGCTGCTGCCTCTGACTGCTGTGAACAGTGGAGGGGACTAATTTAGATAATTTTTACCACAGAGACAGAAAGAGAGGAGGGTGAGGAGGGTGAGGGGGGGGGGGGGAGAAAATACTGGGGTTAGAGAGTAATTATGGGAGTCGGAATAATTATCAGTAATGACAAAGAGAGGAGATCCGGAGGAATGAGGCTCAGGAGATGATAAGATGAGGAGGGGGAAGGAGAGATGGAGGACAAAATGAACCAAAAAAACAACATTTTCCTCTCAGCCCCCCCCCCCCCACTCCCCCCTCGGTCACCCCTTCCCCCATCTGCCTTCCTCCCCTCAGGAATCTGTCCATTCCTCTCTTCTCTGCTCCTGCTTTCCCCCTCCTCTTCCTGTTTTTTCCTCCTCCTCCGAGCATGAGGATGGCACTACCACAGTGCCATCCTCTCTCTCTCTCTCTCTCTCTCTCTCTCTCTCTCTCTCTCTCTCTCTCTCTCTCTCTCCCCTCTCTCTCTGTGTGCAGTCGTGTGGCGGGTCAGATACATGCATCGTGGAAAACAAACGCATGTGTGAGTGTATAGAAAGACACGTTTAAGGAGGACAATGAGGGAGCTACTAGAGCTGTTCTGCATTGTGAGTATGGAGACACGTGTGTGTTTGTTTGTGTGTGTGTTGGTGTTTATTCAACGTAAACCAGTAAATCAGAGGGCACGAGTGTCTGTTTGTCCATCGAATATGGGAGTTCACGTTTGTTTTGGTCATCAGAAGTCACTAGCTTTATGATTTGCATGAAATATGAAGTCTATTATAAGAAAATCTGAGGAAAATTTGTATTTATTTATCGAAGTAATCTGCAGCTTTTAGTGTGTTGTTCTCGCTGTGCTTGCATTCGGTGTATTTTACTCCATGATTCTCACCTTCAGTGGAGCTCACAAATGTGTAACTTGCTCGGGTCAAAGCCGGTAGGTCGTTGTGTGTGTGTGTGTGTGTGTGTGTGTGTGTGTGTGTGTGTGTGTGTGTGTGTGTGTGTGTGTGTGTGTGTGTGTGTGTGTGTGTGTGTGTGTGTGTGTGTGTGTGTGTGTGTGTGTGTGTGTGTGTGTGTGTGTGTGTGTGTGTGTGTGTGTGTGTGTGTGTGTGTGTGTCTTTCAGTTTGTAACCGTCCTCAAGGTGACGGCTCCCGTGTAATACGCCGTGTTGTTACGTTAGCGAGATGAAACCATTACAGCCGTGAAATCCTTCTGCCTTTCATCTTTAGGAGTACCCCCCCCCCCCCCCCCCCCACGAACGCTCACATGTAAACACACATATCAGTTCACATGCGCTGCATCGAGGACACGCACCGCGGGGCTGTTGGGACCGGGCCAGCCGGGCCACCGCTGCCATGGAGACGACGCATGAACGACATCTTACCAGCGAACACGTCCTACGTGGATAGCACATATAGGGCTGATGCATTGTGGGAAAAATAGCACCACTTAAATTGTATTCGAGCAAAGGGGGTCGGGAGGGGAAAGTTATTCCAGCTGATGTGGTTATAATAACAAAATAATGCAGAACATTTATTTGGTGGTAGTATTTAGTTATTTTATTCATAAGTTGTTTTGTTTAATTAGTCTAGATAAATTTGCCTACAAGTTTTTTTTACCATATAAATAAATCATAGGAAACACAGATATTTTGCAGAGACAATGAACTCTTGGTGGGTCTGTGTCGCCCTTTGATTTAAGTGTTGATTAAATAAAATAAAATAAAATGAAATGTCTAAAATAAAATGTCCCGGTGATCAATTTAGTCAAAGTCTTTAAAGAACTGATAAATTGCCAAGAAATATGATGTCACATAATGTCAGGTGATGAGAAGCAATTAAATTAATTAAGAAGACTAAATTAAGACTATATTCACTTCATGCTTTTATTTATTCATTTACATCACAGTACGGAACATTTTAAAGATGCCAAATTACATCTTTTTATTTTTTATAATCCAGCCTTTATCTACTCGGGTAATCTCATTCAGGCAATAATACAACACAAAGCTACAGACAGAAGACATTTACACAGAGACAAGAATAGAACATGATCACATCAACTATGTAATATATCATCTCATATCCAGGCATCACTGCTGTAGAAGTGAATATTCTATGTTTAAACACATCTAAGTTGTTTATAATGGGTATAGAAAACGCATGCATGCCTCCACTGTCATTGGGTTTCAATTCAAGAAAAATAAATAGTGGTTGATAGATGTTCAGCTCTTGTTAAAGGTGCAATGTACGGCAGCTTTAATATAGCAGCAAGCAGCTTTTATCTATGTAGAGATACACTGGAGTTCCCATTCAAATGAACGTAGCAGGGGGGGTCAGAGCGGCGGCCATTTTTATCTGTACCGTTCTGCCATTGTGCCTGTTGTAAAATTGCTTCATCTACACACTTTTGTCACAATGTAGGAAAGCACATTGCTATCAACAGATGAATGACGAGCTAAGATAAGCTAGCTCGCCAACTAGTGGGCAGCTGGCTAGTTAGCTAGCTTGCTAATTCCACCGTGCTTAAATGCTACACTGGGTACAGGAAATGAGTGGAACAGCGGGCTGATTGGTCTAACGGTCCCTCCGCCTCACTCCCCGCTGCTCCGGAGAACAACAAGCTAACTAGCTAACTAGCTAGCCACCCGTCTGTCACCATAACAACTAACAACAATCACCATTTTCTGTTTGTAGTCAAATGACCTCGGAAACAGTTCAATGTCCGTCCTACTCCTATTCTATTTCTACGTTTGCACTGTCAGCCTCATTAGCTGCAAGCCACCAGCTCAGCCGTCGCCATGTTGAGAGCCATTGAGAGTCAGTAAAAAAGTGCACCCAATCTTGTAAAAAAGCTACTTTAATAATGTGTGATTTATATTTCGTCCCCTTTCTCCCTCTCCTTCTCCCTCTCTCCATTTCAGGACATAAACAAACGTTTGTCTCTCCCCGCTGACATCCGGCTACCGGAGGGCTACTTGGAGAAGTTCGCCATGAACAGCCCGCCCTTTGACAAACCCATGAGCCGCAGGCTACGGCGCGCTTCATTGGTCAGTACTCATTGTGGTCTCTGTGTGTTTTTATCTGCATCTGTGTATTTGTGTGCAGAGCGGCTGAAACCAGCTTCAGTCAGCTGCTTTGGTGATGTGTTGTTCACCACAGCTGGGTTTGTGCTGCTGCTTTTGTTTTGAAACAAAGGTAATGTGAACTTCCAACGCCATCATGCACAACGAAAGTGTTTGACTCAGGCCGTTAGATCCTCTGACACGCTAACACACAAACATGCGCTCATTTTAAACACGTTTGTCACCAGTTATGCTATAGAGTTTACAATGGCTCAGTAGGGGGATGAATTATGAATTCACTCTGGATTATGTATCCAGGCCAAGAGCATTATGGGTATGAATCTGCGGGGTGGGATGGATAGGTGGGGGGGGGGGGTGTCAGTGGAAATAGGCAGATATATTCATGAATATGCAGCTCTTTGTATTGTTGCTGAAGTCCTCACTCGGTTTTATTTTGGTCACACTTTATTCCACATTACTTTTGTTTATCTTTTGTGTTGGTGCACTTTTAAATAAAACAAGATTGCACTGCTCCCCGTTTCTACCTCTCAGTCTGCCTTACTGATACATTTAGCTTCAAACCTGATTACCAAAAGCCTCGGTGTACTATGGGAAAGCATTAAGGATTTGCCCTCCATCGACCATTTTGACTGTAATTATTAAAGAGGGCCGGTGCCCTGCCCTCTGGCTCTCAGCTTGAAGAGATTTAATGACGCAGCTTTTCTGCAGGAGTCTCGCAGAGATGAAGGGAAAAGAAACTTTGAAGACAGGTTTATGGTGTAAAGGTGGATGAGAAGAAGGGGATCAACTTTAGAGGTGTTTGAGGACATTGTCCAACATTCTTGGGTCTGTCCACTTGTGTGTGTTGCTGTGTGTCTTTAGGGGTTGTTGCGTGCATGTGATGTAATAGATCGATCAATAATTCAGCAAGCAGTGTCGGACTCATCTGCTGCAGCTTCTCTCCTGACGAGGATTATACACCGGGACACCTTGAAGTGAACCAGAGAGCAAGAGGGAGGGATGACTGGAGGATTTTATAGGGAATAAAGGACAAGGCATGGTTTTAGAAAGTGGGAAGATGTTGAAAACAAGGATGTGTAGTTGAGTAGCAGGTCCTCTTGCTAAGCCTGCAGAGTGTTTGTAGGAAGCTACAGCCCATCTGTTTTTATAAGAGATGCTAATAGTGTTAACCTTGTTTAGTGTCGTGCATCCTTTTGACTGTGCAGTACACGTTATGTTCCAGGCTTACTGTCACAGCTGTTATGTGTTCCTCATAGAGCTCTTTGAGCGGTTTGAGCAGCTCCCATTGGAACTAACAAGAAGTTTGACGGGTTGAAGCCCCGTTTCAAAAATGTCTAATCGGCGTGTGCTTCCTCCGTCACACTTTACCTGAATGAGTGCAGGTTTGAAAACGACGATATGCCTCTGAGCACGCTGATGTAATGGCGTCTTGGTCTGTCAGTGTGCTTTTCATTTGTCACAGTAGCATGGACCACGAGTCGGGTGTCCTTTTACAGACGCTCACATTTGAAACCATTTACTTTGATCTTTGAATCGCTTCCAATGTAATGCAAGTGAACTCGGTTGGTATCAGCTTCCTCTCTTGGCTGCTGCCAATCGATAATCAATTATTCACAGCGGTCCAATGAGATTCAGTGTTCCATGGTGCTGAGGAAAGGGATGTCATTTTATCTCAAACTACTTAACACTTAGTCGTCTAATGCTCACTTCTTTCTAACCCATTCAACCTTGCAGGTATATACTGTATATGTTTAACTTTATAACTGTGAAACTGAATATCCAAATGACCCTTTGCTAAGCCCCGCCCCCCTCTCCTACTCCGTCAAGTTGTCAGAGCTATAGACTGTGAGAAGTGCACCAATTGTTTTGTGGTCTGGCATTTTGAAGCGAAGAGTTTGGCATTTTGGTCGTCTCCATCCTGGTTTTTGGTCGTCGCAATCTGTGTTTTTTGCCGCCGCCATCTTGGTTTTTTGTTGTCGCAATCACTACAAAAGTGTTGCAGTGTCTGTATCTGCAGAGACCCATCCCTACTCTAAATGCATAGTAGAGCACAGATTTTAGAGATCTTAGTTCTCATAGTTAAAATCACCTTAATGTCAACAGAGGAAAAAACAATCGCCGACGTATGATCAGCAGGTTTACATGACCAAGGTGACACAGTGCAACACGTTCATTGGTTGATTGAGTGAAACCTTGACTGCATCATGTTAATGAAAGGGTTCTTCGTTCCTCCTCCTCTTTCCTGCCACCTCTTTTCTTAGCAGAAGGCTGTCATTTTCCATCTCTCTCTCACTCACTCACTCTCTCACTCTCTCACACACACACACACACACACACCCATCAAGCCTTTATAGGCGGCACAAGGAGAAACCCTATTTAAAAATGAAATGTGGTCGAGGTAATGGACTTTCTTCTCAATACACATCAGAGCTGTACACACACACACACACACACACACCCCTCTCACATCTCTCACTCTGCTGTCTGTCGGTCCGTCTATCTGTGTGTCTCCTCGGCTCCTCCATAGGCTGACGGACCCAACACACATTTTGTTTGGTTTTATGTTGCTTTAATTTTGTCACAAAAAAACTTGGTCTGACCTAGTTCTGCTGAGTAAGCTCACTGGAGCGTTGGGAATGAAATGAACCCTTTGCCTTCGAAAGCACACACACACACACACACACATATACACACAAAAAGACGTAAATAGACGGAGAGTGCAGTTGCGTAGTGTAAGCAGAGAGTGAGATGCTTTGTCTTAGAGACACTTCAACAAGGAGAGAGGCAACAGATTTATTTTCTGGAGTGGGTTGGATGTCGGGGAGGAAGGTGACCATAATGTGTGTGTGTGTTCTGTATTTGTTGAGTGTGTGTGTGTGTGTGTGTGTGTGTGTGTGTGTGTGTGTGTGTGTGTGTGTGTGTGTGTGTGTGTGTGTGTGTGTGTGTGTGTGTGTGTGTGTGTGTGTGTGTGTGTGTGTGTGTGTTGCTCATGAGACCGACTCCCCTGTCAAAGGAGCAGCATGGCTCAGCAGCAGCTCCTGACAGCCGCTGTCACAAACAGAGATGGAAAGTGTGTGTGTGAGAGAGAGAGAGAGAGTGTCGTGGGTGAGTGAGTGTGTTTACATTTAAGCATAGGCTGCATGTCTCATCACAAAAGTCCTCTGACCTACAGAGTCATATATGTACAATAACCAGGATGCAGATTGAAAAAATAACAAGATGAAGATGGCCAGAAACCAAGATCACCGCGGTCAATAACCAGAATGACGAGAGCTAAAAAAACAAGATGGAGATGGTCAAAAATCTAAACTATGAGCTTCAAAGTCCACTCCCATCCACTTCTTGTATACCGTCCGTGATGCTCACACATATTCACATATGTTTACATTAATATATTTTATGTCATCAGACTTTTGAAATTATTTTCAAGCATTGCAAATTACCAGGTACAACACAAGATTTGGAATCGAAAACATGAATTACATTCTGCCTGTTTATGCCTCATTATTATACAAATTGCAATTTGTGCATACCCCCCCCCCTGGCTCGTAGGCATGCCTTTAAAGAGATCACATGCTTCATCAGCTAACTTGGTCACTGGAGACGCCCCCCCCCCCCCCCCCCCTCATACGCACACTTACATGCACATAGACTAGCGTCGGCCTGGCATTCATATCAACGTCATGATGGGAAATAAACCGTGGCTGAAACAACCCTGACTGAGGGACAAATAAGTGAGGGAAGGAGACAGTTAACAGGCTTGTGGGTGTCCCAGCTTGACGTAGCTGCATCATCTATAATTCATGACCTCCAAACCCAGGAGCCACATACATTATGCAGCTAGACCTTTATGAACCGAACTCACCGTACAGATATCTATAGAAGTGTTTAGAATGAATCGGGTTCGCTGCAGTGAAGAGTCGTATTTGATTGTGTTTTGTTATACTGACTTCTTGTGGACAAAGAATACATGTGCAGCAGACAATGACATGTGGTATATTTTCAGGCCTTACACGATACAGCGAAGACCCCAGTGTAGTTGTCTTAGATGAAAACCAGATGTGCAGGAGACCAGGGGCAGAAGGGTGGATGTGTAGAATGAGGAGGCCACATACATTCTCTTGCGTTCCGCCCAGATGTAAACATGACTTGTACCCTATATAAAGATGAAGCGAGCGCCCTAGAAGCAGGGACTTTCGGATTCGACTTGAGACCTCCGGACGATCTAGACGTCTGTAATGGCATGTGTTGCTTGTTTGTAATAAACTTTATTATACCAGCAAGAACAGTGTCCACGGAGCATCCTTCATCATCACTTCAACAGGCCTGTCGCATGCAAGATACGACAGACATCACTTTGTAGCGTTAAAGAGACAAATGGGGATGTAGATCAGATTAAACCAGCTAATGCTTTAGCACACGCGCACGCACGCACACACAGAACAACAACGCCCCTACAGTTGTAGGCCAAACGTCAACAGCAACAGGACTGGAATCTGAACTAACAGCCTGCAGGATGTGGTTCTCGAGCCAGTCAGCTCATGGTGGACCGGTCTCGTCTGGCCCACCATCAGGCTGCAGCCACAATAACAGCAAACTGACTCAGTGGTAACACACACACATCTTCTCTCTGTCTCCTCTAGTCTGAGATCGGCTTTGGGAAACTTGAGACCTACATCAAACTGGACAAACTAGGAGAGGTGAGCTCAATGAAGAAAGATCAGATACGAACTCCTCCAACACTCCGGTTTGCTTTATTTCCCGCTGAGATAAACACGCTTCCTGTCTCTGCAGGGGACGTACGCCACGGTGTTTAAGGGCCGAAGCAAGTTGACAGACAACTTGGTGGCTCTGAAGGAGATCCGGCTGGAGCACGAGGAGGGGGCGCCCTGCACCGCTATCAGAGAAGGTACCGGTCTCATGAGACCCTGTGGTCAGTGTTGTTGGGACCCTTGGTCTTTGTCGACCATGAGAGAACCACGACCTGACTCTGATGTGTCCCCCTCTCCTAGTGTCTCTACTGAAGGACCTGAAGCACGCCAACATCGTCACCCTCCATGACATCATCCACACTGACAAGTGCCTGACTCTGGTGTTCGAGTACCTGGTGAGTGTGTGTGTGTGTGTGTGTGTGTGTGTGTGTGTGTGTGTGTGTGTGTGTGTGTGTGTGTGTGTGTGTGTGTGTGTGTGTGTGTGTGTGTGTTTACTGTGTGTGTCTTTAGACTGGAATCTAAATATTTCTAAATATTCTGTCTCTCTGTCTTAATGTCTGTCTGTCTTTGCTTTCTTTTTTCTCTCCGTCTTTCTTCCTGTTGGTCTGTCTTCATGTCTTTCTTTCTTTTTGTCTCTCTTTCTGTCTTTGTCTCTCTGTCTCTGTCTCTTTCTGTCTGTCTCTGTCCTTGTGTGCCCTCAGGAGAAGGACCTGAAGCAGTACATGGATGACTGTGGGAGCATCATGAGCGTTCACAATGTGAAGGTAGGTCAACGTGAAACATCCTGGATCCAAAGAACTGCTGCTGAATGAAACCATATTTTCGACGACTGTAATACAGAATAATCTCAGAGATTTAATCTCTAGAAAGTAATAACATATCAGCGGACCGCTGGACTCCTCAGAGATAATTAAACATGTTATTAGATCAGTGTGTCGGACTAAAAGACGCTGTTCTTTATGAATGTTTCCTGTAATGACCCGTGTGTAACAGTACGTCCTCTTCTCCAGATCTTCCTGTTCCAGCTGTTACGAGGTCTGGCGTACTGCCACAGAAGGAAGGTTCTCCACAGAGACCTGAAACCTCAGAACCTGCTCATCAATGAGAAAGGAGAGCTCAAACTGGCTGACTTTGGTAAAAACCACCTCTGAACTAACCGTGTTCATACTGGGCCGAGTGGGTTTCACTTCTCCTCTCATCTCCCTTTGATCTTATATAGAATCACTAAATGTTCTCATCACAACTGTGACTTATGACACAAGAACAAAGTCGCCTCATCTATACAGATGATACAATCAGGTTTACATACTCAGCATTGTTAAACTTAGGTTAAAGATGAAGACCTCATTTCTATATTTCTAAAGCTCCCTCTTGTTTTGTCAGTCTTCTTCCTCTTTTTCTTCTTTTTCTCTCTCTCTTCTTCTTCTTCCTCTTGTTCTTCCTTGGAAATTATTTTTCCTTTCTTTCTTGTACTTGTGGTTTTTAAGCAAAAGTCTTGTTTCTGTAGTTCTTCTTCTTCGTCTTCTTCTTCTTCTTCTTCTTCTAGGAAATCTTCCTTCCCATAAAAATAAACCAAACTTTTCCCAACGGTCTTCTACAAACGATCAAACGATTAGTAACTGTGTCCTCATGTAATTTATCGCAGTCAACAGAAATCGAGCATCTTTAAACGTCATTTTTTCCTCTTATGAATCTTTGTAAAAGTAGTGACGGACGTCTGTACGTCGTCTAGAGGGAGGACTCGTGAAGTCGTCTCCAGTTTCTCACTTCACAGATCAACAAGAGTGATGCAGAATAAAAACATGTCCACTAGAGACGCGTTATCTCGAGGTTTATTGAAGATTCTGCTTCTTCCTTCTCACAATGCTCGACTCAGATGTAATCTACAGACGGATGGTCATTTATTTTATAAAACAGTAGCAAGAACCGCTAGCGCCCCCTAAAGCACTCGGCTCCTTCAGACGACGTGTGGAGAAGTTTGCCCTTTCTGTCAGAAATCTCCTGAAGTTTAGGAAACAAGCCTACCTGGTTAAGTTCAGGACAGATCCTGTTTGGGGTTAAAATAAACCTTTTCTGGCAGAAAGCCCTGAAGGCAAACTTCTCCAGTGTGCATCCCAACAGGAGGTAACGTGACTCAACACTGCCCCCTTCAGGTGATAATCTAAACACGTTGTACAAACTCCAGTCAGTGCATTCCTCTGTGTTCTTAAGTCTTCGTTGTGGTTTGATGAGCTCTGACATACCAGAAAAAGAAGAAGCAATATTCACATGAATTAATGTCGTTTTCTGTGTTTGACTTTAGGTTTGGCTCGAGCCAAGTCTGTTCCTACGAAGACGTACTCCAACGAGGTGGTGACATTATGGTACCGACCGCCGGACGTTCTCCTGGGCTCCACCGAGTACTCCACGCCCATCGACATGTGGTGAGCAGACGCGCAACTACAGGAGGATGAGTCGGCATCTTTTAACTTCCTGTTCCCTCGTATCGAAGGGTTTATTTTTATAGCATAGACAAACTGGTTTATGCAGGTACATTTAGACTCCGTTTCCTCCGGTCTCAGTATGAACGTGAGGTTTATCTCAGAGCTCCGGGTGCCCACAGACGGCTACTATTATTTAAAGTTCACACCATGTCTGATTCAACAACGTCAGTGACGACAGGAGGAGAATCCCAACGCCGAATCTCTCGCTCGAGGTGGAAATAATTCAACTTTTGTCCAAATAATCAGAATCAGAATCAGAAGCGTTTATTGCCAAGAACATTACACATACACAAGGAATCTGACTCGGTGAATGGTGCATAACAATGAACACAGTGACATAATCGAGACATAATTCAAAAATAGAAAAATATTAACATATACAATAATATATAGTAAACAGATAACAGTACGTTAAAACAAATGATTTTCGTGCATTAGCTTCATTCACGTCTTTGTGTTGAACGTTGGCTTCGCGTTTGGTGTCATCCAAAGGAGAAAAATCAGATTACATTACATTACAGTCATTTAGCAGACGCCTTTATCCAAAGCGACTTACAATTCAGAGTCTATCACATTTCTACACCGTAGACACAACTACGGAAGCAATTTTGGGGTTAAGTGTCTTGCTCAAGGACACATCAACATGCGACTAGCAGAGCCGGAGCCCGGGATTGAACCGCCGACCCTCTGATTGAAAGACGGCCCTGCTATCCACTTAGCAGTCGCAGATAAAAACAACATGAAACTTTGTTGGTCTTTCATTTGTTCGATGTTCCTGTTTCCAGGGGAGTGGGCTGCATCTTCTATGAGATGATCACCGGCAGACCTCTGTTCCCTGGATCCACCGTGGAGGACGAGCTTCACCTCATATTCCGCATCCTCGGTGAGACGACGCCAGTAGAACCCAGATATGAGCTCCGCTGGTGTAGCGTGTGTGTGCGTGTGTGTGCGTGTGCGTGCGTGTGTGTTGACCGATCCTCTCTGTGTTCCACAGGTACTCCCACAGAAGAGACTTGGCCCGGCATCACCACCAGTGAAGAGTTTAAGACGTACAAGTTCCCCCGATACCGAGCCGAGCCGCTCGTCAACCACGCGCCCAGGTCTGTTGTTGTGTGTGTGTGCGCGTGCGTGTGTTTTTAGAGTCACTGTATGATCAAAAAGAACCGATAAGCAGTATCGGTAAGATCCTAACGATACCCATCCCAGTAGGAACTGTGGTCGAGTGTTTCTCAAATCTAACCAAAAGAGACTCTATAAAAAGTGAGTTAGCTTTCATTTACCTCCCCCTCCCTCACGGTTTCTCTCCCTCCCTGTGTCTCAGGATAGACAACGACGGACACGACTTGCTCTCACTTCTTCTTCAGGTGACGAACATTTCTCATAAGCATGAACACTTTTAATAAAACAAGACGTACAATCCTCACACTCTTTGTCTCCGTACAGTTTGAGGCTAAGAAGCGAGTCTCGGCTGAGGAAGCCCTCACACACTCGTACTTCAAATGTTTCGGGGAGCAGGTTCAAACGCTGACTGACAGTGAGTACACACACACACACACACACACACACACACACACACGTTGGAGTGTACAAACAAACAGTTTCAACCAAACGTCTTGTTGTTTTTCAGCTGCATCCATCTTCTCTGTAAAAGGCATTCAGCTCCACAAGGATCCAGGGAAGAGATCCTCAGTCTACCCAGAGTCAAGTGAGTCCTCCCAGATACAAAGATGGAGGGGGGGGGGCGGGATTCTCTGTGGGATTATGAGATTAAGAGGTTAAATCCCACCCCTTTAGGTGGACCACAATGGACCCTTATTTCAGAGAAGATTTGTACGCAAGTCAACGTTGGTCCCGTTTGAATTGTGCCATGAATTACTCGTGTGATGTTTGTCAATTTAAAATGTATGCTTTAGGGCGGGGCTACACAGTGATTGACAGGTCTCTACCAGAGACGTATACGGCGTCTCTACGTCACTCCTCCTCAGTCCTAATATGGTCACTTCCTGTTCACTGGTTGCAAAAAACAACAACTTGGCAACGGCCAAATTGCCAAAGTCGAGGCTTCAAAACATCAGTCCACAAACGGATGAGAGACGTCACTTATGAGACTTTCGGGTGTGAAGTCTTTCTGTACTCTAGTTGAACGTAAAATTATCTTTTATATTGACAAGCGTGTGTGTGATTCACGGCACGATTCAAACGGGATCAAATAATTAACTTCTCTCCTCGTTGACTACCGTTCATATATCATCCCAAATAATATCCCATGGTGGTCTATTGGAAAGGGGGCGGGGCTTTCACATCGCTACAGAACAGACTCCGTGTCCTCTTCTTCTCTTTCTTCTTCTCTCTGTTTGCTTCGTGTCGTCTCTCGTGTCTCACACAGCGTCCACATCTATTATTTCAAGCTTCCACTTCATACAAACTGTAAATCCTGAGCAGACTTTCATGCTTGCCAGAGTCCCGAGGACTTTGCTGACGCTTCGTCCTTTAGCTCCCTCCCTCTGTAAGCGACTGTTAGATTGACTTCAGTGTCTCCGTCTTGTGTTTCTTTCCTTTCTGTCATGTTCTGATAAACTGTCTCTTCTCTTTCTCGGTTTCCCCCATGCTCTCCGTTCATCTTCTCCTTAATCCTTTTCTATCTCCCTTGTGTGCCCTCCTCCACAAAAAAAACAACTCAATATCTCCAACCTCCCCCCCCCCCCTCCCCCCCCTTAACCCTAAAAAAGCGACGGCCCATAAGCTGGGTTCAGCGCCCTCGCAGTACTTCCAGAGAGAAGCAGCCAATCCCAGGGCTCAGAGTCACAATCTGTCCTCCACTTCTACTGGCTGAGTGGCCTCTACCGTTCTGGTAAATACGGTCTCTTTCATTCTGTCTGTCCACCCCCCCCCCCCCCCCCCCCCTCTTTTAGGCTCTTTTCTTCTGTCCATTTTGCACTTTTGTGTCCCACTCAATGTTTGCTGCACTGAACTAAACTCTGGTACGTTTCACTTTCCCTCCTTGGATTCCCTGAACAGAGACAGCACCATCATTGTGTCTCTAGTTTCCTGTTAACGCTCTGAACCCCAAAGCAGTTTCGGGGCGTTTTTACGCTCCTGTCACATTTGTTTCTCTGTTGCATTGTTTTTTACCGCAATATAAAGTTCTGCTCCTCTATAGAAACAGAGCCACCATGATAGAAGTAGAGCGAACTAGAACTAGAACGAACTATGTCTTTAGTGCAGAATAACACAGTTAGAATGACATAAATCATAAAATAGAAATAATATAACAATATAATCTATATCCAACATGTTTCAAGTGTTACTAATGTAGGAAAAAAAGGAGGCTTTACGTTCTATATTCATTAAACTATTTACATGTTTACAGCCTCTCCTCCTCTCTCCTCTCTCCTCTCCTCCTCCTCTCCTCTCTCCTCTCTCCTCTCTCCTCTCTCCTCTCTCCTCTCTCCTCTCTCCTCTCCTCCTCTCCTCTCTCCTCTCTCCTCTCCTCCTCTCCTCCTCTCTCCCCTCCTCTCCTCTCCTCTCCTCTCTCCTCTCCTCTCTCCTCTCCTCCTCTCCTCTCCTCTCCTCTCTCCTCTCCTCCTCTCTCCTCTCCTCTCCTCCTCTCCTCTCCTCTCCTCTCCTCCTCTCCTCTCCTCTCTCCTCTCCTCTCTCTCCTCTCCTCCTCTCTCCTCTCCTCTCTCCTCTCCTCCTCTCTCCTCTCTCCTCTCCTCTCCTCCTCTCTCCTCTCCTCCTCTCTCCTCTCCTCTCCTCCTCTCTCCTCTCTCCTCTCCTCTCCTCCTCTCTCCTCTCCTCCTCTCTCCTCTCCTCTCCTCCTCTCCTCCTCTCCTCTCCATGTTCACTTCCTGAAGTGTCTCCTCCTTGTAGTCACATGACTGTTGGTCTCAGATGAATCAATCATGACTTCATAGTTTCACACTTTAATGTTTTTACACCATCTGGTTAAAGTGAACTCTTTATTAGAGGAGAGATTTTGAACGAGACATGTAGAATAAAATGTTTTTGATCAAATATGATTTTAAGCTTAGATTCGTTTTTTGTTTTTTTGACAGAACCGTTTGTCACACATGATGTGTTCAGGGCCCGTCGGAAAGATAAAACTCAGGCGATTATGACAGTTTTCACAGCTTCTGGCTGAGATAAACGGGGTTCAGAGGGTTAATTCCTCTCCGGCCTTCCCTCACATTTCAAGCATCGTCTCAGCTTTCACTTAATCCTCTTTATCTCAGCGTGAGCTTCACTTCAGGGATGAGAGATGTGATCGTGAGGAATAACGTGGTCGAGTGCTTTGATTCTTTTCATTTGCAGTCCTGTTCAGGTTCCTGCAGAGAGAGATGTAGCCTTTGTGTTCAGTCTGTAAGTGTGTGTGTGTGTGTGTGTGGTTTGTGGTTTTCACTGCAGTGTGTTTGTGTGATTTTAGCTTCAGCAACATGAGATCACAGTGTAGCCTAAAGTTTCTGTCCACATACCTCTGTGTTGTTTCCGTGAATAGAGAGTTTAGGTTCTTTCTTTTCTTCTTGCACAAATCCAGATGTTTTGGAAGAATTTGACGGTTCTGGTTCCCTCGTTTGATCAGACCTCTAGAGATACACTCGGTTCTGCTCTCATGCTCAACATGTCTCGGCTGAAAGCAGAAGAATAGAGTAAAAGTAAACCTTTACCTTTTAGCTCATGAATATTCATCATCACACGAC
Source organism: Anarhichas minor (assembly GCF_050575085.1). Lineage (NCBI taxonomy): Eukaryota > Metazoa > Chordata > Actinopteri > Perciformes > Anarhichadidae > Anarhichas > Anarhichas minor. The sequence continues at coordinate 18,943,237 of NW_027466449.1, forward strand.
TGACCTGCTCAGAGGTGAAGAGCCAATCAGACGTTAGGATTTAACTGATTGCTACATTTCATTCATTTGTTCTTGACAGTTATTAACATGTGTGTAACATGTATGTAACACGTGAAATCTATTTATAGTTTGTAAATATATAAATTCAAATGAAATAATAGAGAATGTTTTTAAATGTAGACAAAACTAAACACAGAATGGAGAGTTAATGTTGTGTTAATCTTCATATTAATATTTATATATATATTTAACTTTCATGCCAACAAAGCCACGTTGAATTGAAAGTATATTTAAAATATATTAAAGGGGAAATCACGACCATAATAAGTAATAAATAATAAATAACATTGCCAGCGTTACTCCTGCTGTTTACAGTCATTATAATATTATTATAATATTATTATAATATTATTTATTTTGTCTAAAATGTTTCTCTCCTTTCTGTTCTAGGATCTAATCTTACCCAACGTTAGAGACTTCTACACTATTTATCAATCAAAGGAATTGTGATGAACAGCTTTTATTAGTTTGAGTAAAAGTGAAGGATTAGTAGTTTGACATAATATGGGCCATGAGCTCAACCGTGTCTCTGTCAGAAAGGCCTCCAGCTGGCTAACTGTTGCTACGTTTGGGTATCATAATGAACTCTGTTTTTAATAATTATCTGAGTCATTTGTGAAACATTTGATGGTTTCAGGTTCTCAAATGTGAGAGTTTGCTGCTTTTGGCCATAAAGTCTGTTTTCTGTCTTGCTGGCATGAAGTGAAATCTGTGAGTGTTTGTTGGTTTGTCTTAATGAAACCAAACCTGTATTCACATGTGTCTCTCTGTGTCCCTGTCTCTCTGTGTCCCTGTCTCTGTCTCTCTCTGTGTCTCTGTCTGTCTCTCTCTCTGCGTCTGTGTCTCTCTCTCTGTCTCTGTCTCTCTCTCTGTCTCTGTCTCTGTCTCTCTCTCTGTCTCTGTCTCTCTCAGCCCAGGGGAAGAGCAGGAGGCAGAGTGTGTTGTTTTAGTGCCGGCGGTGCTGAGGTGAGGACATGGACACGTCGATCCGTCCTGTCAGACAAACATTCACTGACCCTGCCACACACACACACTGAAGGAGCGACACACACACACACACACACACACACACACACACACACATACACAAACACACAGACTGAATAAGAAACACACACACACACGTATAGCAACATTGACACAAAACCCACAGAAGTTAGGTTGAACCATTTGTACTTGACAATAACCCTCAGACCCTAAAGACAGAATAAATAAAGACAAGTGCGGAGATGCTGGAAGAAAAGTGGGAGAGTTGAGGGTTCTCCTTGCTGCTACGACCGCTGCTGTCCACCAGAGGGCAGCGCTGAGGACTTTGTGAACAGAACTTGCTGCATCAGCGAGCTGTGAGGAAGAAGAAGAAGTGAGACACAAAGTCAAACCTGTCACTTTCTCTTGAAGCTTTGTTCAGACTGTTGTTGTACATAAAGAGACTGAGCTGTAGAACTCTGCTTTTTCTGAATATTGCTCCTGAACCCTGAACCTCTCGGCCCTTTATTGATCTATACAACAACACAAACACACAAACTCTCTCGTGTTCTCGTCTCTCTTTATCTCTCTTTAATACACAAACACACACTTGTGATTCACTTGAAAGTTAAGAGTGTGTAGATGAATGGAGTTTAGGGAGATAAACTTTAGCACCTTATTGTCCAGTAGAGGTCAGAGTGGTCGTTACCTCATCGGTCACTCGAGCAGGCAGGAAGTAGAGAACCTGCCAGATGTGAGAGTAGAAGAAGAATTAAAAACAACAAACCAAGAAAACAACAACTCACTCACCATAAAGGACAGATGTGTTTACACTCTCAGAAATAAAGGTGCTAACTAGAACCATATGTGGTTCTTTGGCTTGTCCTCATTGGAGAACCCTTTTTGGTTCATGGTAGAACCTTTTGTAAAGGTTCCACTGGGAAAGGGTTATACCTAGAACCATCTGTGTAAGGTTCCACACAGATCCCCCGATAAGAGGTTCTACAGAGAACCCTTCAACGGTGTAATGGTTCCAACACAGAACACTCTGGTTCTATCCTGATCATTTCCTTCTTTCTAAGGGTGCTAACAAGAACCCACCCAGGGGGTTCTACTAGTACCCTGTTATATTCCAAAGGTTTCCTCGATAATCAACCAGGGGTATCTACAGAGAACTCTTTTATATTTCAAGGGTTCTACCGAGAACCCTTTTTTATTTTCAAGGATTCCATCTAGATCCCATCCAGGGGTTTTTATTGGGACCCTTTTATATTCCAAGGGTTCCATCTAGAACTTACCCGGGTTTTGATTTTTACTGTTCATGTACTCTGTGGAACGGAATCCTCAAAAATAATGGTTCTTCTGAAGCAAAAGGTTCTGGGTAGAACCTCGGCCCTTCAGGAAGAACCCGTTTGGAACCCTATATTTCTAAGAGTGTACCTTCACCAATGAGATTAGACACTATACTTCAGTACAATTAAAACACTGAGTCACCAGTGGTCCACAGAAGGACAGACTGTGAGGACAGAAGGGACAGGAAGTGGACAAACCCTCACATTATTCTTAGTAACCCCGTTTCCTCTTTTGCCTTTGACTCAGAAGTTGTCTTGATTAGTTGTGTGACGTGCAGGTGTTGCTGTTGAAAACGTTCCTCTTTGCACCTGATTTTTTTTTACCTCTTTAGACCACAAGTAGACCATTCCCCCGTAACCTCTCTCGCCCAACTCCACTCGCATTTATACTTTTACTTTATTTTTCTTCAGTTTGTATATATATATATATATATACGATCGTACGTTTTACGATAATTCCAGGATGCTGTTCTCAGTCTTTACTGTGTTCCCACCAGAACAGTGTGGCGACTGGCTGGGGACGTGTTGCACATTCCTTGAGCTCAGGACTTATTGCTAGTGTTGTTTTGTGGTTTGCTGTGAGGTACGTGCTGGTCTCGTCTGTCACCCCAGTGGAGCAGACGATGTCCAACATGGCCCTGAAACCCTTATTTTGCAAAGCTGGTTTAAAAAAGAACTATGTGAAAGAGAAGAGTAATTTCTTAGCATCAACCTGTCAGTCTTCTGTGTCGTTCACACTCTGTTAATTTGGCGATAATATTGCTGTTCAACCCTTGCCATTGTCTTTACTCGTCATCTACTTAAAGCATGTTTGTGTATTAAACACTCAGTTGGTCTGTGAAATAGCTGCTGCTGGAAAAAAAGGTTTAAATTGTGCATGAAACATGACCGTATTACATTTATTTTTACATCAAACATCACATTAACCTGCAATGAGTCGGGACATAGAAATTAAAATAAGAGTGGAACGGACATTCTCATTGAAATCACGTAGCAGGATGGTCTGAGTGACGGCCATTTTAATGTGTTGCGTTGCCATTGTGACCGCTGTAACGGGCTAGCGGACAGCTGGCTCGTTAGCTAGCTTGCTAATTCCACCATGCTTTCATGCTACAATGGTTACGGATAAAGAGCTGAACATTGGACTGGTGGCCAGTGGCAGCGCTGGGTTTAACGATTAAAGAAGGACTAGCTAACTAGTGGACCGCTGGCTACTTGGCTAGCTCGCTAATTCCACCATGCTTTAATGCTACACTGGTTACAGATATAGAGCTGAACAGCGCGCTGGTGGCCAGCGGCAGCGCTGCGGACCAACAATCCTTCTGCCATTTAACAGACCCACTGGAGTGTGTTGTCACCACAACAATGGCTATTTTCTCTTGTACTCGTATAATGACCACTAAAAACACTCCAATGTCCGTTGAGCTCATATTCTATTTCTATGATCATGTGACTGTATTCTTAAATAAGAGGAAGGCAATGACAACACGGTACTCGTCAACAATAGCATGAGCTGCCAGCATTGGGACCAGAGAGTGTGTGTGTCGGACCAATCAGACTCAACTTCAAGGTTGTATATCGTACAGCAGTAACTGTAAACCTGGGCGCTAACATCGCTGAATATTTAACAGGACTTGAAGCACTCAGACACACTGTTGTTTTTCCTGCTGATATTGTTACCGGCTGCCAGAAACAATCAATCCTCCAAGCACCAGGCGTACAAGCACACAACTGTTTCACACACCAATCAGTTGCCACGTCAATGTGTACTGTATCTTAGGATGGCCTGTGAGTGTAGAGTCCGGTTCCTCAGGCCTCAGAAGGACTACTTATTCAGTATGTAGCATGTACATAGATGATCCCTCACTCTGTGTATATAAAACGTGTACAGGTTTGATACAGCTATTCACACTCTGGCTTTTAATTCTTTTTTTGTTTTTCCTTAATAAAAGTCATAGCAATATTTCTGTAATCAATAAAGAACGCCAAGGTGATGGGATGAGTTTGGTTGTGTTTCTTTAGAGAGGGAGAAATGACTGTGAATGATCAAACTGTGAGACTAAAGTGATGACAGGTTGTTGTTTTTTTCTCCTTGCTGTTTTAACATGCTGGATCCAAAAGGCTGGAGTGAAGTACGTTGTATATGAGTATAACACACTGATTCTTTTTTATCAATGAAAGCCATAACGGTGACAGAGGTCTGTTTGTGTTCGAGGGGTGCACCGTGTTTGAGCGCAGACCTTTTTAAGAAGCAAATGGGATGTGAACACCTAATAAAACAAATAAAAACCATGTAATTACTTTTTTTTGTCTTGTGACAAATCCTTGGAAACTATGTAGACATCTAGTGTGATAGATTACATCATCATTACAGGGAGTTGGCAGTTTGCTGGCAAACTCTTTAAATGTCTTCTTATTTTGCTACTCAATTTTGGGATCTTTATGTAGTCAGCTTGTGCTAAAAGAACATTTAAAACATCAAATGTTTTGGCTCTGGCGCCATCTAGTGGTGAGGTTGCAGAATGCATCCAACAATTTCTCCCAATAGATACACCTAAATGCTCCATACTGTCCCTTTAAGATCTGGTATAGACGGTAGATTTGGTATTTAATTCAAGCTAGAATTCAGGAAGCATACCCATGTGTTTTTCTTGTAGCTTACACGATAGTATAAAGTCTTTTCGTCTTCATTAGTGGAGCACTTATGGCATATGACAAAGATACACTCCTCGACGGATGGATTCATTCTTGGAGAGCAAACCTTGAGATAATATCCGACGGACCAAACGGAGGATAGCCGGGATGGCAGCTCAGCTAACACGGCAACATATCCTCATAAAAAAAAACGGTTTGTATGAAATCCTATGAAAAGATACTGGACGAGATCAGACCAGGCGAATACAGTCTAACCAGAATCGGGAGGTCGGAGCCTGATGTCCCCACGTCTTTAGAGGGACCTGGCTCCCGGGTCAAGCTGGGCGGACCACAAGATCTCCGGTGATGCTGATGCTTGGTGCTCAAGCATGGTCCAAGTTGATGGACACTAATTCCCTGATGTTAAGTTTTAAATGTTAAAATGTCGGCCATATTGCCCAGAAAATGATTTTGTTCTCTGCCGTTTACATTCCTTCTGATGCAAATAATAAAAGCACTGTTTTGCACCCTGTGTTGCATAATGACAACACATTCTCCTTGAGTGTAAGCCTCTTAACTCAAGTCTTTGCTGGTGCTGTAGAGAGGTTTTAAATGATATCCATGAACAGAATTAAAATGTACATGCATATCATTTACTTTACCAAAACACGTATGTTGCTTTATGTCTGTGTGTAAATGTGGATTTAAATATTTAATCAAAGCTTTAAATCTGTATTTGACAAGATCAACAGAATCCATGACAGACGGAGACAAAGAGGTCGTCTTTATTGTCAGAACATATAAAACGTTGGGACAGCCTCGGCAGGAAGAGACGTTTGAACACGAGTCTTGTATGATAATGGTTTCCTTCTTCTTTCTCACAGCTGCTTTAATGTTGTTTGTTAATGATACATGATTTGTACAACATCCTCATTTATGGCATCAATATCATTCTGTGTTTTGTCACTTTAGACTCTTAAAGTTGTCCTTGCCGTCCGGTGCAGAGGGGGTTGCCTATTGGATGAAAGTAAATGGTCGGGAGTGAGTACATATTTCATTCATTTAAAGATCCTTTAGGTGAGACTCTCTGGCTCTTCATTATCGAGGCAACCGTGGTCTCGTCCTCGGGCGTCTGTGGATGTGACGCCCACGGGTTCCATCCACACAGGACCGTGGGAATAGCGTATCCCCGAAACTGGAAACACACACACGGCACACGGTTAACAATAGTGTGTGATCAGACCTGCCTAAAGTCCTTTTCTTTGTGTGGATGTGAATAAACAACACAGTCTCACGGGAGTTCGTGAAGAAGTCACAAAAGGCAATCTATTGGTTTTGTTTACAGGGAAACAAATTGTCTATTTTTAACGTTAATGAAAATTAGATTTAGTCAACAAACCAACGTGACTACTTAATGAACTGCCGTGATCCTGGTCTAGAACATAAAGGTGCGTGACGGAGGATTACCTGTCTGTTCATGAAGATATAGATGATGGGGTTGTAGACGGTGCTGCTTTTAGCCAAGTAAACCGGTATGGTGGCGACGACGGGGTCGATATATAAACTGGAGTCCATGATGACCGCGAGGGCCATGACAGCATATGGCAGCCAGGTCACCAGGAAGGCCAGCACCATCACCACGATCATACGCGCCACCTGCGCCTCCACACGGTGTGTGCTGCCCGTCTCGGATATCTGCAGCTTGGTCACCTTAGCGCACCAAAAATACAGGAAAAGAGACTTCATCGTGAAACTGGTCCAAGCTAAATGCTCTTTGTAATCTTTTCATCGAGAGTGCCCACATGCCCGGCACTACTCACCTGGCGTAGTGTCCAAAGGAGTCGCGAGTAAGACACCAAGATGATGGAGAAGGGCACAGCAAAGCAGAGGCAGAAGTACATGATGATGTACGACATGTTCCCCACGTCCCGGCTGTACCAGTTCGGGGCGCAGGAGGTCTTGACGCCCTCCAGCTCGTAGCTTCCCCAACCGAACAGAGGCGGAGTGTTCCACACGAAGGACCAGACCCAGGACAGCACCACTCCTGCTACAGCGTGTCTGAGGACAACGGAGACGGAGCGTCACATACCGGAAGGAGCAATCAAAGACTTGTAGTCTGGGTGATGAGATACTGACGGTCACGTCTGTACCTGGTCTGGAACAGGACCGCCCCCATGGGATAGCACACCACGATGTAGCGTTCAACAGAAATGACTCCGATTGTACACAGACTCGCAATACCTGAAAGAAGGAATATGTAAAGAAGACATTATTTTATTATTTTTGTGGAATATATCTCGAGATTTAACTATTTATGACATGCAAATTCACGTTTACGAACCAATACTTTCACTTCTGATATTTGGATTTAACGTGTAAATCATTTAGATTTCAGTCCTAATGGTGAACAAATGAACAAAGGAATTTCTATACTAACATGCTATTTTTTTCACAATTGTGTACATATTTCCAATTTTTTATGTGTATTCAATGGAGAAAAATTGTAATTCAGCATTCTTACAGGAATGTTAGCATAGACACCCCCATTGAAAATACTGCAAACATATGAACGTCCATCAGTGGTCCGCAGGCTCAATCCCCATTGAGATACCTCCTGCAGCGATAGATCTCTTAGACTTTAAGTACATTCCGTTGATAGGATTACGAGTACTTTAACACAACTGCATTGCTACTTTCACAAGTAAATCACCTGAGCACCTCTTTCCTCACAGTGCTGATGAGATCAATCCAGGTTCACACTAAATGTACCCACCGAAAAAGGAGACAGCAAAGCCCTCCAACACGCAGCCCGCGCGTCCCAGGCTGAAGTACCCCATGGCGCTGGTGACCGTGGTGGGCAGACCTCCACACACGGCACAGCCAAGGTCACAGACGGCCAGGTTCACCAGGGCGTAGCTGAGCGGCTGCCTCAGCTGTCTGTGTCTCACCGTCACCACGATCACCAGGACGTTGAGGAGGATCCCGGCCACGGAGAACGTGCCCATGATCATGGCCAGCACGGTGTAGCCGGTTCGAGACAGGAGCTCTGCGTTGGCCGAGGAGTTTCCATCGTGCAGAGGGAGGCGCTCCATCCTTGCTCAGAAGCTTCACTGGTATTAGAATATAAGAGTCAGCGGTTTATCTACTACCTCAAACTCCAGAATCTAGTAAAAAACTACAGTTTCACAAAAGAAAAGAAAAAAATCAGTGTGGTAATCCAACAATAGGAACACCTCTGCTGTGTTAATGCTGCATGTTTGCTGCTCTGCTGAGAAGAGATCACACCTCCCTTAATAAGCCCAACGAGAGGAGGGGAGGCTCTGTGAAATCTAATTAATGAAAAAACAAAATCTGTGGATCCGGATTGTGGGGACAATAATTCAGTCTAATATCCTGTTAAGACTACACTTTCCATGATTGGCGGGTTTACAGCTGCTCCTGAGTGATGAAGCAGGGATTCAGCGGCACAATGATGGGTTTGAGGATCACAGCTCAACGCTGCTGGTTGAAGGCGTCCACGGAGCATTATGGAGTCTTAATGTCATTTTTATATGCACTGAATTACTCGGTAACGTTGGATTAGCTGACATATGTCAGCTGAACAAACACAATATGGTGCTTATAAAGAGCCTGATGGGTTTGAATCCACCAGTCAATCAAGTCCCTTTTTAAAGAGGTCAGAGGTCAACGCCAGTTTAAGAAAAGAGAGTTACAACAGGAGTGTACAGGACTGATGTGTCTGATTTTAAAATAACCGGACTTCCGGAGAACCGGAAGTTGAGGAAATGACAATTAAGAGACTTTTAAGACAATTAACTTCCGGTTCTCCGGAAGTCCGGTGCGCCGCCATATTGACGGCCGTCCCAAAGCTCTTATTTCTGCTCTGAGGAGCGAGGAGGGAGGAGGGATCTCTGAGGAGCCATGAGCCAGGTGGGGCGGCGCCCTCTATTGACCAGCCGCCACTGTTCCAATGATCAAAACTATTGTCCTGGGTTTGGCTCCATAGGTTCACGAGTTATTGTATTTTTCAGTGCACTTCCCCTCCCCGCCACAAGAGGGCGCTACAGAAACAGCAGCTGCAGCTCCCAACGCTCTTTAAAGCAGCTGAGTCTGATCAGCGGGCGGTAAACAAGTCCAGTCAACATGGCGGCCTCCGTGAGGAAAGCAGCCCACGACATCGAGACGCGAAAGCGGACCGACGATGTGCTTCTATCGGAGGGAATCGACTTCAGCTCCCTTCTGCTCTCTCGGGCCGTGCTGGACGGACTGTCCTCCGCGGGCTTCCGGAAGCCGTCCCCGATCCAGCTCAAGGCGATCCCGCTGGGCCGCTGCGGACTGGGTGGGTTCATCGAAACTGCGTGGTGCGCTACGGAAAGCCGAAAGGGACGTTTTTTGTGCCTTTTTTACACCAAAAACGTCGCTGCCTTTTACGCCGTTTAAAGCTGTCAAAAACGAAACTTTTAACGTTGTTTAAAACGATAAAAAAAAAAATCGTCGTTCAGACCACCATTGTGATAGACATGAGCTATTATTCAGAGGAGAAAACTAAACTTTTATTTTGAAATTCACCACTCACAAATAGTTTATTGATAAAAACATTATTTACACGTTTAGGGATTAATACAAAGAAGGCCAACTCACTTTTAGATGCTTTAGAAACAGGAGGTCTGAAAATATCTACATTTGAGTAAATATTTTGCAGCCAAATCAAATAGTTTACATGATATTCAACCTTTGTTTCTCTATAATGCATTTCAAACTTTAATTGTTTCTTTACAGGGTTTGTATAAAGTCAATAAAGTAGGCCATGAATATGAGAAGCAGAGAGCCGTTAATCACAGTGTACTTGAAGTGAACGCCTCTGATTGGTCCTTCAGTCTAACTGTAGATAGGAAGCGCTTTATTTGATGCAGCAGATTTGACGCTCAAGACGGCGAAGCAATCAATACGTCGCACGCAGTCGAGTGAAATGAACCGTGGAAGCCCACGCTTATGAATCGTGATTATTCTGACTCAGTGCAGCCCTTCATCTACCATCTGTCGTTTCAGACCTGATCGTACAGGCCAAGTCCGGCACGGGGAAGACGTGCGTGTTCTGCACCGTCGCCCTGGACTCTCTGGTTCTGGAGAATCCTGCAACTCAGGTGAGTGAAATCAGTCTTCAGGCATCTTGTATTTTGGAAAACAAAACTTTTATTTTGAAATTCACCACTGCTCAACAACAGGTGGTCATGAGAAGTAATCCCTTTGGTTTTTTAGGGTCTTAATCTGATGGGTTTAAGCAGCTCAGTGTCAAAAGTGTAATGAAAGAAGGCAATTATTACAGCAGAACATCTGCTCTCGCTGACGAACCGACTGCAATCATATTAGCTGCAGGGTCTTACTGATTGGGGACGACTCCGCATCCATCCGTCCTTAATCTGCAATCAAATGTAAGTGGTTGTTAACATTTAACCTTCTTCGTCCTGCAGGTTCTGGTCCTGGCTCCCACTCGTGAGATAGCGGTGCAGATACACTCGGTGGTGATGGCCATCGGCTGCACCATGGAGGGCCTCGAGTGCCACGTTTTCATCGGGGGCCGACCCGTGAGTCAGGACAAAACCCATCTGAAGAAGTGCCACGTGGCGGTGGGCTCGCCCGGTAAGAGGCCGACGGACTGTTGATTAGAGAGACGCGGCACTGTTTGTGTAACCGCTCAGGGGTGTGACGAAACTCGTGCGTCGGTACGTTTTTTACGGTGCTATAGGGAACTTTTTGTTCATTTTTAATTTTATATCTGAAATTAGAGCTGACAGCAACTGGTGCGCTGTCAAATCTTCCCGGGTTAAACTTGCACTTCAGAATTCCTGTTCCGCTTGTACGAGTCGAAGACATAAACTGCTGCTCGGGTCACGGGGGCGTACCGGAAGAATGTCGCATACCGAACGTTTCAATACAAACGCGGGTATCGTTGCACCCCTTGTAACGCGCCATGCTGTTATCTGTGCATCGCAGGTCGCATCAAGCAGCTTATCGAGCTGGGCATGTTATCCACCGCCAGCATCAGACTGTTTGTTCTGGACGAGGCAGACAAGCTGCTGGAGGAGGGCAGCTTCCAGGAACAGATCAAGTGAGATGGACAGATGCTCATATTTAATGATGTCATACGGTTGTCAGACTCCAGCCTTTCATCACAAATCTGTATGAATGAAATGTCATTAATTCGATGCTGTTTTACATAAACGCATAATTCAACCCACCTCCTCCGCTTGTCTCCTCAGCTGGATCTTCTCCTCTCTGCCAGTGAACAAACAGATGCTCGCGCTCTCCGCCACCTACCCAGAATGCCTTGCTCAGCACCTCACCCGCTACATGAGAGAGCCCACTTTTGTCCGACTCAACCCCAGCGACATGGGCCTTAAAGGTAAGAACCCGGCCAGGTGTGCCGCTGTCATTGTTGCCACAAAACACTGAAGACAAACACATTTAAAGGGGCTTTGGACCACACTGATGTGTTTGTCACCATTTTTCTGAAATTCATTAAACCAAACAACTAATCGATTAATCAAGAACATAATTCACAGATTAATCGACACAATAATCGTTAGTTGCAGCCTTAAATGTGACGAGTTTTCCTTCTTCCTGAGGGCGTGAGGTGGTTTAAACAGTAACACGAGAAGCACTCGTCTCTGTTGGACTAGAGATATACGTCCTCCCTGCAGCTCTTTATTCACAGTGACATGTGATGTGCAGACACACCACCAAAACCCTTTGAATGATTTCCCCCATCCCATTAAAAACACAGAGTTGAGCTTGAATTGATATTCTTCGTTGCATGTTGTCCTTGTGTTGCCCCCTGCAGGTCTGAAGCAGTACTACAAGCTGGTGCCGTCCCATCCTTTACCTCACAAGATCTTCCAGGAGAAAGTGCAGCACTTGTTGGAGCTTTTCAGTAAACTCCCGTTCAACCAGGCTCTGGTGTTCTCCAACCTCCACACAAGGTACTTTAATGGTCCACCCGTGTCCTCAGAGGTTCTCTTGACGATCTGTATTGTTCGATGACGTGTCTCTGAGGATCGGTGTGCTTTGCTCCCTCAGGGCTCAGCACCTGGCAGACATCCTGTCCTCCAAAGGCCTTCCTGCTGCTTGTATCTCAGGTGAGACTTCCACGTTTTACCCGAAGGTAGAGGTGTAACGGACCGCTGTCGACCCGTATGGATCCCCCTCAAGGTTCTTCACGCATGTGAACCTCAGATTAAATACACAGTTTACCGTTAACCATCAGAGTGTAAATAAAGTTTTACTGACTCAGTAGAACATGTGTTTCTAGTCTCTGATCTCTGATCATGTTTCATTGTAAACAACCAATCAGTGTTTAAACCAACAGGAGGAGAGCTAGTAACGTTAGCAGCACTGCTAACGGCTAACCAACAGAAGGAGAGCTAGTAACGTTAGCAGCACCGCTAACGGCTAACCAACAGGAGGAGAGCTAGTAACGTTAGCAGCACCGCTAACGGCTAACCAACAGGAGGAGAGCTAGTAACGTTAGCAGCACCGCTAACGGCTAACCAACAGGAGGAGAGCTAGTAACGTTAGCAGCACCGCTAACGGCTAACCAACAGGAGGAGAGCTAGTAACGTTAGCAGCACCGCTAACGGCTAACTAACAGGAGGAGAGCTAGTAATGTTAGCAGTTACATCATGATGCCTTCAGGCTCTGCTCAGTGAACATGAGTACTGGCTGAAGGTACATTATAATGTTATCATGATGTGTTCACATGTCATCTGTAAAATGTAGTTTTGGTGATAAACTAGAATGAATCCAGTAGTTTGAAGGATATGTTTTCATGTTAATATAAAATGGATATTAGAGATGAATTATGAGCTGTTTAACTTCCTAACACGAGCTCAGCAACTCCGTTCTCCTTTGGCAACTTCTGGTGCCACTACATCCTACACAGCGGCTCCTCTGCACCGCTGTCTTTTGTGTTCTTGTAGTTTGGCTACTTGATTGCAAAGAATCTTGAAGGATTCGTTATTAAAAAAGTGATGAAGACTTTTCGTGAACGTAACTTTTGTGTCGGTTTTGATCTGATTTAATGCGACTGTGTGTGCAGGCGGTCTGAGTCAGGACCAGAGACTGGAGGCCATGTCCAAACTGAAGCAGTACCAGTGCAGGGTGCTGATCTCCACTGACCTGGTGAGACACACACACACACACACACACACACACACACACACACGTATATCTAATGTGTGTGTTAAACAGCTTCTTTAATCCTCCTCCTCCTTCCCGTCCTGTCAGACTTCCAGAGGTATCGATGCAGAGAAAGTGAACTTGGTGATAAACCTGGACGTGCCGAAGGACTGGGAGACCTACATGCACCGGATTGGACGGGCCGGACGCTTCGGTTTGTCCCCAAACACGTTGTTCTTGAATATCTGATCCTGTTTTCTCTGAATGTTATTCCTCCTCCGGCTTCGTAATTATTAATATATTTTATTTGACCTACAACGGCCCTAAAACGCCGTCGTACATATCAGGTTCTCTCTGCGTCGTATTATGTTTCATCTGTTGCTCTTTGCTTCCTGACGGCATTAAACACCATTTTAGCGAGTGTGTCCCACCCAGCAAGGTCAACAGGTTCCTAATCGTGTGTGTGTGTACCTGCCATCCCTGAACACACACACACCCTCCTTCATCGCCCCCTATTATTTGGAGTGGGTTCTCATCAGGATTACATTTTGTTTTCAGGCACTCAGGGGCTGGCTGTGACCTACTGTTGCCATGGCGAGGAGGAGAACAAGATGATGGCCATCGCTCAGAAGTGCGGCCTGAGTTTGTCCACGTTGCCATGTGAGTCCTGCACACACGAGGAGTTTCACACGGAGCGTGGGGAACTTTACTTTAATGTGATTTGTGGTCCTGTTTTAGCCGTCATAGAGCCGGGGTTGATGGACGAGTCGTGTGACTGGGACGTCTGCACCGAGGCGTCCGCTCCGGGCGCTTCAGCTCCGCTCTCCTCCCGGACGCAGAAGAAGAAGCAGCAGCAGCAGCAGCAGCATCGTGACGCGGATCAAACTATGGAGCACAGCAGTCAAAGGAAGCCCGACAAGAACGTTCCTACAGCCCGACCGGGAGCGCACGACGGAGGGAAACCCAGGAAAACGTCTCCCGATGAGGACGCTCTCCAGCAGCAGCGTCGTCCTGCTCCTCCTCTTCTTCGTCCTCCTCCGGCGGCGGCGGAGGTGACTCGCAAAGAGCTGCAGGACGCTCTGCCGAAGATCCCTCCTCTCAGCTCCTTCAAGAGCCGCAGGTCGAGGTTTGTGGCCTTCGAGGAGGCCGAGCGGGACTTCCACGGCTTCATCACGGCGGGGCCGGGGAGATCGGTGGAGGTCATCAGGGAGTTCGGAGGTGGAGGTGGAGGGGTCGGGGACCAGAGCGGGTATACAGAGTCCTTCATGCTCGACGACGCTGACGGAGGTGAAAGTTTAAAACTAAAGAGAGGTCGGAGGAAATCTGACTTTTCGCCTCTGAGGTCGGTTTGTGGTTCTTCGAGCTCGCAACCGGACGACGACGACGACGAGACGAATCGGACCAGAGGAGGCGACTACGGAGCGCTCAAGACCGAAGCCGGACCAACACCCACCGCGTCCAAACCGAAGGCAGACGCCGATACATCCAGAGCTGCTGCTACACCCGAAATATATCGCCAGACATCCTGCGCTTCGAGAGTCAGAGCGTTACCTCCGCCCGAGAGACGCGAATCCAGACCGAGCGAGCCGAAGACCAGCAGACACGAATCCAGAAAGATTCAAGAGAAGACTGAGAGACGGAGCAAGAAGAGTTCAGAGCAGAAGAGGGAAAGGGAGGAAAGCAAACGTGATGATGATGATGATGAAGAAGAAGAGGAAGAGGAAGAGTGGAGCGCTGAAGCTTACTGGAGAGCCAGCTACAGAGCCTGGAACGACTACTACACCTCCGTATCTCCTCTCCAGGAGCGAGGTCACCAGAGCTACTACAGCGCCGCCCAGAGCTGGATGGCAGCGTATCGTATGAACGCCGTCTACGTGGAGGAGCTGCTGAAGCGCTGACCGTCTGTTCATCGGGTGAGAAGATGAGTCTGAATGTCTCTCTGCAAGAAAGGACGGTTTGCACCTCCGGTCTCACGCGGCGGTTTTTTCTTTTCTTTTCTTTTTTTTTTTTTCCAGTGAATTCATACAATGTGTCTTTTCTAAATAAATGACCAGTATGGAGCTTGGATTTTCTTTTGTTATGTCTCCACATATTCACAAAACATATTGTTCTATTTATATATTTTTAAATCTATCTATCTATCATGTCCAGCAGGGGGCGACTCCTCTGGTTGTATAGAAGTCTATGAGAAAATGACTCTACTTCTCTCTTGATTTATTACCTCAGTAAACATTGTAAACATGAGTTCATGGTCTCAATCTCTAGTTTCAAGTCTTCTTCAATACAGCATGATGTTCATTTAGTACATTATGGTCCATTTAGAGTCAAACAGACCATAAAGCAGGGGATGCTTTAGGGCGGGGCTACACAGTGATTGACAGGTCTCTACCAGAGACATATACGGTGTCTTTACGTAAACTGAGACTGGTTCAGAACCTGATAAAAGTTCCTCACAGTAACTTTGTTTTGTAAAACAACATAAATAAAAATCATCGGTGCATAGGAAACATCAGTCCACATCACTACCCATGATGCACAGCTGATGTTAGAAGAAGAGGCTGGAAGGTGTTCAGTTCACTGTGTAACCTCCTCAGAAGGTCATCAGAAGGTTGGAACATCTCCACATGATTACAGACTAATCAACAGCGACCCTTCAGCCAATCAGTGCTGAACACACGTGAATCAAATACTTTTAAAACCAGCAGACATCTTCAGCTCACACCATCCTTTGTCAATGTAAACCACTGTGATGCAGGACGGAGGACATGTTTAACATCATGGAGGTGCGCGCTGTTTGGAACGAAACAACAACCGCGCTCCACGAGACTCGCGTGGTCACCATGTTCTTCATATTCAACTGCGCGGTCCTAGCCCTGACGCTGGTGTTGGGCTCACCCGGGAACTTGTGGGTCTGCTGGGTCGTCTTCAGGACCAAGAGCCTGCAGACCTTCAACAACGCGCTGCTGGTCAGCTTGGCCGCCAGCGACCTCCTCAAGTGCTCCGTGGACACGCCGCTGCTGCTCTCCTCCTTCCTGCGCTACGGGAGGGGCGGCCGCGTGCCGGTGTCCGTGTGCACCCTGCAGCAGTTCACCTACGCGCTTTGCAGCTGCGTGCAGCTGCTCACGCTGGTCAGCATCAGCGTGGAGCGTTTCCAGGCCATCGCGTTCCCTTTCCAGACCGAGAGGAGGAGAGCGCGGGTCCGGCTCTGGATCCTGTCCATCTGGGCGTGCGGCGCCGCGCTGGCTCTGGTCTCTCTGAGTCTCTCCGAGAAGGCGCTCTTCTACATGCTGTGCCGTCCGCACCTCGGGGCCCACGGAGAACACCGCCTTCCGTACTCGGATCCGTTCGGACCCTACGTGCTGGTCCCGCTGTGGGGGCTGTCTCTGACCGTCATCGTGGTCCACTACGTGCGGATATTCAAAGTCGTGAGGCGGCACCGAAAGAAGGTGTTCAGTAGGGGGGTCCAGCTGAGGCCGACGGTGTCGGAGCACGTGTTCGGGTGGCTGAGCGTCCCCTCTTCAGCACCGCGGACAGCTCCGCCAGTGCTCTTGGTGGCCGAGGCCGGCGCTCCCCGTGGCGGCTCGTTCACAGGAGGCGCCCCCCCGCTGAGCAGACGTCCGCAGATCGTCGGGGCGGTGTGTCTGCTGACGCCCGGAGCCCGGGAGCGGGGCAAGAAACAGGTGGAGGGGAAACTGGCGCAGCGCTTCGGGTACATCATCATCGCGTTCACGCTCTTCTGGGTGCCTCTGGTGGTGATTTTGCTGATGAACGTCGTCTCGTGGCAGGACGCGGACAAAGTGAGTGGATGCAATACTACATATAAGTTCAATGTAATGCAATCCGACAGTCCTGCAGTAAAAACTTAAGTTATGAGGTTTCTAATAACTTTTCTCCTCCAAATAAAACGGAACCACAAAACACACATTTGAAGTCTCGTTGCATGGTTATTGCACAGTGTAAAGTTCCATAATGCATCATAGCTGAGTAATCAATGAATCAAACAGTTTTGACAATTAACTAAACTATCAAATAACCAAACTGAACCAGTTTTGGGTTTTGGACTGTTGGTTTGACAAAACAAGCAATATAAAGACATCAACTCTTTATCTATAAAGGACATGTTTCACCATTTTAGATTCAGTAATGAATGGATTAACCAAATGATACAGAACAATAAACAGATTAACCATTCATAATAATCTGCTTCTTCCTCCGTAGTTGCTGATGGAGCTGGAGACGTCGGCTCTGGTTCTGACCTGTGTGCAGGCTGCAGTGGACCCGCTCATCTACACTTTGGTCACCAGACAGTTTCGCTCTGAACTCCGCAAGATCCTCTCCTCCGTGCAGAGGTGTCCCCTGAAACAGAGGGCCTGAAGGGCCCCGGACGTTTAGCTCACATGTAAGCTGCACTTTCTGAGGAAAAGGAGAAGCTGAAAAATGCAGGCGAGCCTGTTCACACACAAGAAGTAGAAGAAGAAGAAGAAACCACAGATGCTGTATTTGTGGCAGATATAGATGTTTTTTTATCAGGCGTTTTCACAGTCGGGGACACAAGACGAAGGTCATAAATAATATCAAACACCTGACAAGTTACGCACAGCAGTAGTCTGAACAACGACAGGTGGCATAGGAGGGCAAAGCAAAGGGTGAGGGGGGGGGGGGGGACTGACCATGAGCAAAAAGGAGAGTACATAACAGAGAGACGAACACAACCACAGACCTCTTGTTTCTGTTGGTAAAGTAATAGAAAGAAATGCTTTGAGCGGCTCACATAATAAAAATAATAATAATTATTCAAACTGTGTCGGTTGAAAGTGCAGCGGACACAAAAGAACCTGTCGAGACAGGGAAGCGGTAAATAAGTCACGCTTTAAATCACTGTCCGAGCAAAGGAATGAAATACACACACGGAGCCTCACTTCTGCCTGAATGTGTCAAACCTTCGTTGTAGAGTTGTACTCGATCCTAAATGTCGCTTGATGCTGAGAATATGAAGTCAATGTCTTCAACCTCACGAACGACGGGATCAGAGGGAACTAAAGCTCAACAGAGGAGTCTCGTGATGCACTGATATGGTACCGAATATATGCTGTATTTCTCCACCAATACTGGCTGATATGATCATGTTTTAGTACAGATGCATGTGTAGAACAGCCTTTCAGATGTCTCCATATTTAGGTAATTAAATACTTTAAAAAAAAAGCAATTTGCTGCTATAGCTCAATGGCCTATTTCTACAAGGACAAGAAGAAAGAAACATGTGGGCAGACATAACATTAGTCAGATTCCAGTATTGCTTTTTGAAATATGCTCCTGTCTGATGCATGAACTCTTCTGTAGCCCCGACCGTGTGTGTGTGTGCTCTTGATCTACATCTTATTTAAAGTAAGCGGGACGCAGAAGAAGCTGCTGGAGGAGCCGAGCTGTCTGTTAAGAAGAAATAGAGATAAGAAGGCCAACAGGGAGGCGTCGTCTATAGTGTTAGCGGAGCTAGAAAAGGTCACCGTCGTCACAAAGGTGAGCTGTGATGGGAGTCGATGGTGAGGAGGACTAGCATGTGGACGGCTCATCCTGCTTTAAGTTCAAAACAAAAGTCCTTTTGAAACACCGAGGAGGACGAAAAGTACAAACACCAAGTTTCCTAATCACATAGAAGTACACATATACTCAACAACTTTGTAAAAAAAATGCCCGCTGAGTTATTTTTTGGGTGGGGGTGACGGGGGGGACGTCGACAGCTAAAAAGACTACTGAAAGCATACTGTTGTTCACACAGAGGGAGGGACACAACAGGATAACAACAAGAGAGAGAGACAGACTGAGGGAGGAAGAGAGAGAGAGAACAAGAAGACGGCTTCACTGGTTCTGCCAAACGATGGTCAAATATTACAAAATATTCTATTAACAATATTCACAAAAGAAAGAAAAGAAAACCTCAGGACGGATTAGTGTCAGAGATTCTCAGCCAACGCCTTGTGCTTTTAATCGGGTTGACTTGATTTCAGAATAGACTCTTTTTAGAGACCTGAGGTCAGTATAGGAGGGAATATATATGATATATATATGAAAACAAATCTCATTTTATTTATTTTACTCCAGCAAACAGGCACATGTCGTGTAAAAAAGGCTTCGCAGCTGAGAACCTCTGACAGAAAACGTGTACGACGAACTCTTCAGAGCGGCAGCTAGTCACATGAACCGAGTACTGAGACTTCCAGAGGGTTTGAAACACAACGTCTTCAATCAGCGGAGACAGACACACACACACACACACACACACACACACACACACACACACACACACACACACACACACACACACACACACACACACACACACACACTCACCGTCACACACCACCATTCATATTTCCTCTTTTTAAAAAGATGAGTTCCAGTCATGTTGGACCTGCAAAACAATGGAGTCATGTTTCTCTACCAACACACGACACAAAACTGAAGCGCAGGAAAGAAGTTCTTCTCTCTGAGTTTCCTTTCATCCTGCTGGAAAACACAAACAAACTGAAACTGAAGCGAAAATCATAAAAAATGTGCTTTTTACACAGAGACACATGACCTTACTCTCACACACCTCCCTCTATGTATCTCCTCTCTTTCACACACACACACACACACACACACACACACACACACACACACACATGAACAGACTGTATCTAAAAGCCACCCCCCTTCTGTCTGTACAGGGAGTCCATGTCGTTACAGTACATGTCCAGCAGAGGGCGGGCTCCACCACGGCAAGACCAGGACTCTGACCTACCCCTCCTCCTCCTCCTCCTCCATCATGTCCACAGTCCTCCTCTGTCCCTCAGTCTGTCTCTCCATGAGTGTTTATGTTGTATTTTTTAAACTGTCTTCCTGTTGCACTCACAGCGCGGACACCTTCACAACGTTCTGGTGGGCGGCGCCCTCGGGGGTCGTCACCGGCGGCGTGGGGATGCTGATGATGGCCGTGGTGATCTGGCTGCTCCGGCAGTTCAGGGACACCGGCTCGTCCACACGCATGTTCAGACTGGAGCGGCTGCACGGGAGGAAGAGGAGGACATGAAGGGTTAAGGCTGGCATGGAGGCTTCAGTCTGCTCAGGGTCACTGTTTACATTTAACAAACACAACTCCAACATCCCTCCCTTTGTTTTAGATGGATGGATGGATGGATGGAGAGAGAGAGAGATGGATGGATGGATGGATGGAGAGAGAGAGAGATGAATGGATGGATGGAGAGAGAGAGAGAGAGAGATGGTTGGATGGATGGATGATAGATGGATGGATGGATGAGAGAGAGAGAGAGATAGATGGATGGATGGAGGGAGGGAGGGTGGGATGGATGGGGAGAGAGAGAGATAGATGGATGGATGGAGAGAGAGAGAGAGAGATAGATGGATGGAGAGAGAGAGAGAGAGATGGATGGATGGATGGATAGATAGATGGATAGATGGATGGATGGATGGAGGGAGGGAGGGTGGGATGGATGGAGAGAGAGAGAGAGAGATGGATGGATGATAGATGGATAGATAGATAGATGGATGGATGGATGGATGGATGGATGGATGGATGGATAGACTCTCTCTCTCTCTCAGTCAGAATGAGGCTCCATGAAGTTAATAGTTGTTTATCTTTAGAGGAAATAACTTATTGGTTATAAGATGAAACATTGTACAGGATACGGCGACTCTTCTTGGATTACATGAGGAATCTCTCATCACACTGAACTGATATCGTCTCTTTCATCCCGTAGTGATGATGAGATTGAATACTTGATCCTTGGTACCAGATGCTGTTCTGTTTGTTTCGTTATATCATTTTATTGTTATTGTTTTTTATTTGATTTAAAGTTTGAGCAGTTAGTTTTTCATCTTGTTAACTCTGCGTTGTTATTCATCACTTAATGGTTTTGTGTTTTGTGTTTAATTGTTTCTTCTGTTTTATTTTGAAGTTCTCTGCCTCTCGTGTCCTGTGTTCACTTCACTTCCTGTCCTTGTCTGTTTCCTCTCCTGTGTGGTTGTCTGCCCCGCCCTTGATTGAGCCCTGCTGTGTCTCATCACCTGCACCTCCTCAGTGTATTTAAACCCTGAGTGCCTCTTGTCTCGGTGTTTGTCTGCTGTGTGACCTGCTGGTCTCTGGTCTGCTCTGATATGCTCGTCCATGGTACGTTCCCAGTGTTGCTCCTTGTTGTGTTGTGTCGGTGTGTTTCCCTCTCCATTGTTTTTTGATAACTTTTTCCCTTTTTTGACTTTTGCCCGCTCCTTGTTTTCTCACTTGGATTCTTTTGTTCCACGTTTGTTGGGCTTCCTTGCACTGCCAGCTTTACTTTGCACATTTTTTGTTTTGGTAATAAATCCTTCTGCTCCCGTGTGTCTCTGCGTTGGGTCCCCCCCCCCCCAGACTGTCCCATAATCCTGACACTTACGTGAATGTGTTTGTCCTTGAAAAAGCAAAATAAAATATTCAAAAGAGAGAAAATGAAAGTGTTGAACTGTGGAAAACCTTTTAGCTGAGTGTCTCTGCTCTGTCATGGAAATGATGCTGCATGTGTTTGCAGAACAAGATGAACGGTTTAGTCACACTATTAAGTATAAAAGTAGAACTGTGTTGGAGTAGATTGCATATATCACAACATGTGATGGCCTCCGAGCTGAACAGCTGGTAAAGGAGCTAAAATATAACAATCTATAAATATTGTACATGCACAATATTTGAATTTGGTTCATATATTTTGATCTGCAAAATAAATTCCTTTGTGGAAAATTGGCCTCAATTAAACACACGTTTACTGCATGAAGCTGTGAAATGTTGCATCATCAGAGCATCATCTGTCAGGAACTAATGCTCGGCTGGTGCAAACTATCCAACATAAGCCCACGCTTACACACACTCTCACACACACACACACACACACACACACACACACACACACACACACACACACACACACACACACACACACACTTTATTTTTTTGTTGTTGACATTGTATCTTGTTAAAATACGTTGTCATTAATATTACGTGTAGATATAAATGTATATAGATGTTTGTGTTCTCTATAATATTGTAATATTATATAAGTGAAGGCTTGAAATAAGCCCAGTGGGGTTTATTCCTCTGCACTGTGATATTATTTATCTCCGCTATCTTTGTGTATTTTTTCTGAATTGTGCAAAATAAACCTAAAACTAAAGCAGTTCTCTGCCGAGTGTTCCAGAAGTGATGATGTAACGCTCAGATGGCGAGACTCTTATTCTGGCCTCAGGATTTGATCTCCGGGTCTCATCTTCAACCTGACAGATGTGCTGCTTTCTTCTTCTTGTGTCTTAAATCAATCAGCAAAAAGCTGTTTTTATGATAATTGTATTAAGAAATGTAATGAAGTTACACGAGAATATTAATATGAAAGTTATTCAATATTCTTCACAACATCATTGTGCAAATGAAATCGAGGTTTCTCCGTCTGGAGGAGCTTGACTTTGCAACAAGGTTTCAAAGCGTCGGCTCATCTTCACAAAGCTTCTTTGCTCTGATCAGATTAAAGTCTGATATGTTGAGAGCATGAAGGCAGCGATGTGCAGGAGACTGAACACTAACGGTACCTTTCTACCACCTCACCAGGCCGGTGAGACAGGAAGGACCTACGGAACCGAGGAACACACCGAACAACGAGGACTTCATTGACGTCTTTGTCCAGAGGGACAAGCGCACACTTACTACCAATAAAGTAAGTGCAAATAAATACATTAATATAGAGATGTTCCATAACGCTGACATTTGAGTTATTATCATTTACAGAAACATTGTGAGCAATAGTCCACTATCCACTCACAAGAGATACAGATGTAATCATTTCCAAAATCCACGACATGTTTTTATCAACAGAAATATCAGCTGGACGCTCATTGTGTGCTTATCGGTGCACTTTCTGCACATATAAGTGAACAAGCTGTTTGCTACTGGGACACTGTCACCAATAATCCTCTCTTCTTAATCCTGGTGCGCCGTCACCAGACCCTCATTGTGTGGTTATCGGTGCACTTTTGCAAGTGAACCAGCTGTTTTCCACTGGTGCGCTGACACCAATATTTTTTCCCCTTTTGTAGAGCAATGACGCCAATACTGTGTATTTCTCTCTTTCCTTTATCCTGGTGCGCCGTCGCCAGACGCTCATGAGTCATCAGTCTGTTATTTCTTCATTCTGTAGAAGTGAATAATCCGTTTTCTACTGTTGGGTTGGCGGCAATACTTCTCTATATTTTCTTTGTTATTTAACATCCATATGCCGCATATATAGATCACTATAGTTGTGTGTTTTGGAAACAAAGGCTCGACATGGTTTTGATAAAACGCTTGGCTCACAGCCAGTAACAACTGTCCTCATAAGTGTTATAGTATCACACGACTTTTAATAACCTTACAGAGCTGTCACTTAACACAGAGCTCACACAGTCCTGCTGTAGCGTGTTATTGATGTTTATAAGACATTATTCCATCTCAGGAACTTATAATGTTCTGATACGTTAGAGCAGTTCTGTGCGTGTCTTTATATCGGGCTTAAGGTTTAATGTGCCGTGTAACCCAGGACTCGCATTCTGTCAAACACTGTTGAAGTGTTATGAATGCTGAATTTAACTATAATACTTTATAAACACGTTCTAAGTTGTCATGCGTGATGATAAACATTTATAAGGAGATTTAAAAAGCCTTATGAACGTATTATATGGTCTTATGAATGTGCATTAATATTAAGTGCCAGTACAGTTAACTCTTATTTCACCAAAAATAATTTCATCAAACAAATGTCTCCGTGAGGCCGGTTGAGGGAACACGTGCACACTAGAACTCTTTGTGAGCACGTCACAATCTCACTCCAGTTCTCTAACCCGGCGTGGCTTGGACGCCGGACGTCGCCTCACCGTCGTAGCTCACCTGGTGCTGAGGGGCTGGATGTGGATGGTGCTGAGCTCCTGTAAGCCCCCCCGTTGGTGGGCGTGCGTCAAAGGCTGCATGTGTGCTGGGCCGCTGGCGTTCTGTAAAGGGGTGTGGTGCTTCTTGCTGCGCCGGGAGCAGCACGTGCCCGTCACGCCGTCTCGGCTGGAGAGGGAGGGGCTTCGAGACGGGTAATTCTGCAGCCCCGCCTCCAGGTAGCTCTGCTGGTAATACTGCTCATCCACAAACTCGTGGTTCTGTGAGAGAGAGAGAGAGAGAGAGAGAGAGAGAGAGAGAGAGAGAGAGAGAGAGAGAGAGAGAGAGAGAGAGAGAGAGAGAGAGAGAGAGAGAGAGAGAGAGAGAGAGAGAGAGAGAGAGAGAGAGAGAGAGAGAGAGAGCACATTTACAACGTTTATATTTATGACCATGTGCTGCGTATGACTTCATATCACCTGTTTCATATTTCCCTGGGTCGATAACTCATCTGAGAATAAACCATTCATTCTTATTAAGGCGTGTGTATGCAATGTCTTTTAGTTTGTGTTTAGCGTCGTAGCTCAGTCACTATTACATATCAGGTGTCTTAAAGCGACTATCGTCACTATCAACGGGCGATCACATGACGACTTGCATGTGAAAAGGTTCACAAAGAATGATTGATTACTGAATAATGTTTTGTTGACACCAACATGACTCCTCTGCTGGATGTATAAATACTCCCAGTACCATACTATTCAGTATGTAATGAAGAGATTTAATATGTTCCAATAATGTCCCCGCTGTGGGGAATAAAGGATTATCTTATCTTATATTCATAGTATGTCAAATGCCAGAAATAGCAGGATGTCCTTCTGCATGCAATTGCATTTCACAGTATGTAAGCCAGCAGGCTTTTCTAGCTGTTCTGACCCACAATCCTTTGCTCAGTCGGTCTATGAGCAGGATCTCTGAGTGGGTCTCTGAGCAGAGGTCAAGGTGCAATGTTCTGATGAAGTAGTATGTTTCAAATGAATATATATATATATATATATATATATATATGTGTGTGTCCAAAACAAATGTGTTCTTTCAGGTTTAACTTTACAGTCTCTCCGACCTCCATGTGGTGCGTTCTTTACAAATCTGACTCTGTGTGCGTGTGTGTGTAAAACTCTTTTGTTTTGAAACAGACGTCTGTATCACGTCGTACATGCAGACGAGTGTATCAGGAGGAACATGCAGCGTAGCGGACATCACGCTGCAGCGGGCCGCACACGTAACTGTACATCAAGCCTGGCCGTCAGTCATGTTCACCTAATGAGCCACAGCCAGATAGAAAACCTTTGAATGATTGCACACTCTGGGGTTCATCCTGATATTAAATTAATATCAGGATGACACTTTGACTGAACTACAGGAAGTGAACACAGAGCGGGATGGAGAGGAGAGGCTGTCGACGTGTGAATAGTTTAATATATACAGCACGTAGAGCCTCCATGTTTTTATCCAACACTTGTTGACATGTAGACATGTTGGATATATAGATTATATTCTTTGACAATTTTTGTAAAAGAAATTATCAAAGAAATTCAACTTGCATGTTTTAATGAATAATGGCACGATAACTGTTATTCTGCACTAAAGACATGTTCTAGTTCGCTCTACTTCTACCCATGATTGTGCTGTTTCCATAGAGGAGCAGCACTTTATATTGCAATAAAAAGGCAACAGAGAGAAAAAACAGAGCTGTGAGGTTCAGAGGGTTGACATAAGAAGCACTCACGGTGGTTTTCTCCAGACAGTGCAGCAGGTGGTGGTGCTGGCTCTCCAGTAGAGAGGTGGACTTACTTAACCGCTGCTCCTCCTCAGTGGAGCTCTGTAACACACACACACACACACACACACACACACACACACACAATGAGTGTCACGCTGCAGAGACGACACTAATCAGATGTGGGAGGTGCGCGGCCGGCTGCTGTCTGTGTACCTGATCTGAGAGGTTCATCTTGTACGGAAGTTGCTTCAGTTGGAGAGGGAGACAAAAGAGAGGAAGAGTTTTACAAGAGGTCAAAGAGCAGCAGACAGCGGTCAGGGATCATTACGACTGTGATTAATGGACGTCTGCCAACATCAGCGGAGCCGATGCTTTGATCCGCTGGACTCAGACAACTCGTTAATGACTAGTTCTCCACATACATCTATTTATTCTCTGTTTATTTGTGCATAAACGAGTGGGCAGTGTTTCTGGTTCTGATACGAAGGTGAGTCAGAATAAGTAGAGAAAGTAAAGAAACCAGCAAGAACAACATTTCAAAGTAAATACTGAGCAGTTTTAAGCTTATTTCTGTCACTACAGTATGTTAGTAATGTTCTTTTGGCTGTCAGGTCTTGCAGAAAACACGAGAAATATTCATAAAACATAAACCCTGTTCTGCTCTCATCATGTGTTTGCTTCATGTACCTCCTGTTCCCCACTCTCTGTAAGACACGTTTAATATCCTTCTACATCCAACATCTGAGGAGGGTTTAGAGAAGAGCTGAATCACAGATTACTCCGCGTTCATTGTCATAAATATCGGCCGTAATAACCTCAACTTGAGCATCGGGAAGACGTCTTTTCACTATATTGCAGAACGCTTTCATTGTTCTTGTCAGCAGCAAAGCAGTGTTACAGACTTTCAATGTGTTGCATCAGTCTTCCTCAGCAGAATCTGCAGTTGATGCTGTTTATAAAAAACAAAACAAAGGCAACAAACACTCCGCCCTGATCCTGCAAACGCTCCACAGCACCGCCGCAGGGCGAGCAAAACGCAACGTCTTCGGAAGAGTTGTAGCAGCAACTGTTCCTGTTTTCAGCTGTTAGGCTGCCGGGGGTCTTTGCTGAGAGGGCTGCGTTTCTTTACTCTCATTTATTTCTGTCTTTCTTCTCTGTGACATGCATATCAGCAGGCCGTCGCCACACAGGCGGTCGCCACACTGCAGAAACAGCTTGATCTGCTGTGTTGCTGCTAAATAGCTGCCTTTTTTAAAATTACACTTCCGTTGGACAGCAATGAATGTTCTATTGAGCAGGCGTTCATCTTTAAACGTCGCTGGTCACTGTCTGGATGTCAGCAGCCAGTCTGACACCAGACATATTAAACATCACGCGTGTCTAATTACCTCTGAGCTGCAGAGCAGAATATGGAATATCTTTCATTGTGGTTTACATTAATTGCTTTTTAAGCTGCATTGAAACGCATCAATGCTGGTGTTAATGTTGACATTCAAAGCAATTATAAAAATCAGCATTTCATGGTTGAAAATGACTGAAAACACCATCGACTGTTTTAAATCAGCGATAATCTGTCGAGGCCAGTCCTGAGATTAATCTACGTCATGAAATAAAAAAGCGTTAACTTCTAATCAGACCAACTATCTCTCTGTGGTCTTTACTATTTCAGTAAACACGGTGTAGCTTTACAATCACAGCACAAGTCTTTCTCTCCTTTCTGTGACTACAAATGAATCTCTAACATCTGGTGAATCAGAGTTAATGACAAGTGTGTAGAAGAAGCATTAGGTTGTTAAATTTTACTCATTTAGCAGCTGACTAGTTCGTTAGCTAAAGTTAGCTTGCTAAATCCACAAATCATTTTTAATTTAACTATAAAATTGGTAGTGAAGTAGTGTCTGTGATGAATTAAATCTTAAATAAAGACAAATCTTCATAGAAATACTATTAACAGAAAATCAATATATTTTTTCCTCATAAATAAAACGGACTTGTTTGTCAGAGTCACTCTTTGAAGTTTCTCTCAACACTGTTTTGTCAAATCTCAAAAGCAAACATTCCACAAAGCAACATTATCGTTCAGTAAATACTTGACTCGTGACCCTCAGCTCGTAGTTAAGATGAATGGAAACATAACCACACACATAAATAAACAACACTGCAGCCGTTTGCAGCAGATTGTCTCTTAAGGAAATCAATATGAAGGCAATGCATTATTCAACCCGGCCTGAGTGTCATTCTGATGCTGTCCTAACATTGCTTCTGAAGAGGAGAGGCAGGAAGAAGCACTTCTTTTTGCGCTGTGTCGGCCCCCCGGGCCACTGTAGCGCTCGTCAACCGCAACATTTTGGGTGAAGCAAGAAACATCCCTGAGTCGTGTTTACATTTCCGGCTGCTTTGCCCCCGAAGCGTGTTTCCTCAGACGGAGGAGGGCAGCTGGGCTCAAAGAGCTTCACATCAGATGCTCATCGAAATGAGATCACATGTTAGCTGCTCTGATGGGACGCATTCTAAGAATTGATAATTCAAGGGAGGGGCAAGCAAAGGCCTGAATCCAAAGACTTAAAAACTTGTTTTTCCGAGTACAAATGTAAACATGTGACATGTGGCTGGGGGATGCTGGTCTTACCGTGAACTCCAGAGCTTCGTTGAACAGGCCGTTTCGCTTGCTGTGGAGGAAGGCGTCGGAGGTTCCCTGCTTGGATATTCGTATCCTGGCCAATCGGGCTTTCTGCAACCAAAGAGAACTCACCTTAGTTAGACATCTTACCTCAGAACGAGTGGGTTATCACCCGACACATCCCACTTATTAGTAGCTACAGCTCTTTTCTCATGCTCGATATCTCTAGAGCTAATTAAACATGTGCTACTAAAGCATTCGCTCTGATCTCCTGCGATACGTATGAATGATTTATGGAGACTGCACGATAACACATTCTTTAGGGTTAGAAATCAGAGAGCGAGAGGAAGCCAGCACCCAATTCTGTACGAATTAAGCAGCTATTAAGCTAGCAAATATGCATTTACAATATTGATTGCAATGTATTATCTTCGCCAGGAGGATCATGTGATCGATCGCGTGTGCCCTTGAGTGAGCGTGCATCTCTGTGTCTGTCCACGGCTAATCTCCCGTTCTGCTGCAGCAAACTGCATAATATTCAGTTATGGCTGCATGCTGAAGGTCCTCTCGTGGTGGCAGAGACACACATAAAAACAAAACACCTTTTATTGCCTGTTTTTATACTTTCATCTGCAGCTCACACGGTGTGTTTGGCTAACAGCTAACATAACCACCAGGACACACACTGCTGAGTTCATCTCTGCAACTCAGTCGCTGCTACGTAGGCAAACAGCTTGGAGAGTTTGGTTTTGGTAAGATTGTACGACGTGCCTTATAGACTTCGAGCCAATTGTCTGCATACATCGCTGCTTATTTCAGAGTCTGAATGAAGTGTGTTTCACGACGCCGTATAGCCCGTGGGTATTAGCCAATCGTGAGTTAAATTCAATCACACAGCGAGGGTTTGTTGCAGACACACCTGGTGTGGAGATCTGCACTCTGCTGAGTCTCGTTTGGACTGTTTCCGTGCTGCTATGTCAGCATTTTTCTCTTTAGCAAAATAAATCAAGGAAGCGTCACGGCTCATAATGCTTTACATCGGTAGCGTCGGCTTTAAATGCGCCTTTGGTCACCGGACCCGTGCTGCACGGTTAGTGCCTCCTTTCCTCCCTCTCCATCGATGATGAACAAGAAGCAGAGAAGGAATACGACGGGGGGAACACATTATTCAGGTCCGTGGAGTGAATCCTGAAAGCATCAGTAGTTTTCAACACAGTGGAAGGATTGTACTCCAATGTCCCGGTTTTTGCTCTTCCCCGAAACGCACCGTGTATAATGAATGTGTGTGAAAAGAGTGTCTCAATAAATCTCTCAGTGACCAGAACAACTGCTCTAACACGATAGTGTAATCTGAGTCACTCACTTCTCAGAGGCCAGCCATTTCCCCGTCAAAGTCAAGAGCCGGGTGTCGGGCTGGCTGCAGCTACAATGTGTGTGTGTGTGTGTGTGTGTGTGTGTGTGTGTGTGTGTGTGTGTGTGTGTGTGTGTGTGTGTGTGTGTGTGTGTGTGTGTGTGTGTGTGTGTGTGTGTGTGTGTGTGTGTGTGTGTGTGTGTGTGTGTGTGTGTGTGTGTGTGTGTGTGGCTTCGCGTTCTGCATTTTAAAAACAGCGTGACGGATTCAGTGAGGGGAAATTGATAGGAGGATCATGTGAACTGTGTAAATGATGAGCAGAGAGCTTGTTTAGTAAGGGGGGCCCATGCATCGCTGGGGGGTTAATTGAGTGTGTGGATGTGTGTTTTCTCCACGTGTGCAGGCCTGCCTCGCTGAATCTCCATACACACACCAGCAGAGATACCTGGCTCAGTGAGGCTGTATGGTAATGTATGGTAATCTGAGCTCAGCCCCTCACTTGAGTTTAATTTAAAACACGTCGCTGCTGTTTGTTAACCCTGCAGGTGGCTCACGCTGAGGTTCAGTATTCTAAACAGAGACAGGAGCGCACGTGGGCACGCATGCACGCATGCACAGCAGCCGATCTGGCATCTATAGCACAAAACCCGACTCCCTTCAAGTTGTTTACTCTCCCCCCCTGCATCTCTTTGTCTTCTCTCACCCTCCCTCCGGCTCTCCTTGACGAGTTCTCTCCTCGCTGTCTTTGTGCCCTCACCCTCTAACACCTTTGTATACGTTTGTGCTGGCGCAGCATTCCCTGCAGGCCTTTTGGGATAACCCCTCTTCATGTCCCGGGCATTGTGCTCGGGCCAATGGGATTGTTTCTCCGGGGAGAAACGATGGTTGCCAGGCAGCGCACGGGGGTAATAAAGGGGGGGGGCGGTGTTAAGAACATGTCCCCCACGAGATTGAATCTACTTCTGCAGCTCTCTGGTAGATTCCCGGGTCCCTTTGGGTCGAAGGCCCATCTGTGCTTGGCCCACAGATTGAGGCTGGATGTGCTGCCGAAGCACCGCTGACAGCACTCAGGAGTGTTGAGGACACCGGGGGCTCTCATTAACGGTAGAATACCGTCAGGAAGAGTCCTTCACAAAGAGTCAGTCACATACGCAGGCAGAGAGAAAATGAAAGTGCTCCGCTGTGTTTATAGGAGATTGTAATAACAAAGTAAAGGATTTCTCAGAGCTGGAAAAGTATTTCCCCTCATAAATAATCTACTCATAGTTTCACAGAGAGCTGCCAGATGATTCAGCACGAGGCGTTTTTACATGAGTGAAGAGTAACTGCACATTAAACAAGCTGTAACATGAGTGATGAAACACATCAATGCTGGTTTTTCTTGGCAAATTTATTTGCCATTTCTGACTCAATCTACGGTTTTAAATCAGCCAGTTCTGAGATCGAGTCGACTGTTTGGGACTGATCTACGTCATAAAATAAAAGAATATTAACGTCCTCTAATCAGACCCCCCCCTTCTCCCCACACAGCGTCTATCACCTTTACTTTTTCAGTAAACACTGTGTAGCTTTACAATCACAGCACAAGTCTGTTTTCTCCTTTCTGTGACTATAAACGAATCTGTCAGCACATTCCAACAGCTGGTGAATCAGAGTCGATGACTGATTATCTGGAGATAGAAACGCTCGGGAGCAGACGGAGGAGCTACGATTAGCTTTAAAGTCAAGTTGCTACATCCGCAACGGAAAAAAACACACCACATGTGATTCACGTTTAATTTCAGTTTGTCTTTAAAGCTGGAATACTTGAACACCTTCCAGCCAATCAGAGTAGTGATGTTGAATGTCACTGTATGAGAAAACCTATCCAAACACCTTTCCCCCTCTTTGGTTTCCCTTCTTTCAGCCGTGGAGGGAAGGATTTAGCACCAGTCACACTTTGAAGATGATTCTGTAGGATGCGAGCCAGCTTCATTTTAACAGCGTCCTCTGCCAGTTGAGGAATCTAAATTGGCATATATCCTGAAAAGATCAGAACAACGCTACACATGCCGCGCTCCACTGAGCATTGCGGGAAGTTTTGTTGGAAGTTCATCTTTTTTTTTTAGAGCTGAAAATAAAAGTTGAGAAAGACTGTTTATATAAACTTATAGAGGATTTGGCTGAGTGAAAAGTGGAGCAATCGAGCTCTGAGACCAGATTAGGTTCTGCCTCAGGCCTGCCTGGGAACCACACAAGTGAGAGAGGAGGCCATCTGACAAGGAAGCAGAAGTGTGCACACACACACACACAAACACACACACACACACACACACACACACACACACACACACACACACACACACACACACACACACAACTGTGGAAGAGTTTTATTTTGTTTTGCAGCTGCCGCTCGTCTAAAGAGTTGCTTTTATACATGTTGACATTTCTGCCACGAGGAAATAAGTCTGTTACTTGTTTTACAATAACACACACCTACACACACACACCTACACACACACACCTACACACACACACACACACCTACACACCTACACACACCTACACTCACACACCTACACACACACACCTACACACACACCTACACACCTACACACACCTACACACACACACCTACACACACACACCTACACACCTACACACCTACACACACCTACACACACACACCTACACACACACACACACCTACACACACACACACACCTACACACACCTACACACACACACCTACACGCACAAAGACACAGAGGGACAGCAACACGAACCAGAAGAGGGAATGAGAGTAATTTAAAAAGAAACCAGACTTTTACAAAAGTCCACATGGAAGTTGGTGAAGACGGGAAACTGATAATTGATTCGGTGGGAATCGAGTCCTCTGACACTTGTGGCCCACAGATATGTGGCCCTGCAGCAAAGACAGCTTAACCTCTGACTAACACCGCTCAGAGACTAAACGCCTTTAAGCCTGGATTACCTCTTTATAGAGGAACTACAGCTCTCCAAGCTGCTGTGACGCTGATGTTTAGCACGTTATTATTGTGTTTGTGTTGTTCACAAAGAACATAATTGATAACAGATCTCTTGACCCTCCTCACTGAAGTCCTCCGTCAACACCCCTCCACTCTCTCTTCTCCGGCTGCCTTCTTCCAAAGTGCAGACGACTTTATTGATCGTCTAGAACAGCAGAACACTCTCAGCCAGAAGTCGGCTTCACCTTTTTGACTTCAACCTTCTGAGGGAGGGCTCAAAACAACAGTGAGATGATTTAAAGCGGATGGAGAGAGAGAGAGAGAGGGAGAGAGAGAGGGAGGAGGACTTGTTATTGTCATCTCCTCCAGGAGGATCACGCGTTTGGATCAAGGTCCTCTCGTGGTTTCGGTGACTCACGCCTTTTCAAAACCCCTTTTATTGCCTGTTTCATACTCTAATTAGACTCCTCCTCACTAGTCTGAACCACATGTCTGCGGTGTGTTTGGTTAACAGCTAACGGCTAACTGAACTACTATTACACACACTGCTGAGCGGGCAGACAGATCGGTGAGTTAAATATTGTTTTTGGCAAGATTATATGAATTATATAAAATTATATAAATTATACCAGAACATTGAGCCAATTTCCTGCATACTTTGCTGCTTGTTTTTGGGTTTGAATGAAGTGTTCACGACGCCTTACAGCACATTGGCCAGTTGTGGGTTGAATTCAGTGCAGATACACCTGATGGAGATCTGCGCTCTACTGAGTGCACCGTTCTGGTGTTTTGTTTCTGCCTCGTCAGCCTCGAGCCAATGCAATGCTCAAGAACCGCAGCAGACAGTCATTTAGAGTTTGAGGACAACAACCGGTCCAACCGGAGAACGATTTCCAGTCAAGGCGGTAAAAAGACGAGAAAGTAAAATAATAGAAAGTGAGTTTTCACAGACACGGGAACAATAGTGGGAAACAAACAATGAGAGATATGTACTGTATAGATTCTGCTGCTGACAGCTGAAGCAGGATTTATGATGAGCCGTTGATCCATTTTCATAAAAGAACGATTCATAACTGTCTGACTCTGTTAAAGCTGCAGTCGTCTTTGTGGGGGAATATTCGTGAGTAGTTTTACAAGATCTGTTATTTGAAGGTAAAAGAAATTGTCAAATGATGGAAGAATGAATTCATCAATAACAACAAGTTTGCTTAAATGAGAACGGCATATTTCAAGTGACAGAAAATTACTTATTTATATTCAGTTCTTTGTCTGATTCATCAAACCCTCTGAACTGCACTGACTTCTGGTGAATGATTTGTTTTAAACTCGTTGAGAGCCACGTGTTACACCCCATAAGGTTACTTGTTCTGCTCCATTTCATCCAATGGTTCATTCACAAACACGTTACTACCAGAGTGGAAAAAAGACGGACTTTAGTCCTGCAGTTGAAAATCAGCAGAGGAGAACATTACAGATCTAGTGTCAGTGTCAGTAGTTGTACAACATTATAAATATTGATATACAGCGGGACACGGCGTGTCGTCACAGCAGCGCTGGACTGTGACAGAAACAAAGAGTCAACATGAAGTTAGATGCTAAAAATGTCTTCAAAAAGCCAAACGCTCCCCGATGTGACAGAACAGAATATATCCAGTAGGTGATGTTAAACCAGGGTTCGACATTAAGTAAACTAAGTAAATTAAGTGTTTGGGCAAGTGGAACGCCTCCTTTAGTCGTCCGATCGGGCACGTGTAAAGTAAACGGGGTCTTCATTCAGGCCCGATGTTCAGTCAATATATGCGATCAGGAGATCGGCATTAATGCGTTCTTGTCGAAAGTATCTGATAATGCTGCTTTGTGAACAACAAATTAGTTTGAATTGGAAACAGGAGAGCTAACGTTAGCTGTTAGCGGTTAGCAGCCAGTCCTGCTTGGCTAAATAACGGCGCTAACAGCAGAGCAACACCTGGAACAACTACATTAACCAGACATGCAGTTTATTATAGTTCATTCCCATCACGCTGCTCAGATTAATCACAGTGAACGACTCTTCTACCAACAGAACAGAGTCTGTACCACAGTCCTGCTGATAGAGGAGCTAACCGCTAATGAGGTTCCATTCAGTTACATTATGGTGCGTTCAAGCTCCAAACAGTAAAAATGAGTATTGATCAAAGTTAATTTACAACATTATGTGTTTAAATGTAATGTCATTAAAACTACTAATGCCCCTCCAAAAAACGTTTTAATCAAAGCAAATCTTTAAATTAAAATACATATATGTATTTGCTAATCATTTGAATTATGTGTTTTATGAAGTTTTTTTTGTTTAAATCCAAATCTCTGTTGATTTTTTTTGCCATTTCAGAGAAGTAAGTTTGGCTGTTGAAGTTAAACATCTAAAAGAAGCCCTGGTTCCACAGTCAGATGAGGTTAACGACCTGCAGAAAGACCCCGAGGCAGCTGTTACATATTCCTAAAAGCTACTAAACTGTACAATTTGTGTTGCTAAAATATGCCAATTAAAATCACAACATCCTTAAAATAAAATAAAAAAAACACGAAGACGTGGTGACAAGAATACTAAGTTGTACATTTTTATTTTCATGGATTTCTGTATCATATTCTTACTCCAGATTAATTCACATTATGCATTTCTCTCCCAGTGGAGAGAGAGAGACTCTCTGACTCGTACCTCAGAGAAAATGAAGTAAGAAGTAATAAACTCGTGAATAACCCGTATGTGCCACTTCAGAATGGATTTGTTTGTACGAGTTTTTCTCGCATGAGGCCGTGTTCTCACTGTCTTGGCTTTTGTTTTAACTTCCACATGTATATCTGAGTAAGATGGTAAAAGCAGTTATTTCCATTTATCCCAGTAAACCGGGGCTCAATTCCGTCTGAGTCGACCTAAAAGTTAAGCTCATTTAAATTCATAACCTCCTCTTTTTTAATTCCTTCTGTATCCTTTGCCCTTTTGTGATTCTCCATTTAAACCGTGCCCTCTTTCAGGTGTACTATTCAGAATTTGTGATTAGACCTGAGGATATTATTACCTTTTTATGCAAATAAGGAGCAACTGTCGAGTAACCTCCCTGCAGAGCGAACATTTCTTTGTCAGATCTCTTTATGGGTTCATGCGTAGAAACAGTGGAGGACTTGAACTCAGTGACAGTGACGACTACAAGGAGGCAGAATAGAGAATACATGCGTTTCTCTTTGCCACACGGCATCCAGAGGCATCGTCTTCCTCCGGAGCTGTCTGTCTACCACCACCCAGATGGATGGCTAATTGTAATGGGAGCCCAGAACAGCTAACAATTAGGCCTGAATGAAGATGGATGTGAAAGGGGGGGGAGGGGAGGAAAAGCATGAAAAGAGAAGAAGAAAGGAGGATGGGAAATGGTACACACAATTCACAGGTCGCTGTGTAGCTCGGTTTTTGGGTCATGGTTTTTGGTACGACAGGGAAAACAAAGAAAATGCATAAATATATATATTTTTTGTATTTATTCTCAATAAGATAGATAGATAATTACTTTATTAATCCCACAAGAGGATATTATTTCGCGACAGCAGCATTTATAAGGAGAGAGCACAGCGGCCGCCGAGAGAAAAAGGCGTCTTTTTTTCTGAGTGCGGCGCCTTTTCTTTGCGGACGCTTCGAGCACTTGGAACATCTCTCAACTTTTTCAGAAAAGCGCTGCTGACGTCACCGAAGTAAAAAGTACCGTACGCCTCGTCTCTCTCTGCCGATGACGAGGTCATCTATAGGAAGGGTTGAGCATCCTCTGGTTGGTGACAAAGTCAAACAAATAGAAGCTTAAATATGAAATAAAAAGAAAAGGGGAGATGCTGGTCCTTTATTCAACAGTGGTTTGAGTGGTGAAATGTTGTCAAGAGAAGTTTGTCAAAGAAGCAAAAAAAAAAACGCTCGGAGCAGTTTGTCGTTGAAACGCTTGGATGAAGCAGAGCCCAGAACCCAGCGCCCTGCGGCTGTTTCCTGCCAGAAAATGGCGCTATGTGGACACAGGGCCCGAGGCGCTCCAATACTGGCATATTAATGCAAATATATAAATATAACTAAATATCCCCCCCGGGGGAACAGCTGACAACATCTCTGAAAATGTTGCAGCACATTTCCAAACAGGCGTTATTTTTGGATAAACTGACCACATACTGGGAATTTAAATGGTTACTTTGTTACGTGATAACATATTAAAACTGACATATTATGATTAATGACGTGTAAACTTTTAGTCTGGCTTAAAATCTCACAAACGTGATGGTCAGCCTCAAGACACCCAGCATAAATACAAATGGTCTGTTGTGTGAGACGTACGAGTGAAACACATCTTTGCACTATTGTTTAGTTAGTTCATTTAATATTATTCTATTTCATTGTTTATATTGTGCATTTTTATACTTTTTTTGCTTTACCTTAAATGCTGCTGCAGTGAAAACATTTCCCCTTGCAGGATTAATAAAGTATCTATCTATCCATCCATCCATCCATCCATCCATCCATCCATCCATCATCACACACAGAAACATTTCAGCGAGGTCTGCACTCTACTGGCTTCCCCTTCCTCGTTCCTCCTCCCGTCTGCAGGTCTTTAAAGTACTCTGAGAGGCAATCGTCCATTCCTACTCTCAATTAAACACAGCCTTATTCTAACAAACGGTCTGAGAGAAGAATGGATTTCTCTCCGTGAAATATAACGGCGCGCCGGTGATAAAACCGGTGATGAAATGACGTTTTGCTTCGGTAAATGACCAGTGGAACTCGCTAAGCGGTCGGCCTAATGGGCGAGGCCACATGCCATTAAGGTTACAGAGCATTAAAGAACACTACATGTTGTGCAGACGGTAGTAATGGGGTATTGAAGGAAATGGCATGGCTGAGTAATTCAGGACTTGGGTGGGACATTAGAGATCCCCAGTTGTCATTAGCGGTGAAAGAGTGGACCGTACAATGATAATGGCTCCATCATACACCGGAGTTACCATCTTTTATAGTGCGAGAGACCGTCGTCTGCAAGCAAGAGTCAAAGAACATTAAATGAATGTGATGTAACGTGTAACGAGCTGAGGCAGAAGCAGTTGTTTTAAAATGCAGTAAAACCAAAAGAGTCTGCAGCCATGCTAGTGGCTCTGTGAGCTAAATGCTAATGTTAGCATGCTGATGTTCAGCAGGTATAATGTGTTTACTCCGTTA
Source organism: Anarhichas minor (assembly GCF_050575085.1). Lineage (NCBI taxonomy): Eukaryota > Metazoa > Chordata > Actinopteri > Perciformes > Anarhichadidae > Anarhichas > Anarhichas minor. The sequence goes on from NW_027466449.1 coordinate 18,981,277, forward strand.
GTATGCAAATGTTTCTCCATTAACACTAAGCTCACAGTGAGAATGTCATTAGTTTTGCAGGTATTTCATCATTAACAAAAGTTCTGGACAAAATGGAATGTTGACCCAATGTTGATCCGCTTCTTAAAGATGAGGTTTTGCTCACAAAGATGGAAAATAACTTTGTTCTCTGCTCTTGATTTCATTTCAGTTTTTTGCTCCCGTCACATGTTTCTCTCTGTGGTCTTGATTTTCACTGTAGTACGAAAGTTCTGCTCCTCTATAGAAACAGAACCATCATGACTAGACGTAGAGAGAACTAGAACATGTCTGTAGTGCAGAATAACAGTTACAATACCGTAAATCATAAAAAGATTCACTGTGAGGGAATGAATTACAATATAATAAGTGTCTGAAGAAGTTAAGTTGTTCCTCCACGGCTTATTTCGGACTCGCAGTTCTGACAAATTATGAACTTAATGTCTTCTTTAGTCACTGAAAACTTGTGTGTCAACTAAAATGATCATGCAGCAGCGGTGGCGGCACACGTGTGAAGACCAGCAAAAAAATAAAAAACATGAAACTCGTCGGCCGATCAGTTGACAACCAACCGGTTTCAATCAGCAGCCGATCAATTGGTGCATCTCTAGATATTTAATTCCGTCTGGACTTAAGTGGGTGGACAAACACACATGGAGCCTTTGCTGCTAGCGTGGCTAAAGGTTTGGGACGTGAAATCAAATCATTTGCGGAGCATCTACAAGTAAAGCCCACTACTTAATTCAAGACGTACTCTGATACGCTTGATCTTAAGCACACAAGCTTAGATGCTAAGCAACACTTAATCCTGCCGGCTAATTAAAGACGATGAGCTGCTGTACAGTACGCACACATTCCTAAACGCTCTAATTCAAACACTACATTTGCAAAACCTATTATCATGCTTGGCACTTGATTTGCCGACCACGATAACGCTCTCAAGGGCCGAGGCGTCCAGGTGGAATATTATGATGAAGGCGACGAAGAGACGTTTGAGTGATGCTGTCAGGAAACAGAGATGGGGGGGGGCCGGGGAGGCGTACGAGCGTCTGAAGGAGTCGTTTAAGTTCTGCTTAATGACGACAACGCCGTCACGCTGCGCCGCTCGGGTTGGCGGAGGTGTCGGTTACACTACACCACACCCTGCGGCTCAGAGGAGGCGGGACAGAGGACCAAGGTCAGGCCTAAACTGAAACAGGAAGTGGATTTGTGCACTTAAACCGATGCAGACGGACGGACGCCGTCCTCCCAGCCAGCACCTCATCTGGGTGATGCTATTTCAGGAAAGGAACACAGCATCAGGACACGCGTCGCCCCCAGCTCTCCCCCCTTTCTACCCTCCCCCCACTGCCTCCCTGTTTTTTAATCTAGGTAATTTCCCCTCTGTGTGTCTTTTAGCGTCCCCGAACACTTGGTCGCGTCACGCCGGCGTCTTGCACCGGGTGGACGGGGTCACGGTTAGTTAAGACTGGGCAGCGGTCGGGCGGCAGGATTTGAAGCAGATTTAAACTACAACCGGAGAGCGTGTGTGCCGAGATGCATGCCGGTAATCACAGAGAGGGCGAGAGACGGGAGGAGAGAAAGTCAGCGGAGAAGAAACGTACAAAAAAAAAGCCTTGCAAGGAGGAGGAGTGAACGAAAGTGATGCGAGAGAGGGATAGACTCTGAGGATATGCGTCAGTGTCTGCCAGCTCCTTACAAACACACTGCGATCTATCTCAGGAGAACCAGAGCTGTCAGACCCTCCAGCTAGGATTACCAGCCCGGTTCTGACGCTGCTCACGGACACGGTTCTTTAGGAAGGTCTAAAGGTCTGAGCTACTTACCCACAGAGAGATAAGATCTTTAAATCTCCCACAGGTTAAACACCGGTTTAAATAATCCATTTACAAAAGTGTGTCCGTTTGTGTTTTTATCTCTACACTTCAATCAAAACATGGAGAAAACCATTTCAAGATGGAAAATAACTGAAAATCACTTCTTTGACGAGATATGTCAGCATTTTTTAGTGGTGATGAGAATCAACACAGGCCCCACGATACGATATTACCACGATACTGAAGTCCAGATGCGATATAATCACGATACTTAAGTCACAATACGATGTTATCACGATACGACGTTGATACGATGTTATCGTGGTACTTAGGCCTTGATGCGATATTATCACGATACTGAAGTCACGATACTTAAAACTGCAAACCTTTTGAAAAATGCTTCTTATTCAACAACAAAAAACAAACAAACAACAATAATGTAGAATACGACAGAAAAGACGTGTCTATGAGTTTTTGGCAGAGCAAATGTGCAGCTTTAATGCCATTAGTCCGTGCTGATGATTATTCTCGTTATAGTTGATCTAAAAGCGTTAGCTGATGTTCTATTAACCATCAAGACGCTGCTTATGAACCTATATTATAAAGTGGAGCTAAAGATCCTTATATCAGCCTTGAATATGTAAACCGGAAATGTATCTGACGTTTAATGTTATAATGTAAATTTACATATATATATATATTGTATGTATGGAAATCACAACATGCAGTCAATGTAGACCTCTTCAAATCCCAGACCTGAGCTACGCTCGGCTAATCTTGAAGATGATGAAGTATCAGTACTGTCACGGGAAGAACACGGGAAGGTCGGGGTTTAGGGATGCATGTCAGCGGAGACGGGAACGTGTCCTGACTATGCATCACACACCTGCTGCTCATGTGAATGTAAGTCGGTAGGCGTTGTCGTCATTAGTATCGGGGAAGACGTGAACCCTGCAGAGTCCAGACGTCACAGTCTGGGTGTCTGGAGGTCCAACCCTCTCGAGGCCCGGCTGAACGGAAGTAAAAAAACGTGTGCTCACCTGTACTTTCTGCGCCCGCCGCTTGTCTGCTCTCTGGTTCTGGTGGTAGATGCGGCTGAAGTTGGACACGATGACGGGGACGGGTAGGGCGATCACCAGCACCCCGCTCAGAGAGCAGATGGAGCCGAAGATCTTCCCCGCGATCGTCTTAGGGACCATGTCTCCGTACCTGTGAGAGGGGAGGAAACATTTAGCGTCACGTCCTACGATGCTTTTAATGACGTAGCTCGCTGGTAGCTCAACCTTCCACACACACACTAGCTGACCGTTGATTACTCTAGAGAGAGAGAGAGAGAGAGAGAGAGAGAGAGAGAGAGAGAGAGAGAGAGAGAGAGAGAGAGAGAGAGAGAGAGAGAGAGAGAGAGAGAGAGAGAGAGAGAGAGAGAGAGAGAGAGAGAGAGAGAGAGAGAGAGAGAGCTCCTGAAGCTCATTGACGGACAGCAGACACTATTAACCTTCTACAGAAGACAAACAGGAGAACCTGCTGAATGCCAGCGACGTTTCCCAAACCTCATTTAGCCCAATTCAATCTGAAATATTTGCAAGTCAAAAGCAATCTCGTCTTGACTTCAACGACCGACAACACAATTACAATAACTATATTACCCCCCCCCCTTTTCCCAAGATGGAAGCCGGTGTGCGGGAATCAATGGTGGAAGGAAAAGACGAAGGAGAAATTCAAAAGCTCAAAGAGCTTCAGTGGGAAGAGCAGCCTATATTTCTAATATCTTCATTTCTTATTCATGAGTAAAAAGGTAATTTGTTCTGGTTTTTCAGCTAAACAATAAGTTCTGCTGAATTTATTAGAACTGACAAAGTCCCGTTAAATAAGCCTGAAACAAAAAGCATTACGTCAAATTATGTAAAGACTTATTGTTTGTTTACATTAATAAATCTAAATAAATAAATAAAAACATAAATACAATAAATCTAAATAAATAAATGTACATAGACATAAATAGAGGTGTGTGTGTGTGTGTATATATATATATATATATATATATTAAAATGAAATAATATAAATAAAATTGAAGAAGTAAAATATAACCTGTGTCGTTCATTACTTTGTCTGGAGGCTACAGCTCAATAAAGTTATATTATTAAACACGTGACTTTTGATTTAATACACTGTTTCAGTTACATAATACGCTACTTTGCATGTAACATAACAATAACTCAATACTATAAAAAACCTCTCCATTCATTGATTGTAATTATTTCTGGTTGGCAAAAGAACAACTTGCCTCTCTTTGCGGTTTCATAGACGTACGATGTTATAGTTGATAAACATATCTACTCATTAAAGCCGGTCTGGTACGGGTCATTCTGTCAACAATTAATTACTCTTACATCATACTTATTTGAGTAGCAAAAATGAATGAAATGAAAGTCTTTTGATTGATTTATTTTATTTGATCATAATAATCCTGAAGGACATGATTTTTCATGTTTTTATGTTTTCTTCTCTCTCTCCAGTTAAATACAACATTAATATACTTCTCACATGCTAATGCATCAGTAATAATAACCCAATAGTATAATATAAACTACTTTAACATGAGGGAGCCCATCTTTTACTGTTTCTTTTATACTTTCAGTTCATCTAGCTGATAAAACGTAGATACTTTTACTGAAATACATTTTTAAATGTGTGTTTTTACGCTTCATAAAAATATGGAATAATATCTGAGTACCTCTTCCAGCGCTGACGGTGTGTTGAATCGGTGCAACAGTTCCCTGAGGACGGGTGTGATGTTCAGTTTGAGCTGAAACTGCTTCAGAGACGCTGATTCACCTTTACGGTCGTTCAGGAGGCTTCAGCTTCTGTTCACCTCTGTGAGCTCGTAATGAGATGTTCCTGATGCTCAGCGTGGCCTCGTTGAGTTAAACAGGGTGGACAACATATGAACAGCCCAACGGCACCACAGACTGTTTCAACAATTCAAAACAGTTCCTCTTTTCCACTGATCTTACTTACTTATTGCATTATTTTCAACAACACACCAATGAAACAGCATTCGGCTCTGGTCCCATGATGCATCTGCATACTAAAGCTCCCTGTAGACTTGGCAGAGTACACAACTAATCAGTCCGCATGTTAATGCTGCCATGCACACACGCACGCGCACGCACACCAGACTAAACATGTTGCTGTAATTATTAAAAACAGAAATATTCATCAATGTCTGCAGCTGTTACTCTGTGGCGTGATTCACAGAAACGTAGTAGTGACATTAAACAGCTAAGAACCAATATATATCTTAAAGGGACAGTTCACCCCACAATTCAAAAACACATATTCTTCCTCCGACCTGTAGCTTTATTCATGAGTCTAGATTGCGTGTTGGAGATATGATCCGTAGAGACGTCTGCCTTCTCTCTCAGATACCGGGACTCTACTCTGCACATGAACTAAGGTTGAAAGAAAATAGTTCCTACATGAACAACAAGCTCTGTGCTATGACCACCACAAGCTGAATCAATGACTCAGTTTAACGTTAACCATCAGTGTAAATAAAAGGTACATTATAATGTTATGATGTGTTCACATGTAACATGTATTCTTTAATGAGAAGCTTTAATAAATCCAGTAGTATGAAGATGTTTTCACAACAAAATAAAATAGATATTACACTAACATTAAGCAGATTATAATAAATCATTGAAACTACTAATAAGATGCTTTTAATCAATACAAATATATTATTTTATTTCCTAAATCATTTGAATTGTGTGTGTTTTGTGTTAATAACCGCTATAAATCACTATAACAAAGTAAAAGGATAACATTTAGAATGTTATTGAACTTTGGGACGGTGGTGAAAAAAAAGCAGCCAGGAGCCTTTTATACCCGCTGCTCTAACAAAACAACAATCTGTACTGACCAATATGGATCATCAATGATCGGCAATTATTATCGGCGACAAAAAAAAAAAAAATTGTGATTCGGACGTCTCCTATTACTTCTATTTGCTCCGGTTGCTTTTTTAACTGATCTGATCCGTGACTGAAATCAGTGATTGGCTTTAGATCCAGCAGCACTACAGAGAGGAGGAAACATCTGTGTCTTTGGTTTTGGGCTGAACTGACCCTTTGTATCCTTTAGAATGTTCTTGTAGATATCCAGAGAACAAGTTTCTGTCATGAAATACTTCCTCTTTGACGGATCACAGAGAACAGCGCTGGTTGTTAATTGAGGACTTGGCAAACAGTTCCAATAATGAATTATGAACAATAATCTACTTCAAAGGTTGTCCTCACGATATTCGTTTTTATGATCAAATGAAACAGTTCTGTCACAGTCGGTTGGATAAAGATAGTAAAGAAAAAAGCAGAATGGTAACAAACAAACACAGAAAACAAAAAGCTCATTTGGAACCCTCGTCCTCATTAGTCACAGACTTCAGCCCAACATGAAGCCATTTAAGTGGAGGGAGGTTTTTCTCATCAGGAGAGCAGAGCTCTGGCCACACACAGTGAAGTGTTACTCACAGGGAACTCTAACCGGCTCCTACCCAAATTAGGCAACAACAGCATTTCATCTTCCATTAGGAGGAACGACGAGCTAATCGTTACTCATCTGTGAGCGTCGTCTTTAATGGGATCCGATCAGATGGAGGATGGAGGCCAGCCTCTCTAACTGACTCTAGCTGCCTGTGTCTGATGATAGCACGATAGCGTCTCTGAGCCACCAGATACAACTCGCACACATTAAAGAAACAAGTGTGTGTGTGTGTGTGTGTGTGTGTGTGTGTGTGTGTGTGTGTGTGTGTGTTTGCAACCAGAAGTGACACAAGAGGGAGGAGCCAAAAACAACCGAATGCTGAATAAGACATTTTTAGGTGACTAAAAGCATCCTCTGCTTTATGGTCTGTTTGACTCTAAATGGACCATAATGTACTAAATGAACATCATGCTGTATTGAAGAAGACTTGAGACTATAGATTGAGACCATAAACTCATGTTTACAATGTTTACTGAGGTAATAAATCAAGAGAGAAGTAGAGTCATTTTCTCATAGACGTCTATACAACCAGAGGAGTCGCCCCCTGGTGGACACTAGAGAGAATGCAGGCTTCACTTTTCAGAACCAGAGTTTTCTAACAAACAGCAGGCTGTCCATGTTCCCCCGGTAGTACAGCAGTAATGTGTTTATCATGTGTATCTCCTGTTCTGGGCTCAGAGCAGTCACTCTCCCTCACAATACTAACGTAGCTAGCTAGCTTCTTTGCAGCTGTAATACAGCCCGGAGGGACATTCTCCACCATCATTACATATTTCTATGGATAACCGATATGTGATTACATCATCGGATCGGTTCCATCTCTCTATATTTATGTCTACCCTCAAACGGATGAATACAGGGTGCGTGCACACATCCACACACGCACTCAACAAGCACTAAGGTGAGATGGGCAGGTCAGTCCTCGGTCAGGGTTGTCACATGCCATTGAAGGAGGGCCGGGTCTCTGCGGGTTCCATTAATAAAGCCTAGGAAGCATGGATGGATGGGGGGGTTATTGAGTGGGACTGAGTGCTCTCGTGGACGTTATGTGTGATGAATGGACTCGTCATCAGAGACGGCCGGAGGGCTGACGGACACAGAGTTGTGATGATGGCGAATGATATAAATACACGCTTTTGTGAAATATAGATTATTAGTCTTTTTTTTATTCTATGCTAAAAAAACATCTGCACAAGAAGCTTGAGATGAACCGCTGAGTCTCACACATATAATTGTTTTTACTTTGTGGATCATAAACCGCTTTTATGGAGGATTGAGAGGTTAGATTTTTCAGCAACACACCAAATCCCACATGAATTATCTGCAGTTCCTGTCAGTTCTCTTCACCCTAAGTGATTCTGTTCGGACCACAATCCCTTGCGGTGGACTGGTGGACTGAAATCAGTGGAGGAGGCAGTAGAGTATAATAAAGAATGGAACATGTTGATCAAGTAACTCCCATTAGAGACTTTAAACATACAGAAAATATGTACATAGAAACTCAATGCATCAGCCGTGATGCGATATGTTGTAAACAAGCTCAGTGATGATGTTTGATCTCAATTCAAACCAGATTTATTTTTAGTTTAGAGGGTGTGATTTAAATATTATCTAAATTATTATCTGCCCAAGATCATTCTGTGAGTAAAAGAAAAAAATACGTTTAATGAAATCATAAGTAAAGAGGTAAAAAGGAAACGCCACCGGTGGTTCACATAGTGTACATGTTGTACTACCTTCTCATCTACAAGAAGTGTTTGATTATTAAGGAAAACTGGAACAAATGACTAAAAACATGTGACTGTGAGACAACAGATCCCAATGTTTAAAGAAATTATCTGGTAGATTTTAAATAATTAAAAAAACAGATAAAAATGCATAAAATAGAAACGAAAAAACATTTGTATTTAGGGAACTATTTATTTACTTTTTGCCAATTTCAAACCTGCATTCTTGTTTGTTCATCAGTGTCTGTAGTTTTAGGACGCTGAGACGCTTCAGCACCACGGACAGCTACTGTAGTTTCTATCAACAGAGCAGCAGGAATGAGTCCGACAACCAGGAAGTGAGTCAGCGTTGTTACACTTCCTGTTCCCTCGTCTCTCATTACAAACGTTTCTGGAGTTTGTTTTTAGTGAGATGTCTGAACGATATATTAACGTTTTTGTTCTCTGATACAGAACATGTCAGTAAAAACCCCCTCTGCTGAATCATAATTCATAATCCAATGAAAAAGATTCTATGTTAGCGTCCGTATGTCTTTGAAGTCACTTAGTAGGCTTCACGTGTTCGGTTAAAAAAGGGAGTTGGTCACAGCTTTAATTTTGTAGTCCATCATTAAAGCATTTTTTAAATCAGCTATCATTGACTGTTACTCTTAATACCTAAAGATGTGTTTCAGTATCAGGACGTGGTAAATGCATATCACAAAATCACATCAAACGTGTTGTTCCACCGTTATACATTACATCAGGAAGATATGTGAAAGAAATACAACTTATTTCAATACAAGTCAATAAATGACGACAATGAATTATCCCTCAACCATATTCAATATGTCAACGCTGCCGCACACTCCAAAATATGACATTCAGCAGTCCTACGCCACCAAAATATCAAATGCCGCTGAATTTATTGAGAACAGACTGGAGAAATATGCTGAGATGACTTTTCTCTGTCATATTCACAGCTGAGCTCCACTATGACAAATACAATTGTTACCATTGGCCATAAATGATGATGCCTCATAAAAACAAACATCCGTAAGTAGCGGACTTCCATTTTCATTGAGCAAGCTGTCACGGGCCAATGCAGCTCTTTTGGGTTCAGCAGAGTGAAAGATTGTCTCTCCGGTCCTTTAACCCTCAACCGTCCATCCATCTGTAGTCTCATCTGACATTTCATGGCCAGTCACTCCGATGGAAGTACCTCCGATGATACGCGGGCTCTTCAGGGACGGGGACGAACATCCGTAATCGACCCCCCCGACAAATGTCACCGCGGGAAAAGCAAGCAAGAAAGAAGGAGGAGGTAGACGGGTAGACGGATAAAGAGGAAAAGGAAGGAAGAGGAGGAGATAACCGACCCAGAGCCAGATAGCGTCAATGCTAACATGAAGAGGGTTCGGATGTGTTTGGTTTAATATGTCTTCATTAAATCAGATAGTCTGGAGCTATTATAATCTCAGCTCTCCCTTAAGACAACTCAACACAGACATTTAGGCCTGATCCCCCCCTAAGGCCCTAAACCCTGATCCCCCAGGGACTTAACGGACGTCACCTGTTGAATGGTTTCAGTGTGAGAGACTGTGAGGGTCCTGAAATAGTATAAATACCAAAGGGACATATCACGGGGCCATGATAACGTCATAACATGTTGTGTGTCTTCATTTTATACTTTTCACTCCCTGATCTGAACGTCTTCCAGGCTTTTTCCTCACGAGATGAGAGGTAATTATGAAATTAAATGTCAAAACGGCTTCAATAAGAAAATAAATGTTTGTATGTTTGTTATCGTTGTTGTTTCTGCTGCTGGCTGGCTGAGGGTATCACTACAATGACAATAAAAACCTCTTTATCCTTAAACTGTGTGATATAATCTCTGATCTCATGTGTTTTTATGTTCCATCTTTAATCCTTAATGTTTCTGTTCCACTGGTAACCCCGTGTTTAACGTCACATTGCTATGAATTGTGGGTAATCCCCTTGGGCAAAGTCTGCAGAAATGCGGATTTACGGAAAGTGTTAATAAAGGCCTCAAAATGTCTTTGAGACTCAAACACTCGAGGATTTGACAGCAGGCGAGAACGAAACCCTCACGGACTTTGAGGCGCGTTTCTGCAAAGTCCGTGAGGGTTTAGTCCTCCGTGAGGGAGGAGATTGGGATTGGGCCATGAACTCTGATAGTGATCCTGATATGTGGGGCTCGATTAATGCCCTATTTTTAGGGATGCATTGAGTTATCGACCGAGCATCTGTATCGGCCGATATTTGCCCCTTTGACGGCCATCGGCCAGTCGGCAAATAAGATGAAAGTTATTTATCTGCTGTGTTGTGTCAGTTTTGCGCTGTCGAACTGTTGTGTTGGTAACTTGTGGTCGGTCTCGGACATCAATAACCAGCCACTGGGAGCCACTGCACTGGCATGAGGACGGGAGCGGTATATCAAAGGTTGAGTCATAAACTAGTATCTTAGAATTTGTGCTCATGCAGAGACAGTGTAATGACTTGCTGTATGACTTTAAAACAGTTCAGTGTTTTCTCTGTTTCCCTTTCACAAAAGGGAAACGGCAAAATCAAAGATACATCTGTATTTTAAACATGGGTATACGTATCGATCCAGACTTTCACAATCGGTGCATCCCTACTGATTTATTGTTGATGTCCAAACAAAGGGAGCAAAGTCCCATCTCTCAGGAGGTGCAGGTTCTCCACAGATTATAAATTAGGTATAGATTTATGCTACGTTACAAGTGTGCTTATTATGAAAGTTCAGAAGGTCCAACAGTTATTCTGTCTGAGAACCAGGACGTCTCATTTGGAGAGTCAGCCTTGATTGAAAAGGAAGATCCAATCCGTGCAGTCTTCATAAAATGCTCGTTACAGAAGAACATCTAGAAATGTTGATCAAATTTAGTGGCATTGAGGTTTTTTTTGTCCTGCTATTACCTCTTAAAGTTTCCAGTGAGAGTGTTCATCAGGACAAAGTGTGATGCTTTTTCACGTTACTAATCAATATTACAACAGATTGTAGAATTTCAGCTCTGCAAGAGTTCATGAACTTTCAAACAAAGTGAAGTTGAGATGCTCGGTGTGAGTGTAGGAAACGGGGATATTTGAGGCTCTTAAAAACAGTTTGGTACAAAAAACAAATGACTGCACACGTCAGCCGGCCTCCCACCGATCAAACAACCCATTCAGAAGCCAAGGCCGAAGACACAAACAGTAGATCTCATGAATGTGGTTTTCACACAGCGGGTACCACGATGTATTCAGTGTACAGCCTCTGTGTGAAAGCTGCTCTTTGAATGTGAAAGATGGAAGCTGTGCCAAGTAAAAATGTAAAAAAGTTGACCTATGAATTCACAGAAAAATGTCTCCTCTGTGTAACGCTTCAGTTAAACACCTCTATTATCTACAGCAGGAGACGGCAGTGCTCTCGTCAAGTCAAGACCAGAGTTTAACGAGACTGAAGCAAGACCAAGACTTTGAGATCAAGTCAAGACCAAGACCAGAGTGTATTGAGACTGAAGCAAGACCAAGACTTTAAGAGGTTGAGACCAAGTCAAGACCAAGACTAAGGCAGATTGAGACGGGCAAGACCAAGACCAGAGTGTATCGAGACCAGACCAGTCTGAGTCCCACACTGCATGACACACTTGCTATAAAATAATAATAAAACATTATAAAAGTGCTGAGGCTGCATTTCAGCTCTAATTCCATTCTCTCATATTCAACTTCATATGTGGGACATTCCATAAAGGGGAGGTAACAACTTTGCAATTGCAAAATCTGCATTGCTATTTATGAAGCAGCTTAATGCTGATGCTGCACAATGAAGCTGCCTTACCTTGCTCAGGTGCTCTTAGTTGTTATGTACGCTGTTAGTTTGCTGCTGAATCTGCTTTTATAGAGAATACAATGAATAACCATCTGTGTCTGACAGGAAAATGATTATTGCAACAAATCTTTGAGACATGGAATAAATGGAATTAATTCGTTACTATTTGGTTATTGTAGCTAGATTGTCCTTGTAAATTAAACTAATCAATCAAACACATACATGCTACTTTGTTTTCATTCGCACACATAAAAGCCTGCAAGACTCCAGTTTTCGTTTCCTTCCAGTGAGCACTGAGAGACGGAGATTTCCTCACTTCCATTCGTCTAGTGATGAGAGGGGAATGGGAGAAATAACACAGCGATACGTTGATAAAGTGAAGGCATTACTCACACACAGCACTGCACACAGAGGAAAGGTCATTACCATCACTCGCTTCACACCAGTCGTACGGGGAATCGCACGATTTCTCCACAACACACATCCAGTCTGCTCTCCGTTATGAATCGGGAATTGGACTAACTTTGCAGAGTTCCATTCAAACATTGACTTTTCACAGCTATGTGTACTTTATTGTTTTTGTGGGTGAAATCATAATTAATTCTAGTGCTGCATGCAGTGCATTGATTCGCTCAACTCCTCCTTTCCTCTCTCTCTCTCTCTCTCACACACACAAACGAGCGCTGCAGGGATGATGAATTTATGTAGTCCAACAGGAAGTTAGCGTCGCACTGGTTCCCTGGACAAAAAGCCAATGGGATAGAATTGAACAGACCTGATTTCAGACATCTCACCAAAGAAACATTCAGACAACCCATTGACTACGAGAGTAACGAATGGTTCGCATCACCAACGCCTCAGCACAAATTAGTCCAAAACTGCATTCAAGTTAACTCTGATAAGTTGTCAATGTCCTAGACTCAACTCTCCAAGTCAGTTATTAGCAGGAATGTAAGAAGCCGAGCTAGCTACAGGTCAGCACGCTGTACAACCGCGTGCACACGCACTGGCATTACTGTGGATGGTGTTTCCCCCAAAAAATAGTAACACATTTACTTCTGCATTTTGTAAGCTAATTTAAAGGTTCTAAATACGAGATTGGAAACTTTTCTATTGCCTCACAAGAGCGACGGTTGAGCCAGCAGCTGCCAGCTAACGGTGCTAACAGCGCTAACAGCGGTAACAGCGCTAACAGCGGTAACAGCGGTAACGGTGCAAACTACGGCTGACAGACTTTACCTGAGAAGGAACACTTAACAATTTACACTTGAAATGATGAAGGCAAATGACAAGGCAGTACACAATGTAAACCATATTTTGATGTATAGTTATTTTTTTCCCTCTTTCTTACAAAATGAACCAAAACACTGGCGATGAGGAAGATCTTTTTATAGATAGTAAATCATGAATCAACATTTAAATGAAAGATACCAATGGTTTCATATGATAGTCTCTTCACTCTTTAAAGGCTTAGCTACAGACTCTTAAAGATGGTAATGTCGGACAGGATCGGGTCTCAGAGGGTTAAAATACGTAAACAACTGGTTATCACTTCCCCCCCGCTGCTCAAATTTAGCTTTTCTTGTACTCCAGCAACTCACGGCGGTGAGTAGAAAACCCAAATCCTAGCTTCCACACATCTTTTCAGAAAAACCTACATGTGATGTTGTTTTCCAGAAGAGTTGCATTAAACAGTGTGAGCACGGCTCGCTTGCCGGGATGTCAGTGAATAATAGCCAGGGACCCCGTTACAAGCTCCGCTGTGTGTGTGTGTGTGTGTGTGTGTGTGTGTGTGGTGTGTGTGTGTGTGTGTGTAATTAGCGATTACCAGGCTGCTATCAACAGAACGCTTCAGTGAATCCACTTCCAAGAGCAACCAGGAAGTGCAAACACAATTACCAGAAGAGAAGGAGCATAACAACATTTAAATATGAATTACATCTGAGATAGGACGAGTCCCCACAGCTTACCGTCTGCCTGCATACTGCCTAACTCACAGGAAACACTGGTTCCATCAACACTTTCCTTTTTGTTTGCCTGTGTGCATGTCTAGGTGCGTATGGTAATTTTTATTTAAATGCGTGAACGTGGTTGTGTTCACACCTCTGATGATAAACATATCTCTACGAGTGCTGGATTACTTTGGAGCCTCGGAGGGCCGATAAAGGCAGGTATAGGTGTCGGTAATTGAAACAAGAACTCATACGTCTGTGTGAGTCGGAGGAAGAGGAGGAGAGAGGTGGAGGAGGCACAATAACCCCGACATGTGGTTCAATTAAACCGCTAATGAGAACTTTGAAACATGAACCTCTGGAGAAATGTTCCAAACGCCCAGATTGATGCCTTTTGTTGGCTAACGACATAGAGTGGAGGTAGAAAACACGACGCGTCTCCCACCTGGGAGAAGAACTCACTACAGGCTGCACAGCTAGCAGAGGGGGACATTACAGCCAGCAGTGTAGAGAGAGAGGACACAAAGGGACGAGTCACACACTATGTATGGGATACTTCATTATGACGGATCATCTTTCAGTCTTATTGTCGCCACTTTGTTCCAGACTGAAATATCCAAACAACTGTTGGATGAACTTGACTCAACTCTGAGATCTACCCCCCAAAATGATTATTATTTGTTACTATATTAGTTATAAACAGGAACCGGCTCTCGATGAGTAGAAACCCGGAGTAGTGATCCGGAGTTAACAGTTCTGCTATCGGTACGGACGGGTATCGGGAGGATTTTATCGATGCTGCTCGTCGGTTGTTTTTGATTGTTTTATGAGAAGACATGTCTATTATTCATATGTAAACAAACAGCAGACATGTTTAAATATTAAATAACTCACTATTGTTAACTCTACTGTTTCAATGCCAACAACAAGTTAAAGTAAATTCAATTGGAGGAGTATGTTTGAGTCTCTACAGTAAATAAAGTATTAATGTTGAGGTGTGTTGGGTTAGTGGGACGAGCAGCCTCAACCTGACAATCTACAAGAAGTTACACAATCCTTCAAATACAATGTCAGCTAGCTAAACAATTATCGATTGTTATTTTCATGTAAAAAAGCTGATATATGAGAATTAAATTGACTCTGTAATATGTTTATTTTGATGGGCCTAAATCTAAACATAGTATTATAAATATGTATAGTTCTGATGTGTTCCTCTTTGATCCTTCATATCTGATGCTTCTTGTTTATCACATGTGTCCATGTCCTCCTGTGCTTGACCCCGTACTGGGGCCGATGCTCAGAGATGAAGAGCAGCGAGTCTGTGTGCAGAGATAACGCCGGGGGCGAGAGAAGAAAGAAAAGTCAAAGATCAGGGGGTCACCGCTCACGCTGCGGCGAGCCCGCTGGTCATAATGGCAAGGTCACCGACCGGCTGGTCCCAGATCAGATCTCACACAGCGTTCAAAGGAAAAACAACATTAAAGGAGGAGGAAGAGAGAGAAAAGGGAGGCGGAGCCTCTGCCGAGGGACTGGAGGCTGACCCTGCCATAGGAAGACATCAAATGAGACGGGGGGAGGGGAGATAGATAGAGAGAACAGTGAGGCCCATTTCAGGACGTCAGGATCCCAGTGTGTGTTTGTAAAGCTCAGTCTGTACTCGCCGCCGTGAAGCCGGCACGAGACGCACACATCTGAAAATGATGTAATCACGGCCGCCGTGTGGGGCGCGGATGAAAAAACCCTGAAAGTGTCAAACGCCTCTATTTCCAATGATTTAAGTTAAAAGCACCGCAGAGAATTCTGTGCAAATCACAAAGCCACGTTTAAAACATGAAACGTGTGAAAATAGATGCGTTTAATGGCACTGTTGGCTTTCCATATCCACGAAGGCTCCGTGAGTGGAAGCTGGGCTTGGTGTTGCACGACGCGACTGTCACAAGTAGTTCACTGATAAAAACACTGTGTACTCGTCTGAGGACTTTACAAAGAAGTCCAACTCGTTTTTTAGATGCTTTAGAAACAGGAGGTCTAAAAATCTACATTTTACTAAATATTTTGCAGCCAAATCAAATAGTTTACAGGATATTGAACCTTGTTTATTTATATTTTATATTTTATAACTTGTTTCTTTACAGGGTTTGTACAAATGCACTAAAGCAGTCCATGAATATGAGATATGAGTTTACAGTTAGTAACAATCCCTCATCATGTAACACGATAACATAAAACTCAACAGTTAAAGATTTATTTTTCGACAGATGTTTCTTCCGTTCCTGGTTCAGGTCTCCTGCCAGATGTGAGTGAGGGCAGTACTCCAGATGTGAGCGAGGGCAGTACTCCAGATGTGAGCGAGGGCAGTACTCCAGATGTGAGCGAGGGCAGTACTCCAGATGTGAGCGAGGGCAGTACTCTTCACTTGACTGAAGTCTTGAGCTACTGAGCTTTTTCCCAAAAGGAGATGGAAATGAATCAAAGCTCTAGTTTGTGACTCCACATCCTCCATCAACTGTTTCCTATCGACCAATCAACTAAACACAGATGCATTAAAACTACTGCAGGTGCACACACGAGAGCCTGTGTGTGTGTGTGTGTGTGTGTGTGTGTGTTTCCTTGTCTATACGTCTCAGTAAAATCTTGTCTCAGATGAATAATCTTTTACATTTTCGATGTGCCTCGTCAAAAAAACAACCCCTCCTCATCAGTCCTCCATTTCAACACCAGAGCTGCCTCTTGCTCTCACTTCTTTGATGTTGCCTGTTGTCATGGGGACGGGGACAGGGGGGCACACACACACACACACACACACACACACACACACACAGAGTGACATGTCACTGCGGTTCAAAGGGCTTCATTAACAGCAGCTGCAGGGTTGCACTAGAGCGCCGCTACGTTTGCCCATTAGCGGCGGCAAAAGCACATTTTTGCGGCGGAGGTTAGCATTTAGCGCTAATCTGTGTCATCGGGGGGGGGGGCATCTGGTTGAAGTGTAATTCATACTTCAGAAGGCACTTTATCTTTTAGTGCTGTGCAGCTTTTGAAGTGCGAGTTAGAAATCATGTGTTGTAAATGTATTTGTCTCCACACAACAGAAGACAAACATCCATCACCTCCATCGCTCAGCGTGGATTCAGGAGAGAGAGAGTTGTTGCTCGTCTCTCCTTCGAATCAAAGATGTCTCTGTCAGATTGTTTATCTCCGACCTGGAGGAGAATATTGGCTGACTGCAGGCCGAGCTCATACACACTGTTTTTACACCGCCCTGACTTATTGACTGTGAAACCCGGCTGCTCTCATCAGTGTCCGGCATCGACTGAAGTGATGTATGAGCGACTCTGACGGAGAGAGAGGCCGTCGATGCGGCTAACTAGAGCCTCTAAAGCCGCTTTGGGCCGCTCCGTGTTCTGTGTGTGGTCGGAGATAACAACACGTCATCTCGACGTGTCTATCCATGAAGAGGAAACCTGAAATACTGTCGTGTGCATATTTAACCCTCTGAACCCTAAAGCAGTCTCGGGGAGTTTTCTTTCACTCCTGTCACAGCTTTTCTCTCTGTGATCTTGATTTTCACTGTAAAATAAAAGTCAGAACCATCACGACTAGAAGATTAGAGAACTAGAACATGTCTTAGTGCAGAATAACACAGTTATGATGACATAAATCATTAAAGAGTTACCAATGTTGTAGAAAAAAACTGGAGGCTCTACGTGTTGTAAATATTGAACTATTTATATGTTTACATCCTCTCCTCTCTGCTCTCCTCTCCCCTCTCCTCTCTCCTCTCTGCTCTCCCCTCTCCTCTCTCCTCCTCCTCTCTCCTCTCCTCCTCTCTCCTCTTCTCCTCTCCTCTCCTCTCTGTGTTCACTTCCTGAAGTTCAGTCAAAGTGTCTCCTCCTTGTTGTCACATGACTGTTGGTCTCAGATGAATCAATCATGACTTCATAGTTTCTCTGAGGAGCTCACAATTGAATGTTTTTACACAATCTGGTTAAAGTGAACGCTTTATTTGGGGCGATATTTTAAAGGGGACATGTAGAATAGAATGTTTGTGATGAAGTATCACCATTATAAGCTTAGTTTCGGCTGTTTTTTGTGACTGAAGTGTTCGCAACACATGATGAGTTCAAGGACCGTCAGAAACTGGATAATCTGACGTCGGCCTGTTGATGTGGCTCAGTGTTTGTGGGTGAAGGTAGCTGTCGGTTTGTGTGCGTTACTGGAGAAAAGTAGGCTGCTAGAAGAAAGTAGGGCATCATTGAGACTCAGGAGAGGTGTCTCAAAGCCCAGCCTCCTGTCCTATTTCACTATCTCACTGCCTGGCGAGACTGGCGTGTGTGTGTGTGTGTGTGTGTGTGTGTGTGTGTGTGTGATTCAACAGAGGCAGCACCCTGGGCAGTGAGGGGAAAGCTTCAGGCACAAGAGGCAGAGAGATAACAGGTGAGCTCCAGGGAGGCTACCTGTGGGAGCGAGGAGGGCCCAGTGACGGGCCTCTCTGCTGGGGTGGAAGAGATGCGCAGAAGGCCCCCCAGGGGACGTAGACCAAATGTCAGACAGTCTGTGCACACACGCTCCGGAAAAACATTGGAAATTCGTCACCTGTGTGTGTGTGTGTGTGTGTGTGTGTGTGCGTGTGTGTGTGCATGCATTCTCCCAAATGTGTGTGTGCGCGCGCTAACTGGGCAGATGACTCACGACAGGAAAGAGAGGCGAAACAAGGCAGCGCAGACAGGTGGGTGGGGGGGGAGTGTGCATGTAGGTGTTTTTGTTTGGCCGCGTGGGTGCAAGAAATAAGCTGCCGAGTGTCACTGTAAATACACGGCGCACAGTTTCACAAGTGTTCACTATACAAGCAGAGCACATAGTGTGCTCCCACTCACAGAACACCCACACGCTGCTTCACTGTACGCCCACTCCATTTATCTACTAATTATCTGCTCTCGATGGATTCATATCACAATATCTGTTAAAATTAAATTAAATGTAAAGTCTGCAGAGTAACAAGAAAACTACGACTTTGATGTAAACATCCAGCAGTACTTCAGTAAAAGTACCGAATACCTTCAAACCATGAACGTCTGTCAATCAGAGCGGTTGTAAATAAAGTTTTCAGACTCGTGAAATAAAATGTCCAGTTTCTTTAATGGAGTCTGGAACAGACTTAAGATCACGGTTGGTCTGTGATATGAACACATGTTACCAGTGTGAAGTGTGTGTTTGGTGAGAACTGGTTTTAAAGTTTTCGGGTAATTTTGTTAAATATAAGGAGTTTATGTCCGTAAAGATTCTGCCTCCCCAGGACGCTGTGGACGCTTCTGTGTCGACACCAAACCACCTTCCATCACTCTGAGGCTACTCGAACAGTAATGGAAACAAATTGGATCTCTGAACAGAAACCGAACGTGTCTGCTGACAATTCATCAAGTGTTTTAGAGCCGAAGTGAAAAGCACCATTTAGTTTAATGTCTGTTGGGACACTTTGTTCTGTGGTCAAATAAATATCATTTACATTGAAAACTAAACATTAAACATCTAATATTTGTTCACACATTTCTTTGAGAAAAATAAAACATCTGTCAAATTCTTTTATGTTCATAAATTACTGAGATATGGAATTTGTCCAAAGTTTTTTTTCTGAACTGCTGCAACAACAACTTCAAAGAGTCTTCATCAATCATGAAAACACCTTTTGTCTTGTTTAAGTTGTTTTTGTTGATTTGGAACTCAATTAACACGATCAACTCGATCAACACGATCAACTCGATCAACACAATCAACTCGATCAACTCGATCAACACGATCAACTCGATCAACACGATCAACTCGATCAACTCGATCAACACGATCAACTCGATCAACTCGATCAACACGATCAACTCGATCAACACGATCAACTCGATCAACACGATCAACTCGATCAACACGATCAACTCGATCAACACGATCAACTCGATCAACTCGATCAACACGATCAACTCGATCAACACGATCAACTCGATCAACTCGATCAACTCGATCAACTCGATCAACACGATCAACTCGATCAACACGATCAACTCGATCAACTCGATCAACACGATCAACTCGATCAACACGATCAACACGATCAACTCGATCAACTCGATCAACACGATCAACACGATCAACTCGATCAACACGATCAACTCGATCAACTCGATCAACACGATCAACTCGATCAACACGATCAACACGATCAACTCGATCAACTCGATCAACTCGATCAACACGATCAACTCGATCAACTCGATCAACACGATCAACACGATCAACTCGATCAACTCGATCAACACGATCAACTCGATCAACTCGATTAACTCTGACTCCTGTGGTCTCCAACAAAACGTCAGCAACTCTAACATCAACTAAAAATAAGCTTTCAGACAATTTTCTTTGTGGCGTAACTAAAAACAGTATTGTAGAATAAAACAGACAAAAGAGCAAACATTTACTGACACGCTGTAGATTTAAAAACTGTTACTAAAGAATGAATGTTTATTAACAACAATCTTTCAACCAGGAGACCGCTGCTCCTTTCCAACGTGAATTCAGAAGACGGTGTTGATTTGTTTGTCACGTAACTTAGACCCTAAACATAACTAAGTATTTATCCATCTTTATTAAACATAACTATTTGTTCATCTTCAGCGTTGCGTGAGGAGGCGTTGCGTGTCTCTTGCTAGAACCAGAACATGTGTGTTTATTATCTTAAATAAAGGCGGCCTTTGAACTGACATGTCAGTGTTGGGCCAAGTTACATCCTCCTGTAAGCCGATACCCTGGTGGGGTTCCTCCCACGCAGCAACTCTACACCTCAATGAGCGACTCGATCAGAATACAGATGTAGGTCAATGTGACGATCGAGCTCAGCTGTTTGATCTTTGACCGTCAGGCTGGTTTGGGTGTCGTGTCCGGTTGCCTGCTTCAGGTCTTGACGGGAGAATTAGCTCGTCATGTATCGTGACATGTAATGAGGACTGGGTTTGTGTTACAGAGCATCGCAGACTAAGCCTACATCCACACTAATACCTTTCCGCTTTGAAACAGGGTGAAATGAAGTTGAGTATTGTAGAACTCTTTAAAAATTAAAGGTCGTGCTTCATACTTAAGATCTTCCTCTATAATGTCAGACACATTTTGTGTGATGAACACTTCAAAGTTCAAAGTTGACTCGATTATGGGTCAATAAATGTGGTCAACAGACGTCTCTCACTTGTTCTCTCTCGGTTTCGTTGTTGTCTGTTCTCACTCGTAGCTCTGCCGGGTGGCTGAAGTCTCTCGTACTGGAGAGCATTGTTGCTTTTGTTTGTTTACAGTTTCTTTGTGGACTTCACAATAGTTGTGCAGAACAAAATAAGCATTAATGTGTCCATCGTCCTCCTCAAAGCCGCTAACCGTGGCTTCAAACGTCCGCTCCGTAGGTCTGATAACGCCGCTCGCTAATCGTTCCAATGACAGCTGCGTCCTCTGCATGTCGGCAGGAGTAGAATTATAAAATGCAGAATTTAACTCCACAACAGCTGCTAGTAAAGACAACAAGATCAGGTCATGGTAGTTAGTTTCTTTTCTTCAGGGAAGGACACGTCGTGACTGTTAAGAACCAATCAAGTAGCGAACGTTAGCGTCTACGTCATCGTTTTCAAAGGTCTCTGTTTCTGCTCATCTCGGCGTCTCTAGCGTTTTCAAACTCCGTTGTTTTGGGTGCTCTAAAACCGGGACGCTAGACGTAAACGTAGCAAAATATATGCGTTTCGAAACGTAAAGTGTAGTTGTGTGGATGTAGCCCAAACTAAGAACTACCATTCTACGTAGAAACACAGTACGCACCAGAAAACTATGAATCTTTAGGAAAGAGTATTAAAGAGCTGTCGACATCACCCGTCAACAACGGGGTCCAGACCTCCAGGTGAGGTCTTGGCTCAGAGCCGTCCTCCTCGTACATTTCATGTATTGATTCTGTCTGATTGTGTCTCCACTGATCTGTGAGAGGAGCAGAGAGAGAGGAGCAGAAAGGAGGGCAGTGCTGCAGCGAGCTTCTACTACATCTGAATCTCAAAGAGGTCAGGGTTTCTATTCCCCCCTCAAGGTCAAATGTAAAAATAACCTTCAAACGGAGCGTCTCTCTGCTGGACTTCTGAGGATTAAACCCACAGCCGGGAGAACGCTCTCCACAGCGAGAGCGTATGAAGAGGACAGCTCGTTAGCATGCGCTATAAGCTAATTGGTAACCATGGCAATGAATGAAGGAGGGAAACGTTCTACCTCCTCACATGTTATGTAAGTATGACACACACACACACACACACACACACACACACACACACACACACACACACACACACACACACACATGATGTCAAGCCTCTGTGTTGTAATGGGATCAGATGAGGAAGATCTGTGAATCCAGGCATCACAAATCATTTCCATCACACATCACTGCTAATGCCACTGATACTAATCCATCAGACAGCCATCTGTAACGCTGCAGAGACCCCCCCCCCCCCCCACACACCCGATGTTGATGTCATGCGTTGATGTCAAATGTTGATGTCATGCGTTGGTTTGTAGACGGATGTTTTGAAGCCTCGAGTTCGCCGATTTCGCTCTCGCCATCTTGGATTACAGCCGGCAACTTCTTAGTTTTTCACAACCAGTCAACAGGAAGTGACCATATCTGGACTGAGGAGGAGTGACGTAGAGACGCCGTATACGTCTCTGGTAGAGACCTGTCAATCACTGTGTAGCCCCGCCCTAAAGCATCCCCTGCTTTATGGTCTGTTTGACTCTAAATGGACCATAATGTACTAAATGAACATCATGCTGTATTGAAGAAGACTTGAAACTAGAGATTGAGACCATAAACCCATGTTTACAATGTTTACTGAGGTAATAAATCAAGAGAGAAGTAGAGTCATTTTCTCATAGACTTCTATACAACCAGAGGAGTCGCCCCCTGGTGGACACTAGAGAGAATGCAGCTTTAAGACATGAAGCATCGGCTTCACTCTGCAGAACCAAAGGTTGCTGCCTGGTAGAGACAGAATAAAACTCTTCTATCAATAACATAAGTTATCTGTACGTCTTGAATTCAGCCAGCCAAAGATTAGGAAAGAAAACATCAAACATCTCAGAAAGAATAGATAATAGATGCCTTTCTTTTTGTTCCGCCTCTCGCTCTCTTGATTGTCTCTTAACCGGCTCGATGTCCACTTAAAGGGATTTCATTAACCTCTGAAGCTCTCTGTGGGCAGACGAGCTGCCTTTAAGACGTGCTCTGTATGAAACGCTTCCTTCTTTGGCTGGGATCCCTGTCTGGCTCCTGTCCAGACACACACACACACACACACACACACACACACACACACACACAGTATTTCACTATATAGGATCTGACACGTCTCTGGTTGCGGTTTTACGCGTTTTTCAAATGTCTTTAGAGGGATGGCTTTGATACTGCTCATGATAAAGAGTATATAATATATTAGAAAGTGGACTGAGGGAGAAGAGCACAGAGAGAATACACACACTTGTGTCATGTAGTGTGTCGGCTGTTAAAGACCCTTTAACAGGTTGTAAACAATGATGATGTACGTAAGTGTGCACACAGTTTAGAGTGAGATCAATGTTTAAAGTAAGGACATTAACCACCGAAGAGGACAAATGTAACCTCAACAAGTTGACTTTCCAGATCTGTGTTCTGTTGAGCCGGTAGAATACTTTAGCAAAGGGGCCCAGTATTCAGTGGCCTGATGTAAACTTGTTTGGTGGAGAAACCAAACAGTTTCACTTTCAAAATGCGCTCCACAAAGTGTCCAGTGGTCGTCAACATGTTTAGTGAACCACAACACCTGATGAAAAAGCATCTGGCGGATTACACATCCGCCAGAAGCTGTGAAAACTGTATTGAACGTCACATTTTCATCTCTCCGACGGTCCTTGAACACATGTGTGGCGAATGCTACCGTCATAAAACTCCGAGGACAGGAGAGGCTGTAAGTAGAGGTTGTAAAAAGGTCTTCTATCATCAACACATCTGTGTTTATTATTTCATTAATACTCCAGACATTACGTTAATGTTAATGTCTGCAATAATCCTGCAGGCGTACCAGTTGTTGACAGAGGCATGTGCGCACACACACACGCACACACACACACACACACACACACACACACACACGGCGTCTTTTCATTTCCTCCAGCCGTGTCTCTCCAGTATGCTCTCGCGTTAGCTCAAGTCCTCCCAGGAGGAGCTCCGTGTCTGAGCCCACCTGTATATGTGGAGCTGGTGCAGATTACCCGACAGCCTGGTCCTCTCTCGTCGCTCTGCTCTCTAACCTCTCCAGCTGGCTGCTCTGTAGCCTTCTGCCGCCCTCATTGCTGTTTCTTGCAACCCGAGCAGCTGGTGCGCCGGCCAAATCTCTGCCACCGTCTCAACCCTCCAACCAGCTTGGAATGAACACATCCAGCGCTCCTCATCATTCACCTCCATCTCTGCATCCATCCACACTTTAAAAGTTCTCTCTCCTCATGGAGGTCACTCAAGCTCAGAAAAGAAAGCAGCAGAAGAGAGCACGGACAGGAATGAGAGAGAACAGACAGTATGTGAAGAGACGACGGCATTCAATACGAGAACAGACAGGACGGCCTTGGACAAGACATCGTCTACTTTCCTTCACCAGGAGAGAGTCGGCCTGATGAACAGACTCTCATCATCACTAACATGGAGAGAGAGAGAGAGAGAACGGCATGTTTAATCCTCCGAAACACCAAAATGGAAAAGCATGTTTTCATGAAACAATCACCTAAACCTCACCGATTATCTCAGCCAGAAGCTGTAAAAACAGTCACCAGCGCCAGACTTCCTTCTTTCGCTTCCGTCAGAAAAAGCAACCGATCGAAGCTTAAAATAGTCGTATTACCTCAAAAACATTTTATTGTAAAATATCGCCCCTAATAAAGAGTTCACTTTAACCAGATTGTGTAAAAACATTAAACTGTGAGCTCCTCAGTGAAACTATGAAGTCTTTCTTACTGTTGTTCTGCACTAAAGACGTGTTCTATTCTCTCTGCTTCTAGTCATGATGGTTCTGTTTCATAGAGGAGCAGAACTTTATATTACAGAGAACATGAAGGCTGCAGAGAGAGAAACGTGCACAAGAAAGGCCTCAAAACTGCGTTGGGGTTCAGAGGGTTAAAGGTCGGATGCACAAACAGAACTCCTCAGAGTGTGTGTGCATGCAGCAGAGACACACTAGCTGCTTACGTATACATATTTGCAGATCCAGCCAGTCACACACACACACGCGCACACACACACACACACACACACACACACACACAGTAGACTGCCACACGCTGACATTCCTTCCACTGAGCTGTGTATGCTGCGTCCAATCTCTCTGTCAAAACATTTCAACACTGCAGGAGGAAGAATATACAGCACCAAGACCTGACTGTGCACACACACACACACACACACACACACACACACTCACGTAAAATACACCTATAGTCACAAATAAAAAACATACACATCGCTGCTGTCTGCGTCTGTAAAGCGATCCTGTCCGAAGAAAAAAAAGAAACTACAAGAGGGAGGAAAAGCTCTTAAATCATCCGTATGTTTGGTGTGTCTGTGCAGCAGCAGGACGCTCGGTGTTCGCCTCCAATCCCTGTGGATCTCAGGAGAGGAGCTGTGAGGAGGTTTCTTTACTGCTGACCTTAGGAGACCCCCCCCCCACACACACACACACAGTCAAATAAATAATTCCTCACTTTCCGCTCGCTGAATGTTCTGCGAACTAATTGGTGTCAACGGTGAGCAAAACATTAACTTTCAAATCCTGTTTTTAAGTGAACTCTCCCGAAGCAGAGCCAAATAGTTTGAGACAGGTTCACTTATATGGACCCGAGTATTATTTCTCCATATCCTCCACCTTTAGATAAAGATTTCACTGTTTACGTCTCCGTGAATAAAATTGTCAGCGATTGTGAGATGCTGGAGCAGCCGAGGTCAAAAGAATCCACCGGTGAGTTGTGCAGAGATGATGTAGTCCAACAGGAAGTCATCATCTCACTGGTTCCCTGCACAGGAAATGGGATCCTTCCGTTGGATTTGGGATTACTGCAGAAAACCGTCTCTGTGGCAAACAAACGTTTATGATGCGACACACTAAAGTTAATATTGTTGCCACTCACAGTACTACACAATGGTCACTTCCTGTTTACTGGTTGCGAAAACAACAACATGGCGACGGCTTCAAAACATCAGTCCACAAACCAATGAGTGACGTCACCATGAGGACTTCCTCCTCTTATATATACAGCGTGTGGCTGCAGCGCTTCTGTTTGGTCACCAGCTGACAGGGTTGTTGTGGAAAAACGAGTCCGGCTGAACACTCGGTAAACATCTGGAGTTGAGCTGAGAGCTTTTCCATTTCAGAGCAGCGTGAACGTGTGAGAGTGTAACTGTGGCCGACTGTTTATTAGTGCGTCTTATAAGTGACTGTGATAGAAGCAGAAGGCTTGTGTCTATGTGTTTAGAGAGTGTGTGTGTGTGTGTGTGTGTGTGTGTGTGTGTGTGTGTGTGTGTGTGTGTGTGTGTGTGTGTGTGTGTGTGTGTGTGTGTGTGTGTGTGTGTGTGTGTGTGTGTGTGTGTGTGAGCCTGGAGCACAGAAACAGCCTTTGGCCAAATGCTCAAGCTACATTAGCCTCTGTGCTACATGTCTGGGGGCTGATCTGCATTTAGCATCCTCTCGTGTACAAACAGGACGAAGGGCCCTTTGATTCCTGCGATGTGGAAAAAAACTCAGGTTGAATTGTGGAATTTGAAGATAAAGAAAAAGAGTCGGCTATAAAACACAAGATATTGTGGAATTTGCTAAGATGTGGACGTGTGACCTGTCGGGGAGCCAATGAGAGTTTTCTTTTCTAACTGTATTAAAACAAAAAAAGAATGCATCAAATTCATTGGTGTGTATTCAATTTGGAATATTCTCTGATTAATTGTCTGAACTTTACATAATTACACACTTTAAGTTTAAGACACAGAATTCAGAAAAATTCAAACAAACAATAGAATGTGGATTTGATAGGTTCCTACGCACACACAAGATCATCCCGTCTCTGAACGAGGGCTTGAGTTTTAAATTGACAGGACTGATATTTCACAACACGTCAAAACCAGGCGGCAACCTCCGGGTCTGAAAAGTCAAAGCTTCATGTGTTAAAGCTGCATTCTCTCTAGTGACCACCAGGGGGCGACTCCTCTGGTTGTATAGAAGTCTATGAGAAAATGACTCTACTTCTCTCTTGATTTATTACCTCAGTAAACATTGTAAACATGAGTTTATGGTCTCAATCTCTAGTTTCAAGTCTTCTTCAATACAGCATGATGTTCATTTAGTACATTATGGTCCATTTAGAGTCAAACAGACTATAAAGCAGGGGATGCTTTAGGGGCGGGGCTACACAGTGATTGACAGGTCTCTACCAGAGACGTATACGGCGTCTCTACGTCACTCCTCCTCAGTCCACATATGGTCACTTCCTGTTCACTGGTTGCATAAAAAACCAAGATGGCGACGGACAAAACGTCGAACTCGAGGCTTGAAAAGTCAACAAACCAATGGGTGACGTCACGACTATGTCCACTTCTTATATACAGTCTGTGGTCAAAATGGTTTTTACTTTTTATGGCAAAACAGACCCTCAAAAAAGAGCTGGGGCTCAAGGCGGAGATGGTCAAAACCATGTTATGATCTGAGCTTCACAAGAGACCAATCAGCTGTTAAACTTCATCCTATTCAAACTATTCACCTGAGCTTCAACACAGCAGCTACGTCTTCTGTCTGTCTGTCCCCACTTTACAACCTGATCACCGTTTCGGCTTCACAGTGATTCACAGTGACTCCAACAAAAAAACCAGCCAAATCGTCCCTCGTGCACACACTGAGCCTCAGCCACACATCGGGCCTCGGGTCGAGCCGCTGGCCGACGCTCCGTTGTTTAGTTCCACACAATTACATTCGCAATAACCCGAAGCCCCTCAGGGCCCCCTTTCACATCACACAACACTCCAGCCCCAGCTTCCAAAACACCCACAATTAGCGGAAATGTAATCAACTTATCGAGACCGTTAAAGTTATTTTTAAAAATAAATAAAAACGAACTCCCTTAAACTAGCTAAAAGTCACCAGCTGTGTGCAGCTGCTGAGACACCTCAGGAACAGGGACACAAACACCGTCCTGTCCTCTCTGCTTACTGCTGCCGGCGAGGAGGACGTTGGACTTTCACGCTCTGACTAACACAATTAATTGGGGCAAAAATGTGGCGCCCTCGGGGCTCCAATGACTCCTGGCTCATTTAATCTGTTCTGCCTTCAACCTGCATCTCCCTCCAGCGTGGTTTCAGGCCATGACTGGCCCTTTCGTGGGTGGCCGTGCCCTCGTAAGCAGAGTCCTTTAGTAGGCCGAGAAGACCCATAAACTAAACACTCCCATGGGGCTTTTTGAGGTTTGTTTTTGTCTGGTTCTGTAGAGAAATAATAGAAACAAAGACAACTTGTGAAAGAACGTTAGAAGGAATCCGTCCATCAACGTTAACCCACCCTGGAGAGGGTCTCCAGACTATCACAGGGCTGACACATAGAGACAGACAATCATTCCCACCTACGGGGCAATTTAGAGTAATCAATCGCCTAAGAACCCAAAGAGAACCCACACGGACACAGGGAGAACATGCAGACTCCACACAGAAGGCCTGTCTAACGGGAATCGAACCCGGGCCACATCTCGCCGTGAGGCAACGGTGCCCCACCATGCAGCTGTGAGAAGGAATCAAGATCTGCATATCGAAAACGAAAAAGAGAGCTGCAGAGGGAGGTGCACAGAGGACAAAGAGGACACCGTAAATAAAAACAAAAGCCCAAGCAGAAAGTAATGTATGAAATACAAGAGAAAAGGATAAAGTGAAGTGACACAGCAAGACTGAATGTAAGCAAGACTGGAAGAAAAAAGGCTACACAGCAATAAAAAGGGGAGCAGTTACGCAGAGAGAAGGCAGTAACAGACGGACCCGGGGAGCTAAATCGGGTGTGCGGGGCGAGCTGGAGTGAGCCAGAGAGAGAGAGAGTATTAAAACTTGTGACTCCTACGCGGCCCACGCTGCATATCGAACCCACATCGGTGAAAAACCACGGAGCGAGGTCCGGCGGGTCATCGGCAGCCCAGAATAGACTTGTGAGGCCGCTGGCTGGCTGGCTGCAGAGCAACAGTGTGCTGCTTCATGTGGAGCCCCAGGGGCTGATGGGGTGTGTGTGTGTGTGTGTGTGTGTGTGTGTGTGGGCAGTAGTGAACGCAAACAGACAAAAGCAGGAAATGAAGGAGGAGGGAGCACAATGACTTCAAAAGAGGGAGATACAGGAGAATGCAAACGGGGCGAACAATGAGCACACGGTCGTGTTGTTATTATTTCTAACGTTTGTCTCCGCTGCATGAAAGAAAAGACGTCTTCATCCAGTTCTGGTTTAAGGGCAAATGAATGGAAGGTGGGGAATAAAGCCTAACGCCATTGTGCCTGGATGAGCAAAAGCCTCTAAAAATACAACCCAGAGTAGTGTGTGTGTGTGTGTGTGTGTGTGTGTGTGTGTGTGAGCATGCGTCCTAATGAGGATGACATCAGCCGCGAGTACAACAGGAGGAACGTCACACACGAGCAAACTCACACATGAATGATGTGTTGTACGATGAGCTTTTTGTGTAGTAACAATAACATCATTACTGGTGATCATGATACAGTATGAAGAACTATGGAAATGGATGTTTAATATGCACATCAACATCAGTTTAGAATAAAAACTGTGATAAATATGTGAAATATGTACAGATACAATAACTGCCTTTAGTTCTGCAGAGTGAAGCCGATGCTTCATGTCTTAAAGCTGCATTCTCTCTAGTGTCCACCAGGGGGCGACTCCTCTGGTTGTATAGAAGTCTATGAGAAAATGACTCTACTTCTCTCTTGATTTATTACCTCAGTAAACATTGTAAACATGAGTTTATGGTCTCAATCTCTAGTTTCAAGTCTTCTTCAATACAGCATGATGTTCATTTAGTACATTATGGTCCATTTAGAGTCAAACAGACCATAAAGCAGGGGATGCTTTAGGGCGGGGCTACACAATGATTGACAGGTCTCTACCAGAGACGTATACGCCGCCTCTACGTCACTCCTCCAAACTCCAGATATGGTCATACAAAAAACAACATGGCGACAGCAAAATTGCTGAACTTCAAAACATCAGTCCCCAATCCAATGGGTGACGTCACGATGACTACGTCCACTTCTTATTTACAGTCTATGGTAGGAACATCACTATGGTACAATAATTCACTCCTGTTTATCAGTTTTTCTGATGTTTGAGGCTTTAGATATTGTTTCAGTATCGGTATACTTCAGGCGGGTATCGTTACACTACGTAGCCTCCTTACATGTACAGCACAACTTGTAGCACCTGAAGTTCCACACTGAAAGATGAAATGCGGTGAATATTCCCCCCCCCCCGACAGAGAGTGCTGCAGCTCCACATCATGGCTCGAGGCCTTTCTCCGCTCTCTGTTGTTACAGCTAAAGTTCTGTGTGTTGCCTCACAGCTGTTTTCTGAAGAACATGAATGCAGCATGAAAAAGCTTCAGAATGAAAAACACAAACGTTTGCACAGAGGCATGATTGCATACGTCTGTAGAGATTTTTATAATTGGAGCAGAGGCAAGAAGAACAAAGCTAACAGAGCGAAATGAAGAAAGAAAGAGAATCGTTTTACATTTTTTGTAAAGCAGCAGTGCAAAGGAGTCGGATTCATCTCATCCCATCGAGAACATGGGCTCAGGATCGTGGCTTACAGTCAAAAAGGAGCAATATGGGGCTCAAGTCCCATCGCTCCTGAAGGCTCAGCCTCACAAAGCCTCTCATTTCTGTGGCCTCCACTTAAACCTGGACCTATGCCCTGTATTGTATCTGAGGTCTTATCCTTTATGCCTCAACCATAGTGGGAAATCTAAGGAAAAGTTTCAGCTTTGCTGGTAGACTGCTGAGTTTGAATGTGTAACTATGAATGAGTTGAGCGTCTTTCAAACCAGCAGAGTAATCTACAAATGCTCTGCCAGCTGTTTGCATCATGTTTGAAAAGGACCCCGTCATTAAGTTGCAATCTGCCAGCATTAGACTGACTGTAGCAGCATTTTCCTTAACATAACAAAGAAAATCAGTTACATTGCCAGAAAAGTCACACACAAGATTATAACATTAGTATATAACATATGATGTAACATATAAATCAAACATGAGATCAATTTAAATCTGCGGATGACGAGATATTAAAAAAATACTTCTATCTCTTCCTGTCTCATAATGTAAATAAACCTGTGGTTTTGTGTGCCAGATGCTCCATCTGAGCAGCTTTATCTGGAAACAGTCCAGTCGTGCTTTAACAGTCGAGGCTGAACTTTTCTGTCCACTCCTTTACAGCCGACGTCATGATTACGTCACGGTGTTAGCTGGAGGCCAAACAAAGAAAAGACTGGAGGCTGAACGCTAATCACCTTAGAGTAGTGGGCTAAAGTGACACAGATGAACATGTCGTCATGCTGTGTTGTTGGGTACATTTGAGATAAACTCTAGCGAGCTACAATATCGGCAGTGTTTCAGAGATGGAGAGAACACGTTGCTAATAGCTTAGCTTAGCCTTCTGCTAAACCTCCTCAGCCGTCAGCAGACTAAACTAAATTATCTTGAAGAGACGACCCGCTGTTGGGAACATGTTCTGTAGCTAGTGTAGCATGAACGCATGGTGGAATTAGCCAGTTTACCTTCTGACGGCTGGCTACCTAGCTAACTTGCTAATTCCGCCATGCTTTTGTGCTACGATGGTTACAGAAAAATTATCCGAACAAAGTTCTCTAGCGATAGCAACATGCTTTCCTACACTTTAACTGTACTTTAACACTGTAACAACAGTGTGTGGATGAAAGCATTACGATGTTACATTTTTACTCATTTAGCGGCTGGCTAGTTAGCTAGCTACCTTGCTTATTCCACCGTGCTTTCATGCTACACTTGTTATAGAAAATGAGCCGAATAGTCTGTAAGCGGCATAGGAGTCGGCTAATACGGTCCCACCAGTAAAGGGGTCTATACCAGAGATGTGTTATATCCAAGCTAGCTAACTAGTTGGACTAGTTGTCTAGCTTGCTAATTCCACCACGCTTTAATGCTACACTGGTTACAGACAACGAGCCAAACAGCTGACTCAATGGTCCCTCCACATCACTCCCAGCTGCTCCGGAGAAAGACAAGCTAACTAGCTAACTAGCCAGTCATCCGTCTCTGGAGCTGCGACAACACTTTACGTGTGTTGTCACCATAACAATTAATGACAATCGTTATTTTCTTTTGCTCTAGTCAAATTACCGCTGAAAAAGGAGACTAGCTAGCTAACTAGCCGGCCGTCCTCTCCGTGAGCTCCCGTCTGCTCTCCTCCCGGCAAAAGGGAGTCAGCAGCGTTTTTTCCCAACAGAAAAGGGGGTCAAGACCAGAGACGTGTGAAAAGCCAAAAGTCCATGCTTTATCCACAGCTTTGTTTTTAAAGCTAAGACTAAATAGAGAGAAAAAGCCATAACGGACACAATGCCATGAGAAGTTCGAGGGGAAAAGCTCTATGAACCTGCAGGGACAGAGATAAGAACCTCAGGGATTCTACCTGTGAGGATCCCTTTTCTTGTGTCCGGAGTTGAAAGCCTTACTATGGCTGATGGCTCTAATCCCAGGAGGTCTGCTGCCTGGAACTACATCGTGTTTCTCTCCTTCCTTACACTCACAGCGACTCTTACTTCAGCTTAGAAACAAGACGGCTAGAAACGTCATCCACGTCTCCCCCGTTTCCTCACTTCCTTGTAATTCATTATCACCTCGACAACCGTGTCACTTCCTTCACAACTTCTGTCACATGCCAGCTTCCATACGAGACCCATGTATCCAAGTCGTGCTTTTCATATTCACGCTTGATATCTCCAATGAGCCCCGACTGAAAGGCTCTGGATGCCTCCGAGTCGCCTTTGAAGTATGAACAAAGAGAACTCCTGCCCTTCTCACTGCTGACGCCTTTCTCTCTCTCTCTCTCTCTCTTGTTCTCTCCCTTTCTTTCTTTCATTCCCTAAATAAAACACCTGTAATCACGTATTCCTTTTCAACTTGCCTTCGCTGTGAAAAAAAGCACCGGTGGTGATTCTGATCTCGCCATCTCTCTAAAAAGTACAGGGAGGTGACGCTAAGTTACTCTGTCATTAGAGAGGCTTAGGTTATTAAGGCAGACATTCGGGTCAAACAACGCTGTCTTGTCGTACAGATGCAAAAACCTGAAAGCACAGATGCATTGGAGGTAAGGTGAACAGGTGCACAGCCGTGCAGACACACGATGCTCACACCAGGAGAGGAGCAAACACACTGACCTGCTTTCAGGCCCGTGGAGTCGCACCTCTGCGACTGGGAGCTATTTTTATCCCTTCTGTCCTCGGGGCAGTTAACCCACAGTGCCCTTACACCTCACAATGTGTGTGGGACATCTTCAGTGTGTTCACCTCAGGTCACACACACACACACACACACACACACACACACACACACACACACTTACTACAAGCTTAAAAAAGTCACACGTATGCAGCCTGAAAATGAATTTACAGGCAGGTATGTACAGTCTCTGTATGACTGTACATACCTGCCTCTTTAGAAATGCACTCCGTGACCATAGAAGTAATATAGGAGGAGAAACGACATTGAACTGTTTTCAGTGATAATATGACTGGTACGAAAGAAAATGGCCATTGTTGTGTGTTGTTATGGTGACAACACACAGCAGTGGGGCCCTAAATACGCAAAGGCGTTTATGCTTAACGCGCTGTTTGTTGCATTATTATCCGTAACGCCAGAGGGCGAACAAACAAAGTTAAGTGTGAAGAATCAAAACGACAACGAGCGTAACCGGCAAAACGCCATAAACCTCCACTATGACTATGAGGAGGGATTTAAATTATATGTAAACTCATATTCATGGACCACTTTATTGTCTTTGTACAAACCCTGTAAAGAAACAAGTCAAGTACTAAATGTCTTATGAAGAAACAAAGGTTGAATATCATGTAAACAGTTTGATATTTACTCAAGTGTAAATTTTTAGGACTTTTTGTCTTCTTTGTAAAATCCCTCGACATGTTTTTACCAGTGAACTATTTGTGACAGTAACTTCAGCCAATTTACAAAAATTCTGATTAACTCCGGCTCTTTACGCTTTATAACGTTACTACTCCAGTACTCGTTTTAGTCGTTAGTACAAAACCTCACCTCAGTGAGTCAGCAACTTGCCGTAAGTCGGTTTATTTTATAAGGTTAAGTATGTCCGCTACAACGGTCTCAATGGTAACGGTACTCGGTACGGCTGCTGCTCTGACCATCCTGCTACTTTGATTTCAATGGGAGTGCCTGTGGCTTTCTCATTTCAAAGCCACGGGCACTAATAACCCGTCATAACAGCCTTGACTCCTCTGGGGAGGCTTCCCGCTACATTTCGGACCCCGGCTGCATGGATTTGCTCCCGTTTATCCACAGGAGCACCAGTGAGCTCAGGCGCTGCCGTGAGGGCATAAGGGGCCGGCTCGCAGTTCATCCGGTGAATGCTTGATGTCGGGGTTCTGTGAAGGACGGGCAAAAGTTCGTCCTCACTAAAACCACAGGAGACGATCTATTATGGATCCTGTTTTGTGTGCTGGGACATTGTTATGGTGAAACAGGAAAAGGCTCCTCCACAAACTGAACGGTGTCACAATACCCTGTTTTACTAGTAGTGGTACTTTAAGAATGACAGTGTTATAATAGTCAGTTCATACGGTTATGTGAGTTTTGAGAATATAGTTTAACAGGTTTTCAGCTTTAACTCCATGTAAAGCCTCTATAGTATAGAGTCTATACTATCACATAGAAATCACATAAACTCGAGTATAGGCTACATCAGATTACGGCATATCATCATTTTTTTATTAAAACATCTTTACATTTTAATTAATACTAAAACAAGAATAGTTTCCCATGTTCTGTCATGTATTATTCTGTTATTACTTTTCCTGATGTGGTGTTGTTTCAGTATTGATATGGAGATATTTAGGCAGGTTATCGGATCAAAGTCTTAATTTGTAATATTGTGACAACACAAAATGATCCGCTGTCACCATGTAGTTTTTGAAAGCCTTCTTCCTGCCCGGTGCCACAGCAACAGCCTGCAGCCATCACTGCTCTCTCTGCTCGCTGTCCCACATTTTCTCTCTTTGTCTGAGTTTCTCTGAGCCGCCGTCGGTCCTCTCACTTCTCCGCTTGCATCATTCTCCACCCGTGTTTCCAAACTGCACTAACAAGAATGGAGAGACAGCGGGCCGGCCTTGGTTTTAGGTGGCAGGGTATGGAGGTGAAAAGAGGAAACCTGACATGTCTTCTTATGGGAACCAGCATGCTGTCAAATAACATTCTCTCCAGGCCTGAATGTTTTTTTTTTCTCTTGCCAAGAACGCCTCTTCTTCATAATGATGAATGTGAAGGTTTTCAAGAGCAACAGGGATAAACAAAAATAGATCTGAAATGTTTTCTGGCTGAACCTTTTGTATTTATGTTTTACTGTTAACCCACGTTTAAGGCAAATAGAAACAAAAATAGGTAGCCGACTAAAACTGCATACACAAAAATATCAGTGTTTGGATGTGCAGAGTATTTCAGAAAAGCACGTTTGTATCACGTTTAAAAAAAACAAAAACAATCCTAAGATCTAAAACTATTCTCTTCTTTTAAATGTGTCTGCAGCAGCCAGTGGCTCTGAGGGCTGTGCTACTGAGAGCTAAATGCTAACGTTAGCATGCTACACAGCATGCTACACACTCACTAGGACAACACTAGCATGCATTCAATCTATATTTTATCTCACAGTATTTTACTATTACTACTGTTTTTATAGCTGCAATTCAAATGTATTTCATTTCATCACTTTATTGCCTCGCGGCTTTGGTTTCAAAATGTCAAATAAAGATTTTCTTTCAACTTTAATTTCATTTTAAAACTTTAACTTTCTTTTTCTTTATCTGCTGTTTTCTCAGTCCAAACTTGTTTTGTGTTATTTTCATCTGTAAAGCACTTTAAACTGTACTAGCCTGTATGAAAGGTGCTGTACGAATAAAGTTTGATTGATTGATGCTTAAGTATAAAGCCACAGCACCCGTACCGTAACACCACGAAGAGACGAGCATTGAATACAAACACGAGACGTTATTGTTATCTTGTGAACTGCACGGCTGCTAATGCTAGCTCGCTTACGTCATTCAGCGGGTTAGCATTTATCTAGCATACAACATGTGCTTGTATGAAACATTCTGCACATCCGAACACTTTCTTTGTGTGACTGACGAGCTCGTACACACAAACAAGCGACAGTTTAGCTTTTGCTTTCGTGAATTATTCTCTGCTTGAATAAGAAATTAGTCGGCTAGAAATGTTTCAGTGTCCGGCCGACAGTCGGCCCTTATGGAAAGCTTCTGTTGTGCTGTGGGTGTCAGGTGACTGAGATAAAGCAGACCATAATATACTGAACTTACTGATATGAACAGTTAATTTGGCTATAAATAATTAACGACGAGGGGGGAAAAAAACCCAATTAAGACCTCACGTGTACGGCGATTAATCGTGTGGCTTCATGTGTGTGAAAGTCGTCACACTGTGATGAATTAATGTCAAACTAATGCTTCGTTTGAGAGAAACAGGCCATGATATCTTTGACTCAGCCACGGATAATAATGTAAAGGAGAGGAGCGGCTGAGACAATCAGTGTAACGCAGAGAAAGACCGGCATTGTGCTTTAAATGGCGAAACCCTTCTCTGCTAATTACAAAATAATCTCCAATAATGGTATTTAAACCAATCCCAGCTCCCGAGTTCAGTACTATGGACTTATATCTGCTCTGGATGTTCAGCAGCAACATGAAAAAGATTTTCTAGATACTCTTATAAGTTTTATTATCGAGATCAGCGCCGTAATAGAGGCGTAGAGAAAAGTACAGACATGAATTATGCAACAGAAGAGTATAAAATATCTTTTACACACGCACACGAATGCATCAATGCACGAGTCGACACACACACACATAAAATTGCCTTCCAAACCCCCAAAACCAATTAGGCTCAGTTTGTCTGTTTGATCCATTGCATTGCGTGGATGCAAAAACCAACACAAACAAAAGGGCTCCTCAGGAGATTACATAACCCAGTATGAAGTGAATACCTCGCTCTTCTCTCACCTCTATTTTTCTCTCCTCGCTCTCTCTCTCTCTCTCGCTCTCTCTCTCTCTCCTCTCTCTCTCTCTCTCTGCTATTAGCCAGAGCCAATGCCAAGTAAAGGACAGGCCTGATTTAAAAATACAATATATATATATATTAATGCAACACAAAAGGAGATGATCACACAGATTGGGAGGGGAAAATAATAAATCTGAGACAAAGCAATCTAATAGAAACTGCAGTGATAAAAAGTCAATGCTTCATAAATCAATATAGTGATGAGCCAGGAAAATACATGTAGAGGTGAGAAGAAGGAAAGAGAAAGCATGAAATATAGAAGAGAGTAAAATGATCTAAAACACTTAAATAAATGCTGCAGCTCCTGGATTCAGGAATCGGGGTTCAGGGTGTGCTTGACGTCACTTTTATCTATTTTTAGATCAATATGTTTAACTCCGCACAGAAGTTCAGTTCTGGTCAATTCAGTCCCACAAGAGGACATTCTTTTTGCAGAAGGGCAATCAGAAAGCCTAACCAGGGAGAAGGACTGCAAATTAGCTCAAGCTAAGTCTGTGTATGCGTTACATACATTATCTGTGAGGCACAGGAGCAACAGCCTGAGGACGACCAATCACGTCTGACTTGATCCTTTCTGGGAACGGCAGCACCGTCTTTTTGTATTGTAACTCAGCTGTACGAAAGATTGTCAGACAAGCTCATAGTTGCGTTCGATGGCTTCCTGATGCTCCATAATGCAGCTAAAATGAATTACTAGTATAGTGGTGTAGCCGTTGTCGATCCGTGATCCGTACTGATCCCCCTCGCGGTTCAACACGCATGTGAACCTCAGATTAGTGACACAGTTTAACGTTAACCATCAGAGTGTAAATAAAGTTTTAACATTAAACATCACAGTGTTAAATAAAGTTCTACTGACGATGGTCAACGTCAACGGAGGTTCACTTCAGTTACATTATGATGCCTTCAGGCTCTGCTCAGTGAACATGAGTACTGGCTGAAGGTACATTATAACGTTATCATGATGTGTTCACGTGTCATCTGTAAAATGTAAAAAATCGCTGACTTTGGGCAACGAGACGAACTCTGCACAGAAAGGCCTCAGCTGGGCTTCCACCAAAATATTTCATGTTTTAATAAGAAAGCCGTCATACACACTACATTGAACTCAGCTCACACTCTTGATGCTTTGAAAAGGAAAAGCGACTGTACATCACCATGAAGGAGACATAACGGTCATCAACGTGTCATGTGGGGCCATGACGGGGTTATTAGTGTCACACTCCAGCCTCCGTCTCCTCCGTCGACCTTTTCCCGTTCTCAAAACTCATAGTGCTGCTGGATTTCCATGAATCTCATTCTCTTTATCAGGACGGATTGATGCCAATTGGCCGTGTCTCAATTTGTCTCTCGGGAGGCTCATCCCTCACCGCCCCCCCCCCCTACCTTTCTCCTTCCAATATGCCAGCTGATGAATCCTAAGTGCTGAGGCCCACTTCATCAGTCTTCCTCCTTTCATCCTGAGCCCTCCGTGGATTCACACAGAAGCCGGCCATTTGTCAACATGCACATCATAAAAAACAAAGTCGTCTCTTCAGTGAGAGGCCGACTCAGAGGGCCATAAATACTGTTGTTATGGTGCTGGACTCAGAGAGGGATTCATTATGACTGTTTCTCTAACAATAAAAGATGTTGGTGCATTCGCTTTCAGTTTCATTTTTACATGTGGTCGCTGACATGGAACAGGAAATGTTGAACTCAGAGTTAATGTCATAGACTGTATATGAGAAACGGACGTAATCACCATAACTTCACCCATTTGTGGACTACGAATTTCACCATCTTGGTTTTTTGCACGTCGCCATGTTGGTTTTTTGCTGTAGCCATCTTGTTTTTTTGCAACCAGAAGTGACTCGAGAGGGCAGAGCTAAGTACAACTAAACGTTGAATTAAACATTTTAGGCGACCCAAATGTTACAATTGACTTTCATGAAGTGAAAACACTGTGAAAGTATTAAAGTTATAAGACGAAAAACACAGACAACTCCCCAACGCCGATGTAGAGACCTGTCAATCACCATGTAGCCCCGCCCCTAAAGCATCCCCTGCTTTATGGTCTGTGTGACTCTAAATGGACCATAATGTACTAAATGAACATCATGCTGTATTGAAGAAGACTTGAAACTAGAGATTGAGACCATAAACTCATGTTTACAATGTTTACTGAGGTAATAAATCAAGAGAGAAGTAGAGTCATTTTCTCATAGACTTCTATACAACCTTAACTCTTCAGCATTCGCTTCACTTTTCAGACCCGGAGATTTCCGCCTGATTAACGTTTGAAAGAAGTCTATTACGATAGCTGCCCATAACTCTTACTACAGCAGCTACATCACTGCCATTTTTCACAGAGTAAGCAGGTAGAAAAAAAAGAGCTTAACGGGGTTAAAGAGGTTGCCATGTGCTATACAGTAGGAACATAATCCCACATTTCAATAAGAGACCATTTAGGATTAGTCCAGAACATGTTGCCCCTCAGCAAAAAAAAAAAGAAAAAAGTAATCTCTTTTCACCTTCTCACCTCCATATTTTGTGTATTTTCTGAAAAGCCGCAGCTGCCTCAGTCTGACATGGCGTTTCTTTGCCAAATCGTGTCCCGTTAATGTGGCCGAGCCGCTCTGCCTGCCGATGGCTGATACCTGCTGGTGTTTAGGAGTCCAGCCTCATCCATAATTACTGATTCACCGATCCTTTAATCGAGTCTGACTCTGAATAGGAAACAGCCTCGGCTCGGTTTTTGGACAGGAAGCATTTAGTAGAAAAGCAGTAGAAAAGCAGCCCCGCCTTGTATGCAAAGCGAATGGTGATAATAGAAATGGAGTCGGACCATTTCCCCGTCTCCACCCGGGCTTTGTTTGGGACGCATAGAGCGCCGCCGCCGCTCCCTCTGGATCGGGGCTAATCACAGCGTTTGTCAGCGGGATCCATTAGAGGACATTTCATTTTACACACAAGTTATCGTACAACTGGAACACCATCTAAACACCCCCCCCCCTACCACCAGATGTTGTAAGAGTCACTGCAACAAGGTTTTAATTAATCTGAGGGGGCAAGAACTCGCGCGCTGGACACAGGAGACACGTAGACATTATATGCTCACTCTATCGCGTCATCCCACCACACACACACACACGCACACACACACAGAGCCAACATGCTTGTATTCAACCAGTGGGAGACATGTTCTATTTTTACACCCCCTGCTTCCTAATTACAGCTTTCCCTGTGCGTCCATCTGGAGAAGATGAACCATTAACGGATGAGGAAGAATATAAATAGCACACACACACACACATATGTAAACACATATACATACACCCGTCCACACAAACACAGGCAGTATGAATATTTAGCTGATTCTGCTGAACAACTATAGGCTTGCAATGATAGCTGATGAGGAGGATAACATGGCAGAAACACAGCTTTCCATACGGCAACCGGTTCCCTGGCTGCGTCATCATGTGATGTGTGATACATCTTCTATTTCAGCCGTGTGAGATGCAGCTGAACACATAAGTGTTTTAAGTCCCAGTGGAACAGAAGTTGAGACTTCTTTAGCTTCTGTTACGGTTTCACATTTTTGATGATTCATCCTGCACTCACCAATCAGATGAGACACTCTGGTCTTATTAAACCACACTCGTAGCAGCTAACAGAGCATTATGGGAAGAGGAAGAGATGAGTGTTTGGATATCAGTGGGCAAAAAGCATTTTCATTTCCTAATCACTGGCTACGTTTACATGCACAAAATATTCAGCTTTTTACCCAAATTCCGGAAAAACACAATATTCCTAATAATCTGTTTACATGGTTAATGAAAAAGAATACTCTAGTAAGATTCCCGTTTCCATTCAGCCGTGCATGTTCAGATTAACGTGAAACGACCTCATGCTTCATCCTCGTCACCAGTGAATCCCTCGTCACCGTCATTCTCTAGTGTTTGACCGGTCGATGTCCTAACACGTCGTTCGTCACGTCTGAATATGAGAAAGTGGAACATCAGGAGCCGTTTGTGTCATTTTGCTTCTTTGTGTCAGAACATGTGGAGGACTTGTTGTTGTGAACTCAGCCTCCCTCTCTCATTCCTTCAAACAGCTTCTCTAAAAGGTCGACGTTCAGATATTTATTCATATCCAGAAACCTGTTGATATGCAAGTCCTTCATGATGTTCAACAGGAGGAGTGTTTCTCCTCCTTCTCTTCTGGACATCATCTCTACTCCAGCTCTACTAACTGTTGGCTAGTTGGTTTGTGTTCAACACACAGAGCTGCTGGTAAACAGGAGACTCTGATAGTGAATGAGCTGTACACATATATACAGTATATATATACATAAATATATATATTGTCCAGAGAGTGATCCTAAAACATGAACAATATCAACACATCACATGTTTTAGTCGGAAAATGCTCCATTCAGAATATGATGTTTACATGACGCATATCAAATTCATATTACTGTCATATTGAGAATAACAGTGGAATATGAGTGCGTATGTAAACATAGTTAGTGTGGCTGAGGTCTCACCCTTCACCCTTTAAGTCCAACGACGTCACAACAACCGGTTTAAAAGTCACACAAACTGTCACAC
The DNA here is from genome assembly GCF_050575085.1 of Anarhichas minor. Lineage (NCBI taxonomy): Eukaryota > Metazoa > Chordata > Actinopteri > Perciformes > Anarhichadidae > Anarhichas > Anarhichas minor. The sequence goes on from NW_027466449.1 coordinate 19,023,218, forward strand.
AAACCAAGCAGTAAAGCTCCTGTGAGGGAATTCATTTATCTTAGTGTAGATTAGTCCGTGGGGGCTTACTGCTAAATCACCGCAACTTCATCATCATCACCCTCATCATCACGTTGCAGCGCAACAAGTGAAATCTTGCTGTAACAACAACACGAACAGTTTCACAGTGAAACCAGTGGTGTTGTTTTGCATTATTTGTTGCATGATTAGCTGTCATCAGATCGCTGGAGCCTGGAAACATCTAACTGTGCAGCTGCAGGCATGTCACGTTCATTTCACCATGTGCTGAGGTCTAAATCTAGTCGACATCCCGCGATGATTGGATGTGGAGGAAGAATGGACTTCATTAGAGATCCAATAAACCAGGGCGAGGCAGGATGAGGAGTTCAATATTACATCCTTTTATTATGTGTTTATTGTGCAAGCAGAGGAGAATGAGTGACCGTTTACATGGAGGACCATGTTCAAAGAGATCAAGGCCGTCTGACCTTCTGGAGTAGGATGGTGTTTGGTGTGAAGCTTCCAGAGGAGATTAGTGAGAGAAGAGGTCATTTGTCACTTGTGGTTGCAAAAGAAAACAAGATGGCGACAACCAAAAACCAAGATGGATAACAACCAAAAACCACGATGGATAACGACCAAAAACCACGATGGATAACGACCAAAAACCAAGATGGATAACAACCAAAAACCAAGATGGATAACAACCAAAAACCACGATGGATAACAACCAAAAACCACGATGGATAACAACCAAAAACCAAGATGGATAACGAGCAAAAAATAAATATATAACGACCAAAAACCAAGATGGATAACGACCAGCAACCACGATGGATAATGACCAAAAACCACGATGGATAACGACCAAAAACCAAGATGGCGACAACCAAAAACCAAGATGGCGACAACCAAAAACCAAGAGGGCGACGGCCAAACTGCCAAACCCGTGGCTTCAAAACGTCAGTCCACAAACCTATAGGTGACGCCACAGTGATTACGTCCACTTCTTGTATACAGTCTATGGTCTTTACATCATACTTTGTATGGGAACAGAACAGCTGACGGTTGAGGTCTTCATCTCTGAAATTACCACTAAGTGACCTTCGCTTTCCAGAAGCATGTTTAAAGAATTAGTAAATCCAGATCAGATTGTTGTTCCCGGTTTTTCCCATATGTGTGCCTTTTCCTCTTCAAGGAGTTCTGCTCAAAGAGGATTTCAGGGCTTAAATGTTCCACAACACCAGTATTTGTAATCCAGCTGTAAGACTGAAACCAGCTACAGATTCCTGAAGAACGAAAATGCGGCCTGTGAGTCTCAGAGGGGGTCAGCTGTTGATGCATAATCTGGGTCAAGGCCTCTTATCTGGGTGTCGGATCGAGGCGGTACAGTGTCACTCGGGAGGAGCAAGCAATGCACGGCACGGCAACAAGACCCGTCTGATGCTACATCTGGAGTTGCCATGGCAACCCCCCCCCCACCCAAGAGTAAACCAGCCGACAGTCGGGTCTGGTTAGAACGATATGTGTGTGTTTTGTGTTCCCGTCACCGGGCTGATGGGGCGAGACGGAGTTTAATCTGGGCAGATTAAGTGGCATCTGTGTTTAGCATAAGACTCCTGTAAGAGACGGAGCTGTGGATCTATCACCCAGTAATCCCGTCTCTTATAGGATTTTATAGGGATTTCACACACTTAACGACTGGCCTGTGGACGATAGCTCAAGATAGCAAAAATAAAGAAAATTAGTAGAAAGAGAGAAAGAGAGAGGACCAAAGGGTGAGAAAGAGGGTCATGGGAGAAACCGAGAGAGAGAGAGGCTCAGTGCATGCTTTAATTAGAGGGGCTATAAATAACCCGGGGCCTGACATTTGAACACGGAGACCTACTGAATGTCTCTCCGTGTTTTCTGCCTGATGTTTGAACACATGCCACCAATTTATCTGCTCTCCTCCTTCTCTTTCTTGTCTCTGTGTGGAGTCTCTCTTCTCCAACTTGTCAATTGTCTTGTCTCTCATCCAGCACACACACACACACACACGCACACACACACACACACACACACACACACACACAGACACGCACACACTCTCACACACACACACACACTCTCACACACGCACACACACACACACACACACACACACACAGACACGCACACACTCTCACACACACACACACACTCTCACACACGCACACACACACACACACACACACGCACACACACACACACACACGCACACACACACACACACACACACACACACACAGACACGCACACACTCTCACACACACACACACACTCTCACACACGCACCACACACACACACACACACACACACACACACACACACAGACACGCACACACTCTCACACACGCACACACACACACACACACTCTCTCACACACACACACACACACACACACACACACACAGTAATCCTCGCTATATATATATATAGACAGTATATGTACCAGAAGTGACATATCATAAACAGGTTTTTCATGAGCTGTCAGGAAAGAGGAATGAACACACGGACCAGACTTGGCACCGAGTATGATGTCAATATCCAGACACTTATAGCTCGCTGTGACACCCGGCACCCAAAAAACAACAAAGCATATCTGCCACTTTCATGTTGACACTGGAACACAAACCCTGCAGGAGATGTGGTGACGGGTCAGTAGATCGCACCAGTAGATCGTTTGAGTCAATGAGAGATCTATGAATCATGTCTCCATCTAAGAGTCAAGTTGCAGTTCATGCTATTTGACATTTATGTGAAATTGTTCTAATTAAAATATACATTCTTGAAAAAACTTGCTTTGTGAGGTCACAGTGACCTTTGACTACCAAACTCTAAACGGTTCATCTCAGGAGGCAACCTCCGGTTCTGTAAAGTGAAGTCAAAGCTTCATGTGTTAAAGCTGCATTCTCTCTAGTGTCCACCAGGGGGCGACTCCTCTGGTTGTATAGAAGTCTATGAGAAAATGACTCTACTTCTCTCTTGATTTATTACCTCAGTAAACATTGTAAACATGAGTTTATGGTCTCAATCTCTAGTTTCAAGTCTTCTTCAATACAGCATGATGTTCATTTAGTACATTATGGTCCATTTAGAGTCAAACAGACCATAAAGCAGGGGATGCTTTAGGGCGGGGCTACACGGTGATTGACAGGTCTCTACCAGAGCGTTGTCCATGACCAAAAACCAAGATGGCAACGCCTACAAACAAAGATGGTGACCACTAAAAACAAAGATGGTGACAGACAAATCGCTGAACTCGTGGCTTCAAAACGTCCACAAACCTGTCGGTGACGTCACAGCGACTACGTCTAATTTGTATATACATAATATATAATATAATATATTACATAATACTTTGAACAGCTGAAAGTTGAGGTCTTCATCTCTGAAAAGTGACCTTCACATTCTAAAAGCAGGTTTAAAGAATCAGTAAATCCACATCAGACGGTTGTTCTGGTTCTGTTCGTGTGTGTCTTTTCCTCTTGAGGATTTCTGCTCAGAGAGGATTTGGAGCTTAAATGTGCACAAATGTCCTCGTTTTTGATGAGAGTGAGTTGCTTTTTAACATGGTTTTCATGCATGCAGGTTCAATGACACTCAGTCGGTCAGCAGACACACGGACACAGTCACCGTGGTGGCAGACAGACGGATCAATAGCAGCTCATAGAGCTCTATATAGAAGCAAATAATCAGCTCGGAGGGCTCATTGGAGGTGCAGCAGCAGCACCAAAGCGAGAGCTCAGCTTTCAGCCGGAGCACTAATGTGTGTGACATTGTGCTTCAGGACATACGAGTGCATTAATATTCGGGTGAGCTGATTAGCGGCGCAGGAGGAAACGCATCATCAAGTATAAAATGTTTGTTTTTACCTCATTATATCTAGAATCATTTAAAAGTGACTGTCAACATGAACATAACATCAAAAGTTTGTTTTGTTAAAACATTTAGAATTTATTCCCAAATATTTTACTTTTAATTCTGAGTAGTTCGTGAGCTATCATTGCACGCTTGTTTTGATTCTGAAGTTTAAAATGCAGCCAAGTTAAATTAAAATATATTTTTGCACACACCCCTGATGCTAGGTCTGACCCCACTTTCTCCATCAGTCGACATGTTTTTTGGGAGAGCGTCTTTTCCTCTGAACGCTCCTCCGCCTGTTTTTTTTTGCGGTCACTCCGAGCGCTTCGAGTTTAAAATCTCTGAACTTTTCAGGAAAGCTCTGGTGACGTCACTGTAGAAAATGGAGGAGGAGCTTGTTTGTCTGTCTGTCCTGAGTTTTATACATCAGACCACTTCAGAAGAGTCTTAAAGCTGCATTCTCTCTAGTGTCCACCAGGGGGCGACTCCTCTGGTTGTATAGAAGTCTATGAGAAAATGACTCTACTTCTCTCTTGATTTATTGGAGCGCTTCTGACTCTAACAATGTCCTCTCTTACAGCTTTTATCCTGTCCTGGTAAATGAACTGCGTCACTCTGACCCAGAAAGTCTCTCTGCCCCAAAAGATGCTGTAATTGCCAAAAAAACATGATTGTGTGTGTGTGTGTGTGTGTGTGTGTGTGTGTGTGTGTCCTCCATGCTCCACTGACTTACTTTAGAGTCCAGTCCTGTCCTGAGTGCCTACATTAGCGGGCACAGAGGCTACCTGGAGGCCACAGATGAGCTCTGCTTCGTGGGTTTTGAGAGAGGAGGCTTCTGTTGTTAACGCTCTACCTGGAGTTTTGTTTCTGTGTTGAGATCTGCAGACGGTTCGGAGGGAAGAATCCAGGCATGTTTGGCTCGCCGAGTGCATATTTGAGCCATAACCAGCACACACACATACGGTCGCTTGTGTAATAACAGGATGGTGTAATTTATTAGACTACTTCTACTGGGCTGTTAGAGGACATCAGTTCTCCGTGTATTGCTTGTTTTGAGATGCACATCTGATTTTATGAATTGTACTTTTAAGCAGGTTGGAGTGGAAGTTTGAATAAAACCAGGTGACGTTTCACAGCCTGCCGGGTGTCTGAGACGTGTCCGGTGTTTCCATGCATCACGTCTGTGTTAGTGACTCATTGATCCTTTAGGTGCAAACGCTTCGACCTCCACTTGGCAAAGTATTGATTTCCTTTCAGGGGATCAATAACCAAATCAGTGAGTTAGAAACGATGCAAACAATACAAACATGTCTGTCCTATATACTTTTCTATATCGACTCTTTATGTTGTGATATTTGCACGAGAGAGCGAAGCCGGAGCCAACGGTCAGAAGAAGAAGAGCTGCTTCCTCACGTGGTTCGGCTTCAAAGAGCCGAACACAAACCAGAAAACAATCTCCTACAAAGTCTGCTCTGAAGTCCATCAACAAGTCTTAATGTTATACTTTTACTTTATTGTCTTATATTGTTTTCATATAAAAACACAAAATTCAAATGTTTATGAAATGAAAGATTGTATTTTTATTGATTGAAACAAATCAAATAATCATCATTATTTTACTGATGTATGATAATGAGGTTAGAGCTCGTGTTAGGAAGTGAAACAGAAGGTTTGGTTGGTGCATGAAACATGAAGATGATCAGTCAGCAGTGAAGAGTCATTACGATCTAAAGATACAGGAGGACGTGATGAAGGCCTGAGATCAGAAAGATGGAGACAAAACAAAACAAATGTTCTTCAGGAGAATAAAGCAAACAGCCATGAAGATGTGCAGAGCAATACACACACACACACGCACGCACGCACTCACACACATTGTGTGGGAAGTCAGTCATACCCAGTTGAACTTTGGGAAATTAGGTCCACCTCTCCATGACCATGCACGCTTATTACACAAAGAGGAAGAAATAGCTTTGGAGCAGCACACGGAGTCACGCACTCCCAAGCCGCTTCTTTTCTCTTTCTTTCACGGAGACACGCAAACATTTGTTTCAACGTGCAAACAAACGGGCACACGTTTCACGAGCGGCGAGGTGTTAGCGGAGATGGAGGGAGTTTACCGCCGGGCTTCAGCGAGTAATGAGCGGTCTCATTGCTCTTCCTGAGACGGAGATGAACAACCTCCTCGTCCAATCAGCACCTCTCTTTGATTTTGACGGAAGAGTTCCTCTCTCTCTCTCTTGTTTTTTACGTCCACATGACCTTGTTTCACAGCTCTGATGCGTCGCACATCCCTCATGCTGCAGAAGCAACAGTTCCCATAGCAACTTTACTTCCAGAGCGAGATGAAGGCCTTAAAGGGGACACGGGGACGAGTTTAAACCCTCTGAACCCCCAAAACACGCCGGCGGGACTGAAAAGCATGTTTTCTTTAAACAACAGGAAGAACTACACCAATTATCAGATCCAGAAGATGTAAAAAAACGTCACTATCGTCAGATTTTAATCGATGGTCCTTGAACACATCATGTGCGATCAACGCTTCCGTCAGAAAAATAAACCAATATGAAGCCAACATGTCGACATTCAAACTCTCTCCTCTAGTGAAGAGTTCACTTTAACCAGACTGTGTAAAAACATTAAAGTGTGAGCTCCTCAGAGAAACTATGACGTCATGATTGATTCATCTGAGACCAACAGTCATGTGACAACAAGGAGGAGAAACTCTGACTGAACTTCAGGAAGTGAACACGGAGAGGAGAGGAGAGGAGAGAGGAGGAGGAGAGAGGAGAGGAGAGGGAGGAGAGAGGAGAGGGAGGAGAGTAGAGAAGAGGAGAGAGGAGGAGAGAGGAGGAGAGAGGAGGAGAGAGGAGAGGAGAGGAGAGAGAGAGAGGAGAGGAGAGGGAGGAGAGAGGAGAGGGAGGAGAGTAGAGAAGAGGAGAGAGGAGGAGAGAGGAGGAGAGAGAGGAGAGGAGAGAAGAGGAGAGAGGAGAGGAGAGAGGAGGAGAGGGAGGAGAGAGGAGAGGAGAGGAGAGAGAGAGAGGAGGGAGAGAGGAGAGAGGAGGAGAGGGAGGAGAGAGGAGAGGAGGGAGAGAGAGGAGAGAGGAGGAGAGGGAGGAGAGAGGAGAGGGAGGAGAGGAGGGAGAGAGAGGAGAGGGAGGAGAGGAGAGAGGAGGAGAGGGAGGAGAGAAGAGGAGAGGGAGGAGAGAGGAGAGGGAGGAGAGAGGAGAGAAGAGGAGAGGGAGGAGAGAGGAGAGGGAGGAGAGAGGAGAGAGGAGAGGGAGGAGAGAGGAGAGAAGAGGAGAGGGAGGAGAGAGGAGAGGAGAGAGGAGAGAGGAGAGGAAAGAGGAGGAGAGGGAGGAGAGAGGAGGAGAGGGAGGAGAGAGGAGAGGAGAGGGAGGAGAGGGAGGAGAGAGGAGAGGAGGGAGAGAGAGGAGAGAGGAGGAGAGGGAGGAGAGAGGAGAGGAGAGGGAGGAGAGGGAGGAGAGAAGAGGAGAGGGAGGAGAGAGGAGAGAAGAGGAGAGAGGAGAGAGGAGAGGAAAGAGGAGGAGAGGGAGGAGAGAGGAGAGGAGAGGGAGGAGAGAGGAGGAGAGGGAGGAGAGAGGAGAGGAGAGAGGAGGAGAGGGAGGAGAGAGGAGAGGAGGGAGAGAGAGGAGAGAGGAGAGAGGAGGAGAGGGAGGAGAGAGGGGAGGAGAGGGAGGAGAGAGGAGAGGAGAGGGAGGAGAGAGGAGGAGAGGGAGGAGAGAGGAGAGGAGAGGGAGGAGAGAGGAGGAGAGGGAGGAGAGAGGAGAGGAGAGGGAGGAGAGGGAGGAGAGAGGAGAGGAGAGAAGAGGAGAGGATGTAAACATGTAAATAGTTTAATATTTGTAGCACATAGAGCCTCCATTTTTTCCTACACTGGGAACACTTTGGACACTTGGAAACATGTATATATAGATTCCATTGTTTTCCAAATTTTGTAAAATAAATTAATACAGAAGTTCAGCTTCTTTTTATGATTTATGTAATTATAACTGTGTTATTCTGCACTAAAGACATGTGCTAGTTCTCTCCACTTCTATCATGATGCTTCTGTTTCCATAGAGATGCAGGACTTTTGTATTGTAAATCAAGGCCACAGAGATAAAAAATGGGACAAAGAACAAAGAACAACGTGAAACAGCTCGGGGTTCAGATTTCATGGAGACATTAAAATCACCAAATGCTGAACGCACACTGACTGTGAGAACGAGACGTTTCTGTTTTTAAACCTCATGTCACCGAGTCCTTCTGTTCATCCACTCTTCCATCCTGTCAACACGTCTCCAGAGAGTTTCTTCAGATTTGGCACAAATGTCCACCTGGACTAAGAAATGAACCACGGACCATCTTGGATTTTGGCTGACACCATCTTGTTTTTTTGACAACCAGTCAACAGGAAGTGACCATATCTGGACTGAGGAGTGACGTAGAGACGGCGTATACGTCTCTGGTAGAGACCTGTCAATCACCGTGTAGCCCCGCCCTAAAGCATCCCCTGCTTTATGGTCTGTTTGACTCTAAATGGACCATAATGTACTAAATGAACATCATGCTGTATTGAAGAAGACTTGAAACTAGAGATTGAGACCATAAACTCATGTTTACAATGTTTACTGAGGTAATAAATCAAGAGAGAAGTAGAGTCATTTTCTCATAGACTTCTATACAACCAGAGGAGTCGCCCCCTGGTGGACACTAGAGAGAATGCAGCTTTAACACATGAAGCTTTGGCTTCAGCTTTCAGACCTGGAGGTTGCCTCCTGGTAAGTATTTTGCAACTGATCGTGTTTGTTGTCTGATTTCAGTGCATCGGCACGTTTCTGTCTCGTCTCTGTAATTAGTGTGAATGCAAAGAGTGCAGCAGAGGAGCTCCCACAGAGACCTATATGTGACACACCTGCACTCACAAACACACACGTGCCAATACACCACACATATCGACACGGGGGGGGGGGGGGGGGGGGGTGTCTCGTGGGAGCCATTGGACGGGTCGTGTGTAAACATGTGGACGAAGCAGAGCGAGTAAACACACTCCAGAGACACATCACGAGTGGCTGGATGTCACGTAAGTTGTATCTCCGATAGACAGCGGGAACCATTCCAGATGCGCGTCACCGCCTTACAACGGGCTCGTGATAAATCTGTGTTTACTTGACAGGAAGAGCGATGTGGCCGCGTGCTACAGCAGCATTGTGGGTATCGTGGAGCAGCTCTCGTCCCTCCCGCCACAGCGACGCAACCATCTCTGTCTTTGTCATTTCCCCGTAAATTGAGGTGAGGGTTCAGTTGTTCGTCGTCACCCATCACAGACGGCAGCCGTGCCGGCTCCTCGGTGAGGATCTGGCGCTGACTGCTGATCATTGAGAAGGCCCAGCGGTCGGGTTAATGCGGGTTAACCTATCAACATCACAGAGGAGGAAGCTCGAGTAATGATTCCCCCGTTCTCTGCGAGATGAACGGAGGTCGACCGGCAGCGGGTTCGGTCCGGTCTCTCCAAGCTAAACAGACGGCATGACGTGCACGTGCGCGCGTGCACGGCGAGCTGCCGGAGCCGCCGACTTCCTGCAGGAGCGTCGCAGAAAAAACGATTCATTTTTCATTAGCGGCCATAAGAAGCGCCGTGATTCAATATTATGGTAATATTACCATAATAAACGGCCTCCGCTCTTAAATATCTCACTCCAGGGAGGAGCGGCAGAGCTCAGACAGGGCACAGCGCCAGACACACACACACACACACACACACACACACACACACACACACACACACACACACACACACACACACACACACACCTTGATACTATAAGTAGGTTACGTGCAGTTATTATAATAATGCTGAGGGTTATTTTTCATACTTTTCCTCATCATTCTTAAACGTTATGAGCATCATTGGGGATTCAGTGACTGCACATAACTTTATGTTTCATATCAATTAATCTGCGGATTATTTGACTAAATGTTTTGGTCTATAAACATAAATGCATCATAACTCTTTTTGTACGACCAAAAATACGATTGTCACTACAACGTAGGTAATAGTGCAACGGACCGGTAGTTGATCCCTGCTGTCTCCCCTTTTTGGTTCCTGGTAGAACCCTGTATAAAGGTTCTACTTCGAACCCTTCCAAAGGTTCTACATGGAACCAACATCAAGGGTTAAACCCAGAATCACCTGAGTAAGGTTCCACACAGAACCCCCTACGAGTGGTTCCACAGAAAACACTTCTATGGCCTAATGGTTCAATCCAGAACCCTCTCTGAAGGTTCTCTCCAGAACCTTTCAAAGCCAACAGTTCTGGGTGGAACCTCAGCCCTTCAGGTAGAACCAGTTTGGAACCTTTACTTCGGACATGTCGACCCTTTAGTTTGAGAAACAAAAGCAAACATTGAAATCATCGCCTTCCTTCTTCAACTTTGACCAAAGCTTCTCTTGGTGTGACCATCACTAACCAACTAGTTAACTACGTAGTTAACTATGTAGTTAGCATAGTTAACTAGTTAGTTAACTAGTTAGTTAACTAGTTAACTACGTGTTAACTAGTTAACTACGTAGTTAACTAGTTAACTACGTGTTAACTAGTTAACTACGTATGTTGGAGCTATTTATTTGATATTGTATTTTGTTATTTCATTTATAAGTAGTATTGTTTAATTATTGTAGATGTTTTATATATTACGATTATTTTTCTCTTTAATAGTAATTTGTTTAGTTATATTGTTTTTTGGGTAATTACTGTGGGCACCTGTTGCTATATATATGAGTAGAAGGATAGGACCAGCATGCACCGGGGTGGGCGTATAGTTTTTACCAGCATATCACATCACAGGAGAGACAGCACGACAGGAGTTTTGTTAGTTCGTTTGTTTTGCTTTATTCAATAAACACAAAAATCGGAATCCTGCATGGACAATCCACTCTCTTCTGGCTGCGTAAGAATACCGACCACGGTGCATCAGTGGCGTTTGATTATTGTTTATTTAAATTGGATTAAGTCGACAAATGGCCACTACATAAAGTAAAAACTACGCCCTTGGACTCAAAGGACCGATCCCTCATCGTTGGACATTGGATCGTTTTGGATTTCGTATGGATGATCAAAGAGGATTGTTTCATTCATCACTCTTGGATTCAACGTCAGCGGGACAACTGCATTGGAGCGGATCAACAAAGCGCTGAAACATCTCAGAAGAAACGGGTACGTGATACGACTGCCGTATAGGAAGACGGTGAAACGAGTGGAGTTTAAAAGTCCGTATTCACAGTGATGTACATGCTTCTGGATGTAAACCTGACTGCGTTGAATCGCTACAAATGAACATTGCGCAACACCCGCGCACCACTATCGGCGGCTTTCATTCATTAAAAAACCCGACTTCAGTGAGTGTGTGGTGAATTGGACCTGATCGGCCTGTTAGCACCTTTGCTGTTTTTTGCTGCACTTTACCTGCATTCACGTCCGACGGATTTGATTGATGTGCGACAAACAGTTTGGAAGAAGTGTTTAAAATGTCTGACGTTCAGTCGAAGGATGTTGAAACGCCTTCAGCAAGAAGAGACATTAAAATGACTTCTAAAGGCTTTGAGTTCTACACGGAAATGTACCAGCAAAAAAGGACTGCAAAATGCAAACAAGCCAAAAAGTGTTTGAGAAACATAAGTGCATTAATGACTTCCAATGAAAATGTAAATTCAGTGAATGCTGAGCTTTCTATGTTCATCAAGTGTTACCAAGATGCAAATGACATGCATACATCTTTTGTGAGCTTACCTTTACCTCAAGATGAAGTTACAAGGCAAAATCAGTACTTCAAAGAAAAAATGACAATGTTCTGTGACTTCACTGAAAAGGTAAAATGCTGGCTGTCTGAAATGGGTCACCCATATGTGCAGCCAAATAAAGACTCTCGACAACCAAAGTGTTGCAGATGAAATAAACCCTGAAGATAGTGCTTCTAATGTGTCAAGTGTAAAGAGGACATCTGTAAAGACACATTCCCAGCTATCACGGATTTCATCAACATCATCTGCACGCATTAGAGCTGAGGCCGACAAGGCAGCACTGACGGAGCGTGTTGCTGCTCTAAAAAGGAAACATTTAATAGAAGCTCAAGAGGAAAAGTTGAAGAAAGAAAAAGAACAATTGGAACTTGAAACGGAATTGGCAGCTACAAATGCAAAGCTTCATGTCTTGGAAATCAATTCATCCCAGCGTGGCTCAAAATGTTCGGACGGAATGAACTCTTATTTTGAAAGGAACAAATCCAAAGAAGCAAGACAATTGAATCCCCATGCCTACACCTTTGTTCCTGTTAAAGTGGATGCTATTTCTGTGTCTGATCCCATAACACAACCACAAGTTGTTAGGCCTAAACAAAGGTCAAACACACAAATTGATGAGATGCTATTAAAGACTGATGCTCCAGTTCAAGCAACACAAACTGTGAATGAAAATCAAGCAGGACTTGTGCAACCTCAACCCCATCAGAATGACATTGTAAATGTGATGCAAAGACAAAATGACATCGCTGCTCTGCTGGTCCAGCAAAATCGGTGCTCTGTCCTTCCTGTAAGAAATATTCCTGTGTTTGATGGAGACCCTCTTCAGTACAGGTCTTTCATCAGAGCTTTTGAGAATGGAGTGGAGGAGAAGACAACTAATTGGAGTGACTGTTTACACTTTCTCGAACAATACACCAGGGGGCAGCCAAGAGACTTGGTGTGCAGTTGTCAACATCTACCTTCAGATCAGGGATACCACCGAGCCAAAAATCTTCTAGCAGAGCACTTTGGAAACGAATACAAAATTGCATCTACGTATATGGAAAAGATTCTCAACTGGACACCTGTGAAAAGTGAAGATATTAAAGCATTGCAATCATTTTCCCTGTTTCTGCGAGGATGCTCAAATCTAACAGAGCAAATGATGCATATGAAGGAACTGGACCTACCATCTAATATGAGGAGCACCATCTTGAAACTTCCTTATAAATTAAGGGAACGGTGGAGAAATGTTGCTTGTGATCTGCAAGAGCGAAGTGGCCAGAGAGCACTGTTTAAGGATCTTGTTGCTTTCATTGAAAAACAAGTCAGAATTGCCTCAGATCCACTTTTTGGCAACATTCAGGACTCTCAACCTACCAACTTGAAGGTCCCCAACGTTAGTCACTTGAAGCAAAGGAAAAAAGGAAGCAGCTTTGCCACCAACGTTACTGCAGTAAAAGGAGTCATCACTCAGTACACAGGAAACAAGACTAAGTCTTCCTCTAACAACTGTCTGTTTTGTACACAAAGTTGTCACACATTGGATAAATGCTCACAGTTTAAAGTGAAAGGACATCGTGATAAAATCAACTTTATCAAGGAACAGGGTATTTGTTTTGGTTGCCTGAAAGTAGGCCACACAAGCAAAGACTGCAGGAGTCGCTTGGATTGCAATGTGTGTCACCAAAAGCACCCAGGAGTCCTTCACATAGAGTGGCAAGATAAAAGAACAACCTTTCAACAAGCCCAACAGTCTGTGAGCCCTCCAAGTGTCTCAACCACCATGACTCAGACCTGCGGCCATATTGGGGCTGGTTATGAAGATAATTCCATCTTTTCTATTGTCGCTGTCAAAGTCAAGAGCCAGAGGGGTAACAAAACGGTGCAGACATATGCCTTCTTGGATCCAGGGAGTTCTGGCACATTCTGTACAGAGAACTTGGCAAGAAAACTGAACTTGAAGGGTAAAAAGACCAGTATTCTGCTGAGAACAATGAGTCAAAAGAAGATTGTAAATGCACATATTCTGTCAGGTCTTGAAGTGTCTGGTATGAGCACAAATGATTTCATTGAGTTACCTGATGTTCTAACTCAAAAGAGCATGCCTGTTTCTATACTCAACGTTCCACGAGAGGAGGATCTTGATCAATGGTCTTATCTCAAGGATGTTAAGCTCCACGACATTGACGCAAGTGTTGAGCTACTAATTGGAACTGATGCTCCAAAAGTGATGGAGCCTTGGGAGCTGATAAACAGCCAGGATGAAGGACCTTATGCGGTCAGAACCAGAGTTGGTTGGGTCATTAATGGTCCACTTCGCGGCGGAAGCAGTAGGAGTAAGAGTGGCTGCCCTGCTGTAACAGCCAACCGAATATCTGTGGAACATCTGCAAGGAATGCTGGTTAAACAGTATAACCATGACTTTAATGAGAGATCAGAGGAGCAGATTGAAATGTCCAGAGAAGACATCAAGTTCATGAATGTTATGAGCAACACAACAGTATTAACTGGAGACCATTACTGTATTGACTTACCTTTCAGACAGGAAAATTCTGTCTTGCCTAACAATCGCTGTGTTGCAGAACAGCGCCTCCGAAGCCTGAAAAGAAAATTTGTCAAGAATGTTCCATTTAAGGAGGAATACACCGCATTCCTAAACAACATGATAACTCGAGGATATGCCGAGATGGTACCTGCTGATCAACTCGAACAAAGTGATGGAGAGGTGTGGTACATCCCTCATCATGGAGTCTATCATCCCAGAAAAGGCAAACTGAGAGTTGTTTTTGATTGTGGAGCAACTTTTAAAGGGACATCACTGAACTGCCAGCTCTTGCAGGGACCTGATCTTACTAACACTCTTATTGGAGTCCTCGTCCGATTTAGGCAAGAGCCCGTTGCAGTAATGGCCGACATCCAAGCCATGTTTCATCAAGTTCATGTCTCAGAAAAGCACATCAACTTTCTCCGCTTCCTCTGGTGGTCTGATGGTGACACTGCACAGTCTCCACTGGAGTATCGGATGAAAGTACATCTGTTCGGAGCTGTATCCTCACCAAGTTGTGCAAATTATGCTTTGAGGAGAACTGCAGATGATAATGTCCAACATTTCCCTCCAGAAGTGACAAATACAGTCAGACATAATTTTTATGTGGATGACTGCCTGAAATCCATGGCGTCAGAGGAGGAGGCACTGCAAATGATCAAAGATTTGAATGCTCTCTGTCATAAAGGAGGATTCAATCTTTCAAGATGGATCAGCAACAGCCGCACAGTGCTGCTGTCAATTGCTGAGGACAAAAGACCAAAAGAAATGGTGGAACTGGATTTGGATACAGACCAACTTCCAATGGAGCGAGCACTAGGACTAGAGTGGTGCATTGAAACTGACAAGTTCAAGTTCAGGACATCATTACAAGAACAGCCAAACACCAGAAGAGGCATTTTGTCAGTGGTCAGCTCACTTTATGACCCTTTGGGATTTCTAGCCCCATTCAGTATGCCAGCCAAGCTGTTACTGCAGGAGCTTTGTAGGAGAAACCTGGGGTGGGATGATGCTATTCCCCACTCTTTCTCTGAACAATGGTCTAATTGGCTTGAGGACCTGAAAAGGATGTCTGAGTTCAAAGTGGACCGCTGTATTAAACCCAGAGACTTTGGAGAACCTGCTACAGCACAACTTCACCATTTTTCGGATGCCAGTCAAGTTGGCTATGGAACTGTGTCTTATGTGAGATTGGAAACTGATGATAAAGTACATGTTGCATTTCTCTTGGGAAAGGCCAGAGTTGCTCCACTAAAGCAGACCACAATTCCTCGACTGGAACTTACAGCCGCAGTTCTTGCTGTTCGTGTGGATAAAATGCTTCGGAAAGAGTTGCAACTCAAGCTGGAGAAGTCGGTCTTCTGGACGGACAGCACAACAGTCCTTAAGTATATCTCTAGTGAAACCAGACGATTCCACACTTTTGTGGCAAACAGAACCTCTTTCATCAGAGAAGCAGCAGATGTGGATCAGTGGAGATATGTGGGTTCCAAGGAGAATCCAGCAGATGAAGCATCAAGAGGAATGAGAGCTGAGGATTTCCTGAAAAGCAGGAGATGGATAAATGGACCTGAGTTTCTCTATCATTCAAAGAAGGAGTGGCCTAAACTGGATGTGAAGCTTGATGTGATTTCTGCAGATGACCCAGAGGTCAAAAGGGACTTAATGGTAAATGCTATCATCAAGGATTTGGAAAATGCCACCAACCACCTGATCTACTATTTTTCATCTTGGACTAGACTAAAAACATCTGTCGCTTGGTTTCTGAAGGTCAAGGAACTTCTCCTGTTATTGGGACAGAAGAGAAAGGAGTTTTGTGCTTCTGCAGGCATCAGGAAAGATAATCTGAAGAATCAGGAGCATGAAGTGGAAAGAAAAGTTCAAAGCTTTAAAGCCACACTCAAAGGACAAAGCCTAACACCTGAAGATCTTGCTAAGGCAGAGCAGTCAATCATTCAATATGTACAACGACACAAGTTCAAAGCTGAAATTGCTTCACTGAAAGGATGCTTTAAAAACGTCCCCAAAGAAAGTCCGCTGTACAAACTGGACCCAGTAATGGATGATGAAATCCTCAGAGTTGGTGGTCGGCTAAGTAAAGCAGCACTGCCAGCAGAATTCAAACATCCAGTCATTTTGTCCAAAGACCTGCATGTATCCACGCTGATTTTGCGCCATATCCATCATCAGCTGGGACATGCTGGAAGAAATCACATGCTGTCAAGGTCACGGCAAAAGTACTGGATCATTAATGCAAACTCTGCTGCCAGGAAAGTCATATCTGATTGTGTTGTTTGTAGACGCAACAGAGGAAAGCTTGGTGAACAGAAGATGGCAGACTTGCCGGAGGAGAGAGTGCTGCCTGATAAAGCTCCTTTTACAAATGTTGGAGTTGACTATTTTGGACCCATCAATGTTAAAAGAGGTAGAAGTCTTCTGAAGAGATATGGAGTGCTTTTCACCTGTCTTACCAGTCGTGCTCTGCACTTGGAAGTGGCATATACACTGGACACAGACTCCTGTATAAATGCAGTACGAAGGTTCATCTGTAGACGAGGTGCAGTCTCCACTATCAGGTCTGATAATGGCACAAACTTTGTTGGAGCCAACCGAGAGCTGAAGGAAAGTCTGGCTGTTTTGAATCATGGCAAAATTCAAAGGGCTTTGGTCCAGGATGGCATGAAATGGAACTTTAACACACCAGCAGCTTCCCATCAAGGCGGCATCTGGGAGCGCCTGATTCGTTCAGTGAAAGGTGTTCTCACCTCAGTGCTTCAACAGCAAATTCTGGACGATGAAGGACTCCAGACTATTTTCTGTGAGGTTGAAGCAATTCTAAATGACAGACCCATCACAAAAGTCTCAGATGACCCAGATGACCTCGAAGCTCTCACACCAAACCACATTCTAATGTTAAAGGGCAAACCAATCATGCCACCAGGACTATTTGATCAAAGTCATCTATACAGCAGGAAAAGGTGGAAGCAAATACAGTACATGGCTGAACTCTTTTGGAAGAGATGGATCTCTGAGTACCTACCTATGTTGCAAGAGAGACAAAAATGGACAAGGCCAAGAAGAAGCCTCACTGCTGGAGACATTGTCCTTGTTGCGGACACCACAGCTCCAAGAGGATCTTGGATAATGGGGAAAGTTTTGGATGCAAGACCAGATACAAAGGGGCTGGTGCGGTCTGTGCGACTTCAAACCAGGACCAGCATTCTGGAGAGGCCGGTGACGAAGCTCTGTCTGCTATTGGAAGCAGCAGACTAAACATCATGGACTGATGTTTTCTCCACCTCTATCTTTCTCTACCTCTATTTTCTCTCTCTCTAATCTTTCTCTTCTTGTTTGTTGTAGGTGTCAAGAAGAAGATTAACTTTAGGTCATGTTTATTGTAGGAATAGCTCGTTTGAGAATAATAATTGTGATATTATGCACAATTAGGGGCCGGAATGTTGGAGCTATTTATTTGATATTGTATTTTGTTATTTCATTTATAAGTAGTATTGTTTAATTATTGTAGATGTTTTATATATTAAGATTATTTTTCTCTTTAATAGTAATTTGTTTAGTTATATTGTTTTTTGGGTAATTACTGTGGGCACCTGTTGCTATATATATATGAGTAGAAGGATAGGACCAGCATGCACCGGGGTGGGCGTATAGTTTTTACCAGCATATCACATCACAGGAGAGACAGCACGACAGGAGTTTTGTTAGTTCGTTTGTTTTGCTTTATTCAATAAACACAAAAATCGGAATCCTGCATGGACAATCCACTCTCTTCTGGCTGCGTAAGAATACCGACCACGGTGCATCAGTGGCGTTTGATTATTGTTTATTTAAATTGGATTAAGTCGACAAATGGCCACTACAACGTAGTTAACTACAGTGTTAACTACTAACCCCAGTACAATGGATTCACAAGTACCACTGTAACATCATCCAGTCCTCCTCTGAAGTCTCATGCTAATGAATCCCACTGAAACCGGAGCACTTGTAGTTCGGCCTCATTGCCTCACGCTGACAGAGTGCTGAAGGACTCCCTGGCGTCTCCCCCCCGCCATCCTTCCTCCTCTCCTTCCCCCTTCCTCCTCTCTTTCCTCCTCTCCTTCCCTCTTCCTCCTCTCTTTCCTCCTCTCCTTCCCTCTTCCTCCTCTCTTTCCTCCTCTCCTTCCCCCTTCCTCCTCTCTTTCCTCCTCTCCTTCCCCCTTCGTCCTCTCTTTCCTCCTCTCCTTCCCTCTTCCTCCTCTCTTTCCTCCTCTCCTTCCCTCTTCCTCCTCTCCTTCCCTCTTCCTCCTCGCTGCACTCTGTCCGTCTCTTGAGTTATTGTCAGTTATTGCCGCGTCATTAGCCGCCCCTTCGCTGTACAGCCTACACACCCTCAGACGAGGAGACAACAAGGCGTTCATGTGGCGGCTGATGGACGGTCTAATTCTCTATTAACGCAGCCTCATTGCTCATTAAAAATGAATGGAGACAAGCTCTCTGCACTGATAATAACACACACACACACACACACACACACACACACACCTGGGTACAGAGCCTACGTAACGCTGACAAACACTGAGACTCTAAGTCTTAGAGAGACTCACAGTGAGATGCAGCGAACAAAATAACAAGAATTACTTTAGAGGAATAAAAAATAAGGATCCTGGAGTGACAGTCTCACTGTAGCCGGATCTCTCTCTGTCTCTCTCTCTCTCTCTCGCTCTCTCTGTCTGTCTGTATTTCTCTCTCTCTGCCTCTCTCTCGCTCTCTGCCTCTCTGTCTCTGTCTGTCTGTCTGTCTCTGTCTGTCTGTCTCTCTCTCTCTCTCTGTCTCTCTGTCTGTCTGTCTCTCTCTCTCTGTCTGTCTGTCTGTCTGTCTGTCTCTCTCTCTCTCTCTGTCTCTCAGGCCTTTTTAATAAGGTGTAATGGAGAGACTCCGTGCAGGGTTTTTGCTTCATAAAAAAGTAAATATGAGCCTGTTGAGTAAATGAGAAGCTGCACTGAAACAAACAAACACCACACATTTCTTATTTTCTGAGGTTTGACGCTGGTAGAGGAGGAGAAACAGGAAGTGGTGTTACAGGAGTTCCCCCCCCCCCCCCCTCTCTGTTACACTTTGACGCGTAGTTAAATATTTAAAAAGAGACGAACAAAAGCTGACGGGAGACGACGACGACAAACTGACGGTTGGACTAAAGTGCCATGAAGACAATCGGTGTAATGAGAGACGGAGCCAACGCAATGAAGAGACTGGAGGTTAATGACGGCTGTCTTCGCCCCCATAAAACAACTGCATGGTGGGGGGGGGTAATTAACTAAAACGCCTAATTAATTCTGATGAAGGAGAGACGCAGATGAGCGAGGCGGGAAAAAGAAAAAAAAAGATAACAGGAGGAGAGGAAGAAAGATGGAGGCGATTGGCGGGAGCCGGCCGGCTGGCACGTGTTCAGCCGTGCAAATGTGGCGGTTTGTTCAATTACGGCTAATTTATGTTTACACGTGGGAAAGAAAACCTAAACGGGGCCAAAGCTATTAAATAAAGCAGCCGTACGCATCGATCGGCTGGAATGTATTCAAAGTGCAGCCGCCATCAGGACCTCTGGTCCAACTCCAACTCACATCAGATGGCAGAGACGCCTGACTCCCCCCCCCACATGACACACTTTAACCCCCACAACACTGTTGGAACTGCTCCTGCCTATAAAAAGTGCTGAGCTGTGACTTCTGCTAAATCACAATTAAACAGGCAATCTGCACGGCGCTCGTAAATAAATCAGCTCGACGACAAATACTTCTGCTGGCTCGTCCTCGTGCACCGGCACCGAGACTCATTCATCAACGTCTGTGCGTGCACAACAAACGCCTAAATGCCTTTTGTTATTATTTACAATTATGATTTTGTTATTTGACCCCGCGGGTCACCGACTCTTATCAAACCAACTCTGCTGCAGCAGAATTCGAATAGAGACGCTGAAGCAGAGCGTTCCCGTTCAGTGAACGCTTGATGTGAAATAGAGATGCAAGTAAGACACACAGCACACGACCCAACGAAACACAAGATGTATTACAAGATGAGAGGAACACGGTATATATATATATATGTGTGTGTTTTACAATACGTCTGGTCAAACACTTCTTTGTGAGTGCACCAACATTTAGAGAGAGGGCAGACAAGAGCCCAGCAGTCCTTGAGGTTACACACTCGCTCCTATGTCGTTGATAATTAACCCAATAAGCCCGTTCAGCGTCCTCTACTGATGAAGAAGAACATGATGGCTGAGGGTGGCTGAATCTCCCCGCAAGCAAACGCTACAAGCGGGACATTCCTGAACTGGTTTTGACTCGTGTGTCGTCTCCTGGTCAGAAAGAACGTCCTCCTGAACCCAGAGAAGAGCTGCAAGAGTCGAAGAGCTCCAAGAGTCCAAGAGTCCAGCTTAACTGGAGAACATTGAATCTATGGGATGCTTTCTGGAGATAATTAAACATCAGATTAGACCATCGAGATGCATGAGTGCAGCATAAAGAGCCTCAGGAAATGTTTCTTTGCATGTTATAATACGCAATTGATGTTGATTTAAGGAAAAAGAAAAATAAGTTAAGAAAGAACTCGGAAAGCAAGTTATTGCCTCATAACACATATGCTATTTAAGATGTGAAAATGGTGTTTTCAGTTGATGAAAACATACATTTCAATGGATGCATAATGTATCCATTCATTCAACAAAACACTGAGTTATGACAGTCGTCATTTGTGCAATATCACCTTATCTGCAGCCAAAGCAATTCATTTCACATCCCACTATCTCCACTCTGTCTTTGAGGAACAGGAATGACTTCTCTCTCCAGTACTCAAACACTTTGTGACCAACACAATGAAAGACAGGATGACACTTCCTCCATCGCAAAACGCCCGATACAAACCGCAGCATAGTGCGAATGAGCTTGAATGCCAAGAGATGACTTCCTTATTTCCAAATGGAGAGTATTTTGTTCAAAAATATCAGTTGTGCATCACATATCCTGTTCTGTTCTGGGGACACGCAGAGACGAATAAATGTCTCTAATGTTCAGTCATTTCCTTCACTTTAACAAAAACATCTCCAACTAATGAAACACAAAGCAGGAGGCGGAGGGTTTTATGTTCTCCATCTTTGAAGTGGAGGCCATTAAATGAGTGACAGCGTACGTTCTAAAGCGCTGCATACCAAAACAGATAAACATCCAGAATGTGTCCAGAGCTGTGTGTGGAAGCCCTGTGGCTGTGTGTGAGCATCATAGAGTATTTAAGAAGTGAACATATTTACTGTGACGTCGCCCATCGGTTTGTGGGCTGAGGTTTTCAATTCATGAGTTGGCATTTTGCCGTCGACATCTTGTTTTCGTCACCATCTTGGTTTTTTGCAACCAGGAGTGACTCGAGAGGGTGAAGTACAACTGAACGCTGAATACAACATGTTCAGGCCACCAAAATATTACAATTAACTTTCATGAAGTGAAAACAAACCGTGAAAGAGTTAAAGTTGTAAGACGAAAACACGGACAACTCCCAGACCAACACCGTGGTAGAGACCTGTCAATCACCGTGTAGCCCCGCCCTAAAGCATCCCCTGCTTTATGGTCTGTTTGACTCTAAATGGACCATAAGTTACTAAATGAACATCATGCTGTATTGAAGAAGACTTGAAACTAGAGATTGAGACCATAAACTCATGTTTACAATGTTTACTGAGGTAATAAATCAAGAGAGAAGTAGAGTCATTTTCTCATAGACTTCTATACAACCAGAGGAGTCGCCCCCTGGTGGACAGCAGAGAGAATGCAGTTTCAAGACTCTTCAGCATTGACTTCACTTTTCAGACACGGAGGTTTTTTTGCTTTGTGAGCATTTGTGCACGTCTGTGCAAAAGAGAGAGAGAGAGAGCATGTGAGGGAGGCGGCCATGTCTGGCCAGTACTCTCCCGACCCACAACAGCGGGCAACCGATTGTGAATAATTCGTCATCTTCATTATTCCACGAGTGAATACCAAAGAGGGAGAGAAGAGAGAGAGAGAGAAAGCCGTAGACGGCCAGCAGCCATCACAACAAGCCCTATTTACCCTATCGCACAATCTGTTAGCGCTGACAGATTGCCCCACACCACCGGGCCCAACAGCGAGCTCTTCGCTCCGCTTCCCTCACTCTCTCCCTCCTTTCCTTTCTTTTTATGGCTCCCCGGGAATCCAAAGCAGTTTCATATTTCCATCAGACAAAGATCTGGAGGACTCAACATGAGGTTTGACAGGAAACATGAGTAAACGGTTATTGAAGATGAAAAGAGGCGTCGTGAAGCGCCGTGCGATGAAGGAAAAAGGTCTCGACTCGCTCAACCTTTCCATCTCTGCTCCAGGCTGTAAATAAGTAAACAGTAAACAACAGCGATCTGAAGGGATGTCGGGGCTAACTTATGTGCTCAGCCTTTTTTTAAATTAAGGAAAATATGGTGATGAAGCATCACCTGGGGCACGGAGTTAAAAACATCGCTCAGGAAAAGCGTTTGTTTTTCACGTTTACACACAGGAAATAAAGGGACACAGAAACACACTCTATGTTAGCAATAACAATGAGACTGGAGCAGTGACATGTGTTTACACAAATGCAACCCAGTTTGCCATCTCCTTCCACCCGTCCTCCATGCTGATCCATCATGCGTGAACCGTGTTCATTTTCCCTTTTGCTTTCCATCACTCCTGTCCAACCTCCTCCTGCTGCTTTCCTCACCTTTCCATTTGCCTCCCTGTTTCCTTGCCCCTCCTGCACCCTCTGACACGAGAGACGGGCACCTCGGGCTGGTCCATTACGCACCTTAGCTTGAGACTGGCCTCTCCTGTTGTGCTCCGACTTCCTCCCGGGGTGATCCAATCCTCCAGTCCTGCACCCCATCGCTATAAGTCAGTGGTCCAGGCCTCCCAGGACGATGTGAGGTCTGCCGTCCATCTGTCACGGGCAAACCTCGCCACGTTTAGAGCTGTGATGACTCAAATGACCACTGAGCCAACTGCTGAAACAAAACTCTAACACACCAACGATGTGCTGACAGAACACTGCTCATAGGAAAGAGAATTTGCTCTAATTTAAGATATGCTGATATTAAAAAATCAACTAGTGAAAAGATACAGGATTGCAGCCAATAGACCCAATGATGACATCATGGTATTAGCTGGGACCAAAACACCAATCACTACGAGGAGTGGGTTAAAGTCACCTTGCTGTGTTGTTGGGTACATTTGAGATGATTCGAGCCACAATATCGGCAAAGTGTTTAAGAGATGGAGAGCAACTGTTGCTAATAGCTTAGCCTTCAGCCAAACCTCCTCAGCATCACGGCTGCAGCACTAGATTATTAGTGAGATGGAGAGAAACTGTTGCTCATAAGCAAAACTAATAGATGAAGAAATAACCTTTCATTGTTTGGATGAAGCATTGAGTTGAGTTGAATTTGACTCATCCAGCTGTTGGCTAGTTAGCTAACTATCCAGTTCTGGAGATGGACAAGCTAGCAGCACTAGCCGTCTGCTACCCCCCCGACTCACAGTCACGTAGAGTCAGTGACTGAACGTATTGAGAGGAACTTGTATTTTCTTCCACTGTTGGCTTGTTTGTAAATAAAAACAACCAGCCAGCGTGATCTTAACATGTCCAGAGAATAGTTCTGCCTCCGCCCACAAAGACACCTCTCATGCATGAGCTTCTAAAATGACTCAAAGTGTTGAAACCCTCCACGCTGTAACTGTTCCAGAGGAGATGTGAAATAAAAGGTGCTGAATTGTTGCTAAAAGAAGAAAGATTCTGCTTTGATAGCGGCTCGTTTGTATTTTGGACATGTCTGGATGAGCTCATGGGGGCGTTGTAAAGCATGTGTGGAGTGCTGAGCTCCCACTGCGAGAGCTCGGTCATCTCATCTAAGATCAAGCGGCCTTGGACACCTCCTCACTGGTTTCCACTGGGAGCAGGACGCGAGGATGGAAACTCATCCATCCTCATCACTCGTTCCTCTCTCCCTCCTTCTTTACACATGTCTGTCACGTCTACTTTCACCGCATCTCTTCAGGACTCCTTCATCCTCCTCTTCTTTCTGTCAACAGACCAGCTGTCAACATGTAATCAAGCTTCACTTGTAGTTCCTCACTGGATTACAACTCCCGTGAGTTTAGACATCTCATGTGAGTATAACGGCCGTATGACCGTGTAACACGCTAATGACAAAGAACAAAGTAAGTGGACGAACTGCAGATGTTTGCAGCCTTCATGCAAGGCCACGCATGTGTGTTTCTGAAGAACGCGTTGGGATCCCGTGTGACGGCACGTGAATGAGCCGAGTTGTGCCGTTAGTGATTCACAGCGGGTCTGGGTTAGCTGGAGGTCTCTCTGTGCAGATGAATGAGGCTATTTTCTAGTCGCTCCAAGGTTAGCGAGACCTCGGCGAGCGTGGCTTCCTGGAGGGCCACCTCCGTTCCATCATCACAGGCCCCAGCTGCTAGCTAACTTACTGCTCTCAACCCAAAGGCAAGGCATTCATCCACCTGAAGGCGAGAGGGCAGGGAGGAAGAGACTCGGAGGGACTCACAGAGAGCTGAAGCTTTGAGGCTTGTCTTTGGGTTCCTCTGCATCTGCAGCATATTAATTGAGTTTATGGTAAATTACAATCCCTCCTCGTCATGGTGGAGGTTGGTTGATGGCGTTTTACACTCTTCTTCTTGACTCCTCACAGTTTGTTTTGTGTTCATTCTGCCTTTTGGAGAATAATGTAATGAAGGTGAGAGTACAAACAAAGCTTGAGGCAGATTGTTTTTCACCTTTGGACAGAGCCATGCTAGCCATCGTCTCCTGCCTTCATGCTAAGCTACGCTAAACGTCTCCATGATATAGCGTCGGATCGAAGGTGAGAGTGAGATGGATTATTTAACTCTCAGCAACAAAAAGCTATTTCCTTTAAGGCTTGTGGGAAATTGTGATGAGCACTTCGACATGTTATCGACTTAAAAAATAGAGAATTTGTGACACATTTAGTTGCAAACTAAACTTGTCGCTGTTGAGGTCGGACTGTGGGGGGGGGGGGGGGGGGGGTCAGATACCAGCTGCTCCCCCCGAGGCAACCAGCTGTAATACTTTAAACCAAAAAGCATTTAATAAAGTCCTCTCATTCTACAGCCACTAGCTCCTCTCCATCCATCTCTATATCCCTTCTGGGAAATCACACTTGATCCCTTCTTTCATCACCCCCCCCCCCCACCCACTCCCCCTCCCACCACCATTCGTCCATCCCGCTGATCCTTCTGAGGCAGAATTTACAATCAATCACACAGCTATCCATCACACACACGTGTCTGCTGATCAATCCCAGCCTCCCCTCTTCCTCTTTGTTTCTTTATTTAGATAATATCCTTTTTACCTCCGATCACTTCTGCTGAGTTTCCTCCCACTGGATCAAAGCCATGATGCCACGGGCATGTAAGCTGACAGCTTAGACTCTCCTTCTACCGCCCCCTACTAACACACACACACACACACACACACACACACACACACACACACACACACACACACACACACACCTGCACCTTCCCACTCAGAGTCTGACTAAGACTCATGCCCACATGTACACAGAAGCGACACACACACACACACACACACACACACACACACACACACACACACACACACACACACACACACACACACACACACACACACACACACACACACACATCATCCATTGTGGACATAGAGCCCGTTCCTCTGTGCAGGCTGATTCCCCTCTCAGATCAGATGTCTGGTGTTTCATTGATGTGGGAGGAAAATAAAAGCTCAGATTTCAGAGTGTGGTAATTCCTTTTCCTTCACACTCTGTGTATCTCAGCTCTCAGCAGGGCCAATAAAGGGAAGTGGAACTAGTCATGACAAGTGGCGGTTACATGTGCACCGGGACCACGCATCCGCTCTCATTACCGAGGACACGCGGTGGGTCGTGAGCCTTAGAAACCCGTCACACTGACCCCTTTATGTAAAAGCATTCACACAGCTGGATTCAAACTCTGCATGTGCTGTCAATACGAACATCTATTTTAATCTTAAAGCCTGAGTGTTTATTAAAGAAACAAACACACATTTACTGTAAATAACGTCTTCATCTGATGACGGTTCCGTGTTGAGCAATACCAGCTCTGTTCAGGCTGTTATTCTAAATTCAAACTATCGTTCATAAATCTGCGCAGTTATTCTGTTGAAATGAAAAGTGGTCGTTATATAAAGCGGAACAGGCCGCGTGTTTTACTGCAGCTGGAGGCGTTCCTGAAATGCCTCGGCCCATCTGTTTGCTGACTTAAAACAACAGCCTCATTACATCAACTCGTCACTCAAGTGAGGTCGCGGATGATCCTCGTGTCGGAACAGATCGTGTTCAGTGTGGAGAGACTCTCTGTTGGGGTGAGGAAAGAATATATATATATATATATTTCTTTTCTTTCTTTATTTTATTAGGAATGTAAAATGTTTCTCAGTTCTTATTCATCTGTTTAAATTATTTAAATGTCAATAAAAATGTAAAGATGCATGCGTTGTTCCGCACTTTGAACTACATATTACGTCCAATACAGATACAGATAAAGATATTATTATTATTATTATTATTATTATTAATAATTTATTCAGCAGGAAGCAGTCTGATCTACGGGACAGGGTGATTGCTCATGGGTTCGGTCACCACAGTGAAAGGATCATTACATCGTCCGCTACACGAGACCGGCCAATAGAAACGTGTCTTTTCAGCGTAGGTCCCGCCCACGAGATTCAGCTCAACAGCAAACAAATCTTTTGGATTCACATTGATACATTTTCAATCACATTAACTTTACTTGTAATAAAATATGTTACTGCGTTGTCCATAACTTTACTCTCAAATCTACTTTTGTTTTATTGCAATGTGAAAAGTTTTGCCCTGAAACTGTTTCTGTTTTATTGCACAACAAAGACACAGAAGCACCTGTAGAGCACTTCAAATCCATTCATAAATAAATGATAAAGCGTGAACCTGAGTGATGAATCTGGAGGTCAGATGTAAAAAGGAAATTGTAGAAGAGCTTGTCTGTTCGTCCAGTGTTTGGTGCCTGAGGGGGAGAACCTGCTGTCAGTGCAGCCCGTCTTATTCACTACGACTCGTCTAAAAGAGGAACTAGAAGTTCCCAGCATGTCGATGTGTCCTTGAGCAAGACACTTAACCCCAAACATTGCTCCCGTAGCTGCGCCTACGGTGTATGAATGCTATAGAATCTGAATTGTAAGTCTGCTAAACGACTGTAATGTAACGTACTGTATGAGGGTGTGAGTGGAAACAGGAGAGAGTGGGAAGGCGTTTAAATACGAGGAGAGGGAGAACTTGAACTGGTAGCTGGAGACAGAACTATAACAGATGACAGGTCTGAGTTACCCACAGCACATTAAGAGTATCCCACTCACTGTGATCTTCCCATAATCTAATCTCTCCAAAAGGTGCAGCAGCAAGTGTTTCCAACCTTCTTTACATAATCAGGACTACCTGACCCGCCGTCTCTTCTGCACCTCCTCACGTACACAACTCTCCCACCGACGACTCTCTCTCACGTCCTTCATGTCCAAGAACCAACGGAGCCCAGAGAGAAACGGAGCTATGATACTCTCCCGTCCATATATATATATATATATCTATACATATATAGCTATATATATATATATATATATATATATATATATATATATATATATATATAGCTATATATATATATGTATATATATATAGCTGTCTGCTACTCATGAGTAATAACTACAGCTTATGAGTCAAACACACATGCCTGTTCAGAAAGCAGTTTGCCAAACAACAACTACACATTTCTGTTGAATATATCATTAATTTGAGAAGATGGGAAAGTATCTAAAAACATGAAATTTGCCTCCCAAATTCATAACTGTATATTTTCTAGCGCATCACTGCCTGCATTCTCCTCTCCTCCACTCATCGTCTTGCTTTTTGTGTCCTTTCAACACTGACGGCGACCCGGATACCAAAAATAGCATCTCTCTCTCTCTCTCTCTCTCTCTCTCTCATGGTAAAGGGGGTCAAGGGGGTGAAAGTCAGCCCTCGTCAATATGGAAGTCTTCTGTCGCCTGCAGCCACTCCTCTGCCAGCGCTGCCCCTCCAAATGACTTTGCCATGACTGCCATGTACCAATCAAAAGCACCGTTCTTGTGACCCCCCCCCCCCCCCCCCCCCCCACGAGACCGATTACACAGCCGGTCTCTGGGTCATTACACGGCCTCGTCTACCCCTTCAATCGTTCTCCTGCTCGACCCCCCATTACATTTCTTTGGTAAATAACACCGGAGCCCCTTTGAAGAGATGAGTGATGGTGGAAAGTGGGAGGAAAGTGAGGTGAGGGAAAAGAAAAAGGTGTGAAGACGGGGGAGGAGGATGGGCTCTGAAACCAGACTGAAATCGAAAGGTGCACTCAGTAAGAGTCCGACAGGTGTGTCTGCTACGACCACTGCTGTAATGTTTGGTTGAATGAATGCAACCCTGGGCTGTAATGCATCATCAAGCCACCGCAAAGACAAGCGGAGATGTACGCAGGCAATCGGCTTGAAGTCGTCGTATAAGAGACGTCATACAATCTTACCAAAAAACAAGATCAAACACACCAAGCTGTTCAAAACACTGGAACTGGCAACCCATGATTCTCCTGGCGGAGATAATTAACACAAAACAGGTGTCTTGAAGGGGAGGAGCTTGGACAGGGAGTTTGTTGATGAGGCACCAGCATGCATTGCTGCATCCACGAGCAGCGTTAGTTGGCGGTTGTTGGGTTGGTGTAGTGTGTAATGGGAAAATATGTCATAGTCTCATGTACAGGTTTAAAGAATGTAAGTCCTAAAAGAGCAGACACCAAACTGTAGTTTCAGTAGATGACTTTAATTAGTTTAGTATCCAGGTGTCTTGTTATCTGTTATCATTGTGCACTGTTTCTTTCTTCTTCGTAAGACAGAGACACAGAGAGGCCTTGATTAACAGAGATCCTCTGTTTGAAATACTTTTGACTTCCTTTGCAGACGCGTTATCTGAAGTTGTAAAGGCGTAAACCTTTGCATGCAGATATGATGTGTGAGGGTAAAGAATGTCTATTCTGTCTCTGCAATGGTCATTTTAACAATGTCACAGTGGCTTCAAAGGAAGCATCTGTTGTGAGTTTAAACTGTTTATTGTAAGGCAGACTGTGAACAAAGGGATTTGCAAACAGGAGATAAAGCATCTTCCTGACTGTCTTAAATGATCAAGTATACTAAGGCTCGAAGGATGACCTGCCTTTAACTGTGTTCTTTGTGTATTCTTGTTAGCTAAAGCAGATAACAGGAAGCTGTCTGAGTATAAATGTCCATGCATTCTGACTGTTGGGCAGAGCACTCATACAGATCACTGCAATGTGTCTGTGAGACTGTTCTCTTTGCTTGCAAGCAAATAAATTGACTTTACAAACCTTGATCGTTCATCAAAACTCTGTTTTACTTTATATTGATAGAAAACCTCAACTTTCTTCTCCCGACTAGTCATAAGAAATATTCCACAACAACTGCGAGAGCTCAAAGGAGTCACCCCCCTGACCCGGAACTCTTCCACACATGCTGTGAATAACACACCACGGTTACTCTTAAGTCATCGCAAATGATTCTCTTCTAACATGTTAAAGAGTCTTCTCCCGCCGGTGAAGGCGGAGGCTAATCGCTTTGCACAGCAGCAAACCGCTGAGATCAGCGTGGCTTAAAGTTACCATATCCGCTGGAAAATGTGTAAATATTGTTAGTAATCAGTCTTTGGTTCCGCGTTGTGAGGTTGAAATGCTCACGCTGAGAAAGGCACGGCTTTGGCACATTATCCCCGGTCTTCCCTCGATATCACTGGTGTGAGATTAATTACTGCTGCCGTGAGAGAAGGGTGACGAAGAAGCACAACCCAAATTGCACATTTTGTTTTTCTTCTGTGAAAAAGTCCTGAAGAGGATTGACTTCACTGAATGGTTTCAGTTCAATTAGTCTTTAATGGGACGTATTCATCTGAAATGCTTCCTTCTATTAATCTCCGCGGTGCAGAAAACTACAGGATAAACATCCGCTGTGTTTGTGCGTCTATACCTCCATAAAGTCAACTGTATACACTCGTACTTCTTGTGTGTCTGCATGCATTATTTGTACACTATTGCCTACCTTCCCTCGCTGACAGTACACTCATCACGTCTGTCGCTCCCTGTCCTCAGTGCTGATGAATAATAGATGGCGGCGGTACAGTAAAAAAAGAATCAGAGCCAGTGCAAATGATGGATGAATGTTTCATGCTGCCACTGGTTCTTTATGTGAACGTCGGAGGTATATCTCCACGCCTGACAGCTGCTTTCAGCAACAACGGCACTCCGTCAACATCTCGTGCATCTTTCATGTGCACGTACGCTTCCTCCACCTCGTCAGTTTTTCCTGGCTGCCCTTTAGTGCCCGTCTCCCTCCATTACTCCACATCTCCAAACAACAATAACGCAGAGATATAAACACGTGAGCTTTATTCAGCTACTGGACTCTACTGCCTTCGCCTGTACGAGGCTCTTCAGACTTTTTGACACTTTTGTAAAAGAGAAGTCTGTCTTTTGTCCGTCCGTGTTTCCGTCGGTGACGTCTTTGGCTCCACGGCAGAAGAATCCCAAAGAGAACCCAACTCCTCTCCTCTGCCCTTCAATGCTTTTAATAACGTTGTGAATCACCTCCTGGCAACACTAGCGCGTCCGTTTACACCCGGTAACATTTTTTATCATTTTTAATCAAATATAAAAGTTTAAACAAACATCTGTAAAACATATTAGTTCATTACTATACATCTGAAAATATGACTTCCACAAAAAGGCTACTGATGAAAGCAAATCATTTAAAATAGGAAGTAAAAAGAATCAAAATAAATGATTAAAAAAAGGATCTTGTGTGTGTCTTGTAAAAGTGTTTTTAAAAGTGTAAGAAGGGATTACTGAAAATACAATACATTTAAAAACATGCACAAACTGAAAGGAGAGCAAAATGTTTAATAAATCATTTTTTGCCAGTGAAATCAATTAGTAATAAATATTACAGGGACCACGACAGACATTCTAATTATTTGACACCACTGACTACTCCTGTAAAGATCGTCATCATCATCGTCTAATTATGAGAGCTCCTTAAAATGCATCGCTTGTGAACAACTTGACAAGCATCCTGACATGAGCTGGTCAGCTTATTGCACCATGATTTCGTGCTACACTGGTTACAGAGAATGAGCCCAACAGTGGGCCATCTTTTTTAATAATTTAGCCTATTAGCAGCATTTCTCTTCATCTCTCTAACAGCCACCATGCTTTTCATGCTACACTGGTCACAGGAAATAAGCAGCAGCGGGTTATTTCTTCATCTCTCTATTTAGTTTAGCCTCTTAGTAACTCTTCTCTCCATCTCTCTCTGATAGTTTAGCTTTCTGTGGTGCAGCATCCGTGACGATTGAGGGAGGTTTAGCAGAAGGCTAAGCTAAACTATTAGCAACATTTTCTCTCCATCTCTGAAAAGCTTTGCTCATACTGTCGCTCGCTAGAGCCTCGAATCACAGTTCATCATCTCAAATGTACACGATATCGATTCTGGCATCAACAACACAGCAGGATGAAGACAGTCAGAGTGCTGACTCAATGCTACAACTTAGCATTATGTTGCGTCACGTAGCTGGTGTCATCAAAAGTTACACAGCTTTAATGTGGACAAGTGTTTCTAGCTGTGTGCTTCAGCAATACTGCAGGAAAGAACAAGAAAGTAAACCCCTGCAACAACACCATCCCATATGCAGAGAGCACTGAGGAGAGACTATTGATTCTGTGGGAACGAGGAGGCTGATAACAGAATTTGTCATCCCAGGGGGAGCCTCAGAGGGAAATGGCCGGTGCAATCATCAGCAGAGAGGAGCCTGGAGGGAGGCAAACATGCTCATACGCTTTCTTTATAAAGACACAGAGGAGGGGAGGCGCAGGACAAGGATATGAAAAACAAAACTAATAAGAAGCTCTGATCTAATGGACCGAGGAGTAGACTTCCAATTTGTCTGCTATACACAAACCCCAAACCTAGACCACGAGCTAAAAAACAGACCCGGTGGAAGCCAAGAGCCGTTGGGGGGTTAACAGCTGGTTCCTGCCTTGTGTTTCACAAAGGAGCCGTCACATACAGCCGCGTTGGGCGACATTCTGATGGTTAATGAAACAGACCCACGGCTGAGTTTGAGCCACGAAAGGTGTCTGATGTAGACAGAGTGAGTCAGTGAGTTCTGAATCCTTGAGTTTGGCGTTTTGGCCGTCACCATCTTGTTTTTTTGGTCCTCGCCATCTTGTTTTATGCAACCAGAAGTGACGTGAGAGGGTGGAGCTAAATAGAACCGCAATGTTAAAATCAACTTTCATGAAGTGAAAACACACTGAAAGGGGTTAAAGTCGTGAGACGAATATACGGACAACTCCCAGACCGGACAACGCCGTGGTAGAGACCTGTCAATCACTGTGTAGCCCCGCCCCTAAAGCATCCCCTGCTTTATGGTCTGTTTGACTCTAAATGGACCATAATGTACTAAATGAACATCATGCTGTATTGAAGAAGACTTGAAACTAGAGATTGAGACCATAAACTCATGTTTACAATGTTTACTGAGGTAATAAATCAAGAGAGAAGAAGAGTCATTTTCTCATAGACTTCTATACAACCAGAGGAGTCGCCCCCTGGTGGACACTAGAGAGAATGCAGGTTTAACACATGAAGCTTTGGCTTCACTTTACAGACCAGAGGTTGCCGCCTGGAAGAGTTTAGTCAATATGCTAGTTTGTTCAGCAGCTAAAGTGAGGAGCAGCGGCCTGCAATGGCCCGGAAGCCCCGCCCCCTTTGCTATGTCACATGTCCAAATTTGCACCAACTTTGACGCTGCACGTCCTTTGGTCCCCAGCAATACAACCGCCAAGTGTGAAGTAGATGGAAAGAACGGTTCTTGCGATACGAGAAGAACACACGTACGTACAGACGTACTGACACAACGGACAGAGTCCTTGTTCATAGTTAGATGCAGATGTGACTGTGAGAGAGAGAAAGTGGGAGTCAAGAGAAGAGAGAAACCAAACAGATGGAGGCACATTTTCGATGCAGTTTGGGATTAAGATACACTGAGAACAGAGGAGAGGGATCTTAACTCTCCACCACTGATCCTCTTAGGTGAGGATATCTGCTGCTGCAGCGCTGTGTGTGTGTGTGTGTGTGTGTGTTATAATTATGCACTCAACACATAATTCTCATTTACAGCCTAGGGTTACCACGGAAACACAAACAGCCGAGCAGCAAATGAGAAGTTAAAAAAAAAATGATCACACCTCGTCTTCGTGTTTGCTTTTTTAATTCTTTACTTTCATGCACGTGACCGTGTGTCAGGATGTACACAAAGTGTGTTCTGCTGTGTGAATGTGAAGGGGGGGGGGGGGGGGGGGGGGGGGTGTTGAGAAAGGGGAGATAATAGAAGGGAGGGGAGGTGGCAGAGGAGGAGGGGCTGATGGTGGGGAGTGTGGATGGGTTCTATTTTTAGCCCTCATGTGTGATATATGCCGATGGGTGTTCAGACCACAGCGAGAGGCTTCGGCAGCCCATAATAACCTCATTCTGTGCATTCGACAGCACTAACCTCGTTGTTCAATTGCCGCCGTAACTAAAATAATTACAGTCAGATGAGTGAAGACAACTGTTGCCCCCCGACATGTTCTTTCCCTTGTAAGACGGCGAAGATGCCGAAAGCCTCCGTGAAAGCCAGTGAATTGAATGTGCTGATATTAAACTGAGAGCAGCGGAAAAGAGAAAAATATTATTATATCACAATGAAATCAAATCAGGATTATATCCATGAAGCCATTCAATCACTCGTTAATCCCAAAATGATTGGGCTTTGAAAGAAAAGACGCTGCGCTCCACACACACACACACACACACACACCACACACACACACACACACACACACACACACACACACCCCAGATGGATTAAGTGACAATCAATCAATAAATCCCAATCGTTGGAGCGATACCAACACATTCCTACAGTAACAGATCCGGAGACGATTCCTCAAACACACAATAAGTGGACGGGACACCGCTTATGAGCGATGGAGGAAATCAGATCAACCGCGGCCAAATTACCACTCGAGTGAACACGTGGCTTCCTCTCTGTTTGTGAAGCCGGAGCCACAATCACTTATTGGATTATGCGGCTATCACATCCATCACCCGCATGCTGTGAGCGTCTATCTGATCGTCCTCTCATAAACGGCCTGATGAATTGCCCCGTCCTCTGACTTTGGTCTAATCGTAATTGCATCTGTCTCCAGTGGAGACTGTCTCTTGTCCCGTTCTGTCTCTGTCTCACTGAATCATTCTCTTTTGAGCTTCATGCAGAAAACAGCAAAACTGTGGCTTGAAACATTCGGAACAAATTGTGCATTGTAAGATTTTGCGCCGCTGCATTTTTTAATACAGAGTGGTGTAACGGACTGATGTCGATCCGTACGGATCCGCCTCACGGTTCAACACATGTGGACCTCAGACCAATGACACAGTTTAACGTTAACCATCACAGTGTAAATAAAGTTTTACTGACGATCGTCATCCTCTACTCTCTGATCTATATCTACATTATATTGCAATCCACATCCCTAAACATGTATTGTGGTGTGAGGAGGAAATGAAGAGGATATTATAATATTAATATTTTAAGGACCCCTCATTATGAGAATGGGCCTCATACCGAACACATTTAAACACCCTGCGGTCGTGTTGGGCTCAGCTACAGTGCAGATCTTTAGTTTAATCACTGCAGCCTTGTTTTGAACAGTTGATTTAGTTTCCACAGCAGTTGGGGGGGGGGGGGGGGGGGGTGGGGGATTAAAAGGCAATCTGAGAAAGCTAAAAACAGCAGGAACAACACCTTTGAGTCAGCAATAGCTCCATAAACAGTGTGAAAGAAAGATGCTGTGAGGTTATGAGTGGAAGGTTAAGATCTGTAAAGCAGCACAAAACATCATCTGATATTTAGACCGAGCAGACTGTTTGATGGTCTGTGGGCGGCCGTGCACACCTTTGAGTCGAGTGCCTCCGCACACTGTGGAGTCTCCGGCATCCTTTCTGCAGGATCTGTACAAGATATCTAAGCACTTTGCATGCACACTGTAGTACACGCATACACACAGATGCCCGTATTAACTGCACAGGGACACATTAGCCTCGGGTGTGATATTGAAATTCCCCTACTGACGATATTGCTTTAAGAAAAACAGCGAAATACAGAATTCTCATCCAAAAGAAGCTGACTAGAGAGATGCATGTGTGCATGTGTGTGTGTGAGTGTGTGTGTCGGGGGGGGGGGGGGGGGGGGGGGGGGTGGGGGCTTCGGTTAGCTCTTTGTGGACGGAAGTCAGGAGG
The DNA here is from genome assembly GCF_050575085.1 of Anarhichas minor. Taxonomy (NCBI): domain Eukaryota; kingdom Metazoa; phylum Chordata; class Actinopteri; order Perciformes; family Anarhichadidae; genus Anarhichas; species Anarhichas minor. The sequence goes on from NW_027466449.1 coordinate 19,058,994, forward strand.
CAGACTTGTGTGTATTGGATGGTGAGTTTTTAGACGGAGCAGAGATTTGTTCTGTTTCCATCTTAAGTCACAACTACTTTTTCGCACAGTTTATGAATCACTTTGTTCACGTTCTCTCTCCTTTTCTCTTATTTAACGTTTATATATTGTTTAGCATTCTTGTTGCTACGCAGAGCGGACATCTGCCCTGCTGGTTGTGGGTCTACAGAGTTCATTACCCAATACTTTTGAAGCTTAATTCATAACATACATTCAAATTATTACTAATAACTTACAGAAACACTCTCAGTAGACACCTGTATCACCGTGACGGTCGAGCAGCAATCTAACAGCACCATGAACTACATTTATATGAAAAGACAAAGAGACTGTATTTGCGCATGATTCACAACAGGTGTTGCATGATTGAATATTGTTCTGCTGCCGTGGACACGTGAGGACCGACCACAATAATCTCGTCATAACGCCCAAGTCTGGTGCAAACACACAAACACTTGGAACGGCAAAGCCCTCAAGAGCAGCCATCTGTGACTCTCTGAAAGCAGTCGGCCAGGTTTCTCGGTATCAGTCTGCTCGTCCACGGAGCCTGGCTCGAATCCGTCACTGTTTCCCAGCATGCCTTCTGTACAGAAACACACATCAATGACCTCACGGCTGGAGACCGGAGCACAGGCCAAGTTTACGACTGCTGCTCTGCAGGAAGAAGACAAACACACAGAGACACAGACACACACACACACACACACACAAACACCCAGAGACACACAGACGTCCACTTTACTATCTCTGCTACTGTAGTTTACTCCCTGACCATCTTTCTGCTACTGTAACGGCCGATGGACGGCACTGTTCAGCCTCACACAGGCAGCTTGTTTTCATCTCTTAACGCTGCCTTTGCATCCTCTCTTTTTCCGTCTTCGGTCAAACTCACGAATGACGAACAGGAATGTGAATAAAACAAGTTATCTATGAATAATAAGTCTTCAAGAGGAAGATGTAAGCTGTGGAAATGCTGCGAGAGAGAAACAGGTAACAAAGAAGTGAAAGTTGAAATGTGCCATTCGCAATCCAAGCCTCTGCTAATTATAGCAGCGCAGGCCTCATCTGCATCTGTTTAAAAGTCACAGCTCCCCCGCGGTGCAGCTCGAGCATCAACCAGCGCAGAGAAGAAAACACTTTGTGTGTGTGTCGACTCTTCTGTCATTCTCTAAACTGCTCTCCAAGGCGGCGACTATTGGAAAGATGTTGCTACAGTCGCTGCCACCTGCTGCCGGCCTGGTCCACCTGGCCTGGGATCGTTCATTATGGTCCAGAGCAGTTAACCACAACATCCATCATGGCTGTCTGATCTGTATCCGCCCCATTAGGGGCCGCCGCTATCATCACCGTCCAACACTGATTAGCCACATTGGCGAGGTGAGCGGATAGGAACCGGGGCTACACAGATAAATCCCCCGAGGACGCTGCTGGTGTTTTAGTCACGCGGTGCGACTCACTCGGCATGCAAAGGGCCGGCTGTAGAACCAGAGTCAGGTGCTAACTGTGCAGTCAAGGAATGGTGGATTATGGGTGTTCTTGTGTTGGGCAACAATGTCATCTGCAGATGGAAATATTCCCATTTCAGCATTCACAGACAAACGTTATGGGTGTTTTTTTAATGATGTATACGATTACCCTATTTCATTGTGGCCTGACTTTCAGAGAGCCAGTTCGGTCACATAAATACGGGGATAAAGTGGGAAAAATAGTCCTCTGGTCAAAAGCAAAGCTGTTGTTTCTGCATCAGATTATTCTAGAATTCTTTAACAACGGACGACATGTTCTGCATGCATGTTTCTTCTGTAACCTGTTTAAATGTCTTTGGTTTTATATTCGTAAGCTTCCTTTAAATTGTAGCAGTAGATAAAAGTAAAAAAAGGAAATAATTTCAACATCAAATGTGCAATGTATGGGATTCAGATCGTTAATATATCATCCAACAGCTATTGTCTGTGTAAAGATACAGTGGAGTAATGTCTGTTTGCACTGCTCTCACAGCCGTTAGCACCGTTAGCTGCTAGCCGCCGGCTCAGCTGTCCCCCACGCTGAGAGGTAACAGAAATGCTCCTGTTCGTGTATCACGCTCCTTTAACCCTAAAACCCATCTAGTTATTAAAAACTGTAGAGCAATGCTAGGACATGCTAGCAGTAGCAGATGTGTGGCTGTTCTTTGCGGTGTGTCCATCATCTTATTGCATCTTATCTTCTTATGTTACATCCTTCCTCCGGTACACAATCATTAGAGATCTCACCGTATACTGCCATAACATCGCATACTGGCTTTCCCTACGAGTCCCTTTTGAAAGAGACACTTTCCTATTTTATTTCTACCAGAGCCGTTCAGTTCAGAGTGTTTTTCTAATCATCAAAAATACTCTTTGAAATGCAATTAGTTTGTGCACCTGTTGACCCTCTGTATTTATGGTTTTATGTATTTTACAGAAGCAAAGATCAACATTATACGTCCTCCTTATGCGTCATTCCGTCGCTTTGCAGTATTAATAATGAACAGCAGATCATTTTCTCTCTCACCTCACAAACATGCTGGGAGATGAGATTCCCCCGCCGAGCGGCTACAACAGCCGAAGGCTATCGAGCGTAGAGCTCCAACTCGGATAAATTAATTGTAACAGAGCCTGCTTTGAGTGTATTGCGGCCTTGTGTGTGTCTGTGTGTGTGTGTGTGTGTGTGAAAGAAATAAAGAAAGAAAGGAGATTATATGCAGACTTCTTGTGGACTGTGAGGAAATGCAATGCAGAATTTAGGGAAATATTCCAAAAAACATAGTGAAGCAGTGTTTTTCAGTGTTATGTTGACAATGTGTTGTTTTGTTTTGTTGTGTATATATATATATGAATAAAACCAGGTTTTGAGTATCTTTTATAGATTTGATTCTCAATAAAACATCAGCAGATTTATTTCATGCATGACTTCATGAAGCCTTCATCTTCCAGCCACATCCTCTCAAACTGCCCACGACGTTGACATGTGGCAGCATAGACCTCCTCTCTACTGCACACGTCTGGACGTGGAGGTTTATGACCGACCTACCAATCCTCTGCAGAGAAACAAAATCAATTTCCTCACCCTGCGCCTGTGTTCAATTGTCCCTGCTGTGTAATATTGAATTGTATTGTTCATGCATACTATACCAAGGTTATGGGTCTCCCCTCAACAGCTGAAGTGGTTTCCTTATGGTGCATTCAGCATGATTTGTTACCCACAGTAAACCGAGCTTCAGTGTCTGCCACGGATAAAGAAGTGCTTCTAAATCTGGTTTGCAAAATCCGATGAAAACTGGATGAACTTATAGACTCTTTTACAGACGATGTCATGATTATATCACAGCGTCAGCTGGATGGAAAACAAAGGAAAGACGGCTAAACACGGATCACCTCAGAGTAGTGGGCTAAAAGTTACACGTACAAAATATACGTAAAAAAAGTATACGTCTCTGGTAGAGACCTGTCAATCACTGTGTAGCCCCGCCCCTAAAGCATCCCCTGCTTTATGGTCTGTTTGACTCTAAATGGACCATAATGTACTAAATGAACATCATGCTGTATTGAAGAAGACTTGAAACTAGAGATTGAGACCATGAACTCATGTTTACAATGTTTACTGAGGTAATAAATCAAGAGAGAAGTAGAGTCATTTTCTCATAGACTTCTATACAACCAGAGGAGTCGCCCCCTGGTGGACATTAGAGAGAATGCAGCTTTAACACATGAAGCATCGGCTTCACTCGGCAGAACCAAAGGTTGCCGCTTGTTTATAACGGCATTAAAAAAAAAGAATTTGTTAGCCAACATGTTCACCGATGTTCGGCCCGCAAAAATACAACCGCATGTTTAAGAAGAGAACAGAGGTCAGTAAGTTCTCTGCTTTGAGCGGGTCATTGATGCTAATTCAATGCTAATAAGATTAAAACATAATGCAGATTTCATCCCGTGAAATCCTGAGAGGAGACAGAGCGGATCACGCCTCTTACTTCTCCAAGGACTGAGAGGAAGAAGAAGGGTTACTCATGAGATGGAGATTGAATTAATGTTGCCACTAGTCCACCCTTGAAGGGGAGAAAAGGCTTACTGAAATCTATTAATGGTGTTAGTCCATGACTTGACTCTTATGCTCTTCCCAGTGCTCGGCGTGTCAGATGGCACATGGCAGGTTTAATCCCTCAGCATGAGTAATCCTCAAAAGACATCTGGATCAAAAGAAAAGTTGATCACTAGCTTTGTGGTGTCGAAGGACATGTCCATCGACACTAGAGAGGAAGTAGCACAAGGACCAGACACAATGTTTAACTATCTGTATGCTTATATATAAACCCCCCCCCCCCCCCCCCCCCCATCAGTAAAGCATGTCAGGGAACCCACACACACATAAACGCACTAAAACAGAGGGACCGGCTCCAGAGACGAGCATTAATCCCCTCTGATTTAGTGTAGCAGAACAATTGCTTTTGTCACCCTGGGTAATCAGCACAGAACACAGTTTACGAATTACAGTACACAATGTGTGTGTGTGTGTGTGTGCGTGTGTGTGTGTGGGTGTGTGTGTGAGTGTGAAAGAGAAACATGCATGTATGTCACTGCAAAAGTGAGAGCACAAAAAAATGGGAACAATGACGTCTACCTGTTGAGAAGATTAATCTGAGTCATTCAGACAGCGTTCATCACGTTCTCTCCGGGGAAATGAAAGGCGATTTATTTCTATAACTTGGCCTACATGTAGCCTACGGAGGAACCATCAGTTCACTTCCCGTTATCCACCCTCTAATGAGCGCGTCTGCCCAGCGGACGCAATACCCGTCTGATCCATAGGTGTTTACATTCTGGAGGTAAATCAAGGACTCCAATGAGAGATGATGGTGTAATCCACCTCTTCAATTTTCCCTTTTTATGCAATGTAGTGAAATGACACCACGGAGGAGTTGGCGTTTAGTACGGGACCTCATTTATCTTTTCAAATTATGAGAGAATATTGTTTTGTGTGTGATGTTACCGTCTGTGCCGCTGTGTGCTGATGTAAATCTATCACGTGCGTCAATTTGACCATCAAAAAAATCATAGCTATGAGATTGATTGGCCGGTCACCGTTCGTGGCCAATTAGCTGAAAACCAGCTGTTTTTTTGATCGACGGCCGATCGATCGGTGCATCGCTATTGTTGAGCTATTTGAGTCTGAACCAAACTGACCCACAGACTCTGCCATCCTTGGCAAAAAATTGGCCAAAAGCCTAAAACACCAGAATTAACGCTGTGAACCCTAAAACCCGCCGGTGAGCTGGAGAAGCATGTTTTTTTTTTAAACAATCACCAAAACTACACCGTTTATTCTCAACCAAAAGCTGTAAATAAACGCCATTATCATCAGATTTTCATCTTTCCGACGGTCCTTGAACACATCATGTATGACAAACTGTTCCATCTACATGTCTCACTTAATATCTCGCCACATATAAACCGTTTGGCCAAACCGGATCCTTTAGTACATTACATTCTGAGCTCCTCAGCGATTCATCTGAAACCAACAGTGGTGTCACAAACATTCTATGAAACTTTGACTGAACTTCAGTATATAGAACGTAAAGCTTCCATATGTTTCCCAACATTGGTAACACTCATGGACACTAATGTTGGATGTTTAGATTCCATTGTTTTCCATTTTTTTGTCGAATAAACTATTTCTCTTTCATGATTGATGTCATTCTAACTGTGTTGTTCTGCACTAAAGACATGTTCTAGTTCTCTCTACTTCTAGTCATGATGGTTCTGTTCTAGAGGAGCAGGACTTTATATTACAGAGAAACTCAAAGCCACAGAGAAGAAATGTGATAGGAACAAAAAACGCCCTGAAACTGCTGTGGGGTTCAGAGGGTTAATATATTTGCACAGATGAGTCCACCGCGTCACAAACAGAAGTCTGATTGGAGGAGGTTCAGGGTTCTGAGGTGGTGTCTTTGGACCCTCTCAGTGGGCTGCAGTCATCAGTGGTCCAGGATGCTGCTTAAGAAAACCAAACCCTGGAAACTGATAATCAACGACTCGTTCTCAGGCTCCTCGCTGAGAGCCTGCGGTAATTGAATTGGAGGAGTGGGCTTGGAAGACTTCAATCACTTTTGCCCGGTTGATTGCAATGAAGTTAGACTCAGGATGCAGCGTCCTATCACAGGGCAGCGTTTGCATGCACCGCACGTCGCCGATGAGGCCGGCAACACAAAGCACATGCTTGAAATACCTCACTGAAAGACCCTCCCCGTCAATTACCCTTCACAGTCACATTGGCGCTCAACAAACTGCCCCCCTGCTTCGGCTGACAGGTGGTCAGGTAAATACATGGAGGCTTGGAGCTCGATATCTCTTTTCAAAAAATGGGCAACCATCCAGATCTCTGCATGAAAAGAGGGTAAAATAGACAACAGAGAGGGCCGAGCATCTAGCAGCAGCTGAAAAGAAACATTTCAGGTGGCAGAGTATTGACTCGAGTCCTCAAACACGAGCAGCAGGTCACAGCTCGACCGTACGTTCCTTCTTTTCCACATCATCTGGTTTCATTTATTCTCTCATATAGAGGTTATGGATTGTTTGTCGATTTCTTTTGAGATTCTTTGACCCATCTTTTTCCAGGAGCTCGTCACAGATTGGGTAAAGTGTCCTTGATTACGAAATCAAGGACACTTTACCCAATCTGTTACAGCCAATAAGCCCAATATGACCAGCATCAAATCATAATGCATCATTAAAAAACGCTAATCTGTTGATAATGTACAAATTGTCCCAGCAGTGGTCTCTGTCTGTCCACCACTTAAGTCCAACTGTTGGATGGATTAACATGACACTTTGTAGAGATGTTCATGATCCCCAGAGGATGAACCCGACTGACTCTGAGGATGCCCTGACTTTTCCTCTCGCGCCATCATGAGCATGACACTTGTAGTTTTGAGTAAAACATCTTGCCGGCTGTCGGATGGATTGCCATGAAATTTGGACTCGACGTTCATGCCGATATTCAGTAGAAACAGGCGATCTGCATTAACGCCTTGTAGTCGCTGACCCCTGACGATGCTACATTGTGATGAACTCATCTGTGTTGAAATCAGCAGGAGGAGAGCTAGTAACCGAAGCTAACAGCTAACGTACGGAGGTTCCATCACATTATGATGCGTTCAAGCTCTGTTCAGTAAAAATCAGGTGAAACTTTTAGAAAGTGTTCAGTGTAATCTTGTAAAATGTAATTTTTGGTGAGAAACTTGAATAAATCCAATAGTTTGAAGGAGATGTTTTCACATTAATATAAAATAGATATTAGAGATGAATTATGAGCTGTTTAAGTTCCACTAGCTCTAAACAGATTATAATACATCATTAACTACTCATGACACATTTTTGTTATCAATCTCTTATTTTCTAATCATTTGAATGGTAGGAAATTCCCATTATAGATGACTATCTGATATCTGCCCATTTCTTCCATTTCTTTTCCCTGTTAAAGGTTTCATTTTTAGGGGAGGGGGGTTTTCTTATTTGATGTGAGGGTCCGAGAACAGAGGATGTCGTGTGTTGTACAGATTGTAATGGATTTTGGGGCTATATATACTATATATATACAATTTTAATTGAATTGATTTGCCTTTGTGCTCTTGTGTGGACCCTGTCAGTAATCAAGGCAGTTGTAAGTTACATTCACTGGTATGAGCAGAAACATGAAACACATGAGTTATTGCTGTGTTCCTAGAAACCGCAGACCTGGAAAATTACTTTCGTGATCTTTCTGCCTTCATAACAGCCTCAATACAGTCGCAGTTCAGCAGCCGCAGACATGAAACTAAATGTGGAGGGCAGGCACATAATTACTTTAGCGCAAGGTACGCTGAGTTACAGCACAGAACGTACTAAACGTGTGGGACACAATCACATTGAACATTACTTTAACATAGACATGCACGCAAACATGCACACAGGCAGCCTCAGGATGCACATCAGCTCAGAAGAAAAGAAGAAGCTGAGGAGGTCAGAGGTAGAGAATCATGGAGAAACAGCCAGTTAGTCTGTAATGTATCATTCACAGATGGATGGAAGAAGAAAACTAAGGTATTTTTGGATCGATCTCCTAAAAAAACACCTTAGACTCAGCTCTATATGGACCCCTTTTCTGTTCTTAACCATGACGATGTATTAGTAGTTGGATAACGCTGGCTAGCAAGTTTTGTTTTTTTAAATATTGGCGGAAGAAAATGCGAGTTTCTCTCAATATGTTGAGGTGATTCCTGTCTTGCCTCCAGCTGACACCGTGACGTAATCATGACGTTGGCTGTAAAATGAGTCTACAGGCCAAAGCTGTGAGCTGAATTCTCCGATGATAGAGATGAAAAATATCAATATTGTGATACAAACTTTTCCAGCTCTTTTGGGCTACAATTAGATTTTTTTAAAGTGTATTTTGATTGAAGATTTTATCCGTATCGCCCACCACTATTAGCATAAATATCAAAGTACGGCTAAATCTAAAGACGTCGACTCTTTAATTTAGTTTCCCCCGTATCATATACATTTTGGTATTGGTAATCCAGAAAATAGGGTTAAAGATTTTGAGAAATGTCTGTACCAGATTGAATCCGACTGCCATCACCAGAGAGAAAGAGACGGAAGCAAACCGAGAGGTGAGACGGGGAAAGTGGACTGACATTTCTGTTTTGTCACCTCTATTCTGTTGCTTTTAGAAATAAAGTGGAAAGGTGGAAGAGAGGTGAGTGGGGCAGCGGCACATCGAGTCCTTACGAAGAGGAAGAGGAAGAGAAAAGACAAAAACTGAAGGAATGTAACAGCCGGGAGGTCAAAGTTGAGATTCCCGTTTTTTCAGATTCATGTGTTCGTGCATCTCCATCATAAAGAATTACTGAGTTCAGCTGGAGGTCAGTGTTGTGTAGAAACCATGTTTAGGCCAAAGGTGACTGTGGATGTTACTGAAGCTTCAATCCACGACACACTGGTTTCACTCTGCAGCCAGTGAGAGGGCACAAAGATATCAAAGTGGATTATCTTGTTAAATCCACAATTTATTATGAATTTCTGTTGTGTGGTAATGCTGGATTCCTCCCACCACCGTCCGTAATTCATCCTGATGTATTAAATTGAAGTTATAAAGCCTTTCCAGCCTCTTAACTGTTATTTATCGTCGCTTTCACTGGCTGTCCGCTGATACAGGAGGCAAAAGGACAAACGTGAAGGTGAGGAGAAAATAATAAATAAAAAAGCCTCTGGACAATACTGCCAGGAAGTGAAATCTTTGACTCATCTGTCCTTTAAGGCAATGTTTCCTAAATTATTCCTCTGAGGACCCACTTCATGAATCATGAAAAAGAGTGAATTTGTGCGTAAATGAAACATCTTAATATCTGTTTCCGTTTCATCTTTTATGATATTTACCAGCAAAAAACCAGCCGTTTAGAGGTGACGTACGTTCGGTAAAGATCAACTTTGTTTTACACATGTCGTTGGAAACGTATACACACGCTAAATACTTTATAAATGAGACCAAATAAAAGCATTTAGGCGGCGTCAGGGGACGTTCATATGTCGCGTTTTTTGCACCCTCAAACCTATTGTTGTCAATGTGGATTCAAACGTCGTGGTGTGAAGCGTTCCCAAGCACCTATTCGTCAGGTCTGAAAGAAATGGTTCAACCTTTGCATCACGCACCAGATGTCATGTGACGAGGAACGACCAATCACAGCTGGCAGACATCTTTTCTTTTTTACGTAAATATCAGTCTGAGATCGTCTCAGAAAAGATGTGATTCGGTATCAGTCTACAATAGATACATGGAGGAGAAGTTCATCGTTGTAGTGCAGGACTACAGACTATGTTATTCATTCTGCTTATCGGTTCTGTTCCTTATCGATACTCTTATCGGTTCTTTTTGATTATTTTGTGAGAAAAAACAATAATTAAGAAAATAATCCACATTTCTTTATTATTCTTGTATGTAAACAAATATTTCTTGAGCAGCAACACAAGAAGTTCTAAAATCTTTAAACTACATTCTCATCTAATCAATGATCTCAGTGATCATCTCTCATTGATGATCCTGTTCTTCTGATCAAACTCCGTATGACATCACTAACGTATGACATCACTAACGTATGACATGTTGTGATGAACTTACTTGTGAGGGTTTTATTGTGTTTGAGACGACCAGAGTTCTCAGCGTCTACTGGAGTCAAACGTAGCCTCACTTTGGATCCATTTCTCGTACAATTATTTAGAACACGAACCTTCGTGTGGCTCAAACGTGCACTGCAGATATTTAATAAAAGACTATGGAGGAAAATTCTGCACGTTTATTTGACGACCCAAATAAAATCTCCTGCAACCCACCAGTGGGTCCCGACCCAGTCTTTGGTGCTATATGTTATTCTCACAATCAATAAGAAGTAATGAGTACTTTTCTGGGTTTAGAACAGTAACTTCTGCTCTAAAGATTGTGGTCTTGTCCCCATAATCTGAACCTGAATAAAGACGTCTGATCCACAAGCGTTTCCATTCATATTGCTGGTATGAGTGTGAGTTAATTAGCTCTTTTATCTAGACAGGACATCCAGATCCAGACTGCGTTCTAATGCCACTTACAGATGAAGTGGTAGCGGCCGCTCTGTTCTTTACATCCTGCGAGAAGTCGTAGCTCCATGTTGGTTTGTTGCGCTGCGTTTTCTACCAGAAAGGAAACGAGTCAACAGTAGAGGAGAATGACCTGAGATCTATTCAGCTCCGCACACATCGTTCCACCCTTTAGTACCCGAAGCACTCGGCTCATCAAGGTTCTGTAAAGTCGCTCTGGATCAGAGAATCTGACAAACGTATGATCGACCCCCACGAGTAAAACCCTCCCAACCCCCCCAATAATCTCGGGCTATCGGACTATCGTCATGAATAATTCATCTCCACTTAATGAAGAGAATTAGGAGTGTTGAAGGGAAAGAAGTCATTTGATCTGGTTCAGTGGACACAGAAGCATTTAGTCAGATATCAATTCACTTTCTGACCTCAAACCTTTCTTGTGATGTAGATGTAGATGTAATGTATCGACTTAAAACATGATTCTACCTCTTTTCACTCTATTGTTAAGAAAAGGAGTCGGCCCCACGATGTAAATGTGATTCAGAGTTTTTCCGAGAAACGTTTGTTTCTGTTTGTTGTTTTATTCTCTGTGTTTTTATCTCTTCAAATCACTTCTTAAAACACATTTTTACAGACTGGCTTTTATGTGATGTCGTCACTTTTGTGTTTTATTTGTATTTGTTGATTTTACTAAATTTACTTCATTTTATATATTTCTTAGTTTATTTTTATCGTATCGACTCACTGAGCTTTCTCTTGTTGTTTTTATTGCCTCGCTTTTGCTGCTTTGCACTGTAAACTCTGTTTTTAAAGGTGCTATATAAATAAAGTTATTATTATTATTATTATTATTCATACTTATGAGAATAAACATGTTTTCCATCCTGTTCTGATGGGCTGATGATGCTTCGTATGTTCTGCCATGTCGCCAAAACTTCAGCCTGACTTCATCACTAACATGCAGAGTCGTGTAGAAGCAGCTGAAGGACGAGCGCCTACGTTAAATAATGAAGTATTGGTGGTTTGAGATTTTGCAGAGAACTCCCGTTTCCCACCAGCCATCCTTCTGGTCTGCGGCCGGTGGGACAGTAAAGGGAAAATCTCAGTGTTTTTTTCAATATGCTGCAATTTTCAGGACGGCTGACCCGCGACACCGCTGCAGTCCGTCTCTTTTAACGGCATGTCACACGGTTCCAGAAAAGAGAGAGAGAGCTGCTCTCAGGGAACAGAGTTCTACTGACAGCCTTTGAGGGCCCGAGGCCTCCGTGAGGAAGACTGTGGTGAGGAAGCAGAGTGGAGCTGCAGATTGTCAAAGGGGCCGTGTGATCCAGAGAGTGTTTACGACGCTCATTTCATGACCAAACACAGACTCCACAGCGTCTGAGAGACTCAAACCAAACCACACAGGTTCAGGTAGAAGACTTTAAAACAACCAGAGCTTCTCTCAAGTGGAAAGTAACTAAGTACATTTACTTACTTGAGTGTTTTCATTTGATACTACTTGATGCTTCTACTTCAATACAACAATTAACAATTGTTCGATACCTTTATTTACTTATTAGTATTAGTAGTGGTGTAACGGACCGGTGTAGATCTGATCCGTACTGATCCCACTCACGGTTCTTCACACATAAGAACCTCAGATTCATTTCAGTTTAGCATTAACCATCAGAGTGTAAATAAAGTTTTAGTGACTCAGTAGAACATGTGTTTCTAGTCTCTGATCTCTGATCATGTTTCATTGTAAACAACCAATCAGTGTTTAAAGCAACAGGAGGAGAGCTAGTAACGTTAGCAGCACCGCTAACGGCTAACCAACAGGAGGTTCACTTCAGTTACATTATGATGCCTTCAGGCTCTGCTCAGTAAACATGAGTACTGGCTGAAGGTACATTATAACGTTATCATGATGTGTTCACATGTCATCTGTAAAATGTAGTTTTGGTGATAAACTTGAATAAATCCAGTAGTTTGAAGGAGATGTTTTAATATAAATAGATATTAGAGATGAATTATGAGCTGTTTAGCTTCCTAACACGAGCTCTAAACACATTATTATACATCATTAAAACTACTAAAGACAAGATTTATATAATCAAACAAAACAACAGTGGGATCTGTATCTGTTCATATGGATCATCAATGATCATCAATTAGTATCAGCAGCAAAAAAACGTGATCAGAGATCTAAAAGTTATATTTGCTCCCTCATTTTATTTTGTGCTGATCCGGTCTGTGAGTTTTATGATCCGTTGCACCGCTAGTTATTACATAAAATCAGCTCCTTCCACGTGATTTACTTTCCCCAACACATCCTGATGAGCTGCTGGTTGATCTGGTCATCAGTGGATTCATTCAGAACGTACGAAGAGCAAATCATCAACATCTTCACACCGGCACGTGACTTTGCGCTGCACTATTTTTTGCTGACTTGAGCTTCCTCATTATGTAATTCTATTTATTTATTTGTTTGTTTTGTAATGCCTCTGCGACAGCTGTGTCCGGAGGGATTATGTTTCTGAGGAACGCCAGGAGGGACTTTCTTCCATCAGGACTCAAGGATCCAATTCAATACAGTTTTATTTGTACGGCCCAATATCACAAATACAACACATGACTTGGAAACCCTTTTAAAGGGAAAAAGAAGGAAGAGCAACAGAGATCATCACCTGATGTCGAGTTCTTAAATGTAAAGATGTCGGTCACATCGCCCAGAAAATAAAAACTAAAATGCACTTGTTACTGTTTTTCAACTACATTTGGTTGTGACAATAAACTCTCCCTGACTCCTTGAATAAAAATAGAAGATTAGGAAGATGGTCACTGTGACCTCAGGAACTATTTGAATACATATTCTACATCAGAACATCCGTTGACGGCCCGACCGCACACAGCAGATCATTTGTATTTCAACATATTTCAGCACTAAATGACCACGAAGCCGGATCTCCTCTCACATTCCTGGCGGAGTCATTAATCGATTGATACGAGAGCCGATCAGCTCGCCACCGATCCCGACCTTTAAAAGGAGTAAAACTTAACAAACGGACACGTTACATCCCAGACTGCTCTGGTGAATCCAGGGTCAGGTGTCGGTGACGACACGTTTAGGTCACATCCTCGTCACCCGTTCTAATCACCAGCACCAACAATGGCCGCCGCAGTTCTCTCCCTTACGGCCCAAAAATCAATAGTCGCTCATCTGCATTGATCATCGCTTTTTTGTGCTCCAGAATTAAAGCTGCATAGACGTGAGCTCGGTGACAATGAGTCGTAAAAAGAGGGTGTGAACACACACACACACACACACACACACACACACACACACACACGAGTTGTTCTTGTACGTGAAAGGTCTGGTGTGGTTGTCCGGGAGACGGAGAGCGCCGCTGCATTGATCTCTGAGGAGCAGTGATCAAAAGGAGCTGGTCTTTTGATAAGGATATTAATTATACTCAGGCATGGCTATGCTAATGAGTACAACACAAGAAAACACTGCAACTCTCATCAAATGGAACGGCCTAATGAGTCTGCAAAGATCACCAGATGCATATAAAACAGCTGATGTGCTTTGTTATGTACGATAGAGAGCATTTTAAAAGAGCAATATAACCAGTTTTTTATTGCTCAAACAAATATACGATAAAAGTGAAGCCAAAGCCAAAGCTGCATTCTCTCTAGTGTCCACCAGGGGGCGACTCCTCTGGTTGTATAGAAGTCTATGAGAAAATGACTCTACTTCTCTCTTGATTTATTACCTCAGTAAACATTGTAAACATGAGTTTATGGTCTCAATCTCTAGTTTCAAGTCTTCTTCAATACAGCATGATGTTCATTTAGTACATTATGGTCCATTTAGAGTCAAACAGACCATAAAGCAGGGGATGCTTTAGGGCGGGGCTACACGGTGATTGACAGGTCTCTACCAGAGACGTATACGGCGTCTCTACGTCACTCCTCCTCAGTCCAGATATGGTCACTTCCTGTTTATTGGTTGCCAAAAAAACAACATGGCGACGGTCGTAATCCAAGATGGTGGCGGCGAAATTGCCGAACTCGAGGCTTAAAAACATCAGTCCACAAACCAATAGGTGGTGTCACGATGACTACGTCCACTTCTTATATACAGTCAACAGTAACAGAGAAAAGTACTGTGGTCAGCACTAATGGGCATTAACAATCAACACAGAGGCCTTTTACAAACGGGAATTCATCGTTAAATGGACTAAAAACAAGCAATTTGTTCCCTTCTGTTAATTACACAACACTCCACCATTTATCTTTATGGAGAAAATGAGTTCCTCAAGTGGTGCAGATACAGGTAGAGAAGTATAATGTCCAAACATAATCCGTATAATATGTAGAGTTACAGCTCTTGAATGTTTTTAAATTGCCTTCGTCTGTTTTTTTAAAGATAGTGTCCCGAACATTTCTTCTTCTGCGTGTAGAGGTTCAGTAGCTTTAGACTCACGACCATTTAAATCTAAGCCATTAAAGCAATTTGGTTCCAGTGCTAAACGTAAAGAACAAAACATCCTCTAAACAGATGATGATGAATTAACATAATGAATGAAAGTCTTGTTAGTAACCATTACAAACGTTAAGTGCTGGACTGGGATTAACAATCCAGCCCCGTTTACTTCCATTGTTTTCTTCTGTGTGAATAAAGACGTGAAGTCTGGATGCACCAGCAGTTTATAATACAGGTTCAACCGAATATAACAAACGCTCAAAGTTATTATCACTCAAAAGGTCAAAATCAATTTGTTTAACAACCTGGGGAACAAAATCCCTCGCAGGTCCTCTTGCCTAAATGTGTCTGATTGAACTAAGCCTCAGAACTCAGCCTCTCTGCCCCTCATCTGGCGGATTGTGAGCTAAGCTTTTTAGCTCTGCAATAGAGCGAGTCCAGGGCTCTGAGGACAGGAAGTGTTGCTCGCTAACCTGCACGGGTGGTTGAACCTCTTTGTGTCCAGTCGGAGGATTTTAGACTCCTCGTTTGGATCAAAATATGACCCTTGCAATTTAGTCTTTAACTGCAATAAATAGATATATCTCCATCCCTAAATATTCTTCTCTCTTCTCAGCTGCTGTTGTCATTAAAGCCACTTCCACTTCCTGGAAAAAACTGAGGAGAGCTGCACTTCAAAAAGCTCCTCACCTGGTAACCAAAGCTGCATGAAAGTCATGTAGGTCTGGATGATACGGAGAAAATCTAACGTCACAATATTTTTCACCAAATAACTTGATATTGATGTTGCGGCGATGTTGTTCGGTTGACAGTTGTTGCTTTCACAAAAATATTCAGATTTTTGATAAATAATAGTCAGAATTTGAGATGTTTTGAACCCATTTATTCCTTCCTGACACCTATTCCGAAACGTGGACTTGCGTATCGGCCAATTCCGAGCACCGATCCAATATCAGTGTGTTAAAAACCAAAAAAGTTCATCGGGTCATAATTCATCTCTAATATCTATTTTATATTGCCGTGAAAACATCTCCTTCAAACAACTGGATTTATTCAAGTTTATCGCCAAAAACTACATTTTACAAGATTACATTTGAACACATCATGATGAGGTCATAGTTTACTTTCAGCCAGTACTCATTGTTAGGAAACGGAGCTTGAACACATCAAATGTAACTGAAGTGAACCTCCGTTAACGTTAGCTGTTGCTGCTAACAGCTAACGCTAACTGGCTCTCCTCCTGCTGATTTCAACACAGACTTGTTGTTCTCAGTGAGTACTGGTTTGCACATGCTCAGTAGCGATCGGGCAGGATGTATAGATCAGGTAGAAACATGTGTTGTTGTTGTTCCCGTGTCGAGTAAATGAGCTGATAAATGATATATGACTAAGTGGGCGAATAACAGAACAGATAGAACAGTCTGGTAAGTTCAGAAAATGACATGACTTTACTGTAATGCAGCCTTTACCAGGAAAACACAATTCTGCCATATTACGATATCCAAAATTCTAAGACAATATCTGGTCTCATATCACGATATCGAAATAATATCGATAAATTGCCAAACCTGTGTGTGTGGCACAGATACACCCTTGTTGCCGTGTGTCATAGTGCTAAAGTGTGTGCCGTTAACACACAATCTGACACACACACACACTCACGCACACACACAAAAGTTTAACAGAAACACCTAAAATCTAAAGCTCACAAGTTAGCAGTAAACTGATGATCTGAGTATCTCCACAGAGCAGCACACTAAACATCTAGACAGGAAGAGAAGGAGTTAAGGAAGCCATCGTCTGTGTGAAGTGGCCTTCATGTCATTCATGGAGTTAAACATCGATGGTGAATCTGAAAATCACATCCACTTAGAAGACCCTGTGAAACACGCTCACGTCATCTCAAGGAAAAGCCGGAACACACAAATGCAAACACATCAATATCAAGACAAATATTGCCTGTGTGTGTGTGTGTGTGTGTGTGTGACGTAAACCTAGAGCAGAGAGCAGAATGTCAGGCAGGTTTACATTAGTCAGCAGATGCAGCGGGCCACATCATCCGTCACTCTGACACCCACTTCTGAGCCCCTGCTTTATTGATGAGGCCAAGCTCAACAACTACCCCCCTCTTTATACACACACACACACACACACACACACACACACACACACACACACACACACACACACACACACACACACACACACACACACACGCCTTCTCCATAATCTGTACTGTAAACGCAACAGGAGGCCGGTTTGGGCGTCTCAGGTCACGCCGGCGAGCAGAGAAAGCTGCTGCATGTTCACAGATTTAACAGACAGACAAACAAACAAACAACGGGGTCGGTTCCAGATTCAAACATCTGCTCGACACCAGAATGTTCTGGGCGGGTTTTTATGAACGTCAGGGTGCCAAGTGTGTCACAGCTACGAGCTCGGGAGCCGTTTAACGGCCTCCGAGACTCTGACATTTAGCAGGATGCTGCAATTTGTCAGCCGCTCGGTCTGACTCACACAACAGGGGACATGAAAAACATTAGGGCCCTAATACTGCTGCATCACAGCACTGTGTGTGTGTGTGTGTGTGTGTGTGTGTGTGAAATCAATGATATGCGTGTGTGGTTCCCTTCACTGCCATCAAACGACCGGGGGAAACGTATGATGACATCAAAATGAAGAAAAACTAATGAATTCATCCTCATGTTCATCTAAAATACAATCAAAGCCAATTCCTCATTTTCTCATAGACTTCTATACGACCAGAGGAGTCGCCCCTTGGTGGACATTAGAGAGAATGCAGCTTTAACACTTGAAGCTTTGGCTTCACTTTCCAGAACCAGAGGAGCCGCCTGGTTAAAACAGATCAGAGATGCTGTTTTGCCCTCTTTGACTACATTACATTTAAATATTCCAAGTTTGATACGAGTCATGTTAACAGTTTATTTAATTCCGAATTAGGTCTTACTCCAATTGGAGCATTTTCTGATTAAAACCTGTGTGATATACCGATAAAATTCAGGTTTTAGGAGCTTTCTTTGGACATGTGTAAAGCAAATTCAGAATATGCGTCTCAATAGGTTCTTTACTGCAATATGCAACACACGGCCTCTTTCCTCAGCTCTGTGCGTTGTACAGTAGTTGTACACAAACTAGCCAACAGTTAGTAAAGCTGGAGTAGAGATGATGTCCAGAAGAGAAGAAGGAGAAACACTCCTACTGTTGGATATCAACAGGTTTCTGGATATGCATAATGCATATCCAGAATGAAAGAGGGAGGCTGAGTTCACACAGTCCAACAAGTCCTCCACCGGTTACGTTAATCGCATGTTAACAGGGGTATTAGTGGAATATTTATTTTCATTCAGAACTTTA
>NW_027466449.1:19082500-19107500 GCF_050575085.1 Anarhichas minor
CACTCACACACACACACACACACACACACACACACACACAGAGACATCCTTGTTTATGCTCTTGAACAGCAACCCTTTAGAATCACCTTTGACTCAATGAAGTCTCTGACCGTAAACTGGCCCCTTGATAAATTCCCGAACGGATGAAATTACCTCAACTTGTGAAAAACTGTCCCCACTCCTTAAACCACACCAACTCTCACAAGAATATAAATTCAAGAAAACACACTCACACACACACACACACACACACACACACACACACACACACACACACACACACACACACGGAGGCTGGCCTTTTCAAACGAGGAGTCTGCGAGCGTCTCCAATAATTCAAAATGTCACTGAATAACAAGGTGGGTTGAATTTTATGGTCAACTGCTCGCTGTAATTATCTGAAGACACTACACTGACATTAAAAAATTCTAAATCCTCTCAGCGCCTGGAGAAACAAACTAGCTGAGTGTCAGTGGCTAAACTCGGAGGATTAGTTGAGTAAGTAGATCTATTTAATGGTGGTTTCTTAAGGAGACACCTGCTTATATTATATAGTGGAAAGTCATCACCAGCAGTGAGACGACACCTTATAAACACTGAGCTGTTCATGAAGTTACAGCCAGCAGCTGATTAGCATAGTTTAGCATACATGTTGTTTGTTGTATGGTACAGGTATGAGTCATCATGACGTCATCCATTGGTTTCTGGACTGATGTTTTGAAGCCTCGAGTTCGGTGATTTCGCCATCGCCATCTTGGATTACGACTGTCACGTTGTTTTTTTTTGCAACCAGTGAACAGGAAGTGACCATATCAGGACTGAGGAGGAGAGACGTAGAGACGCCGTATACGTCTCTGGTAGAGACCTGTCTATCACCGTGTAGCCCCGCCCCTAAAGCATCCCCTGCTTTATGGTCTGTTTGACTCTAAATGGACCATAATGTACTAAATGAACATCATGCTGTATTGAAGAAGACTTGAAACTAGAGATTGAGACCATAAACTCATGTTTACAATGTTTACTGAGGGAATAAATCAAGAGAGAAGTAGAGTCATTTTCTCATAGACTTCTATACAACCAGAGGAGTCGCCCCCTGCTGGACATTAGTGGGAATGCAGCTTTAAGACACTTCCGCATTTGCTTGCATCCCATTGGGAGGTATCCATCTAACTCTTGGCAAAAAAGGCGAATTTCCCAAAAACTATTTTGAAGGTTATTCCTCACTGTCTCTCAGACTTAATCTCATATATATATATATATTCTGGATAATCTCCTCTTCACTGAAGCTGTATGATGAGTGACACGCTCAAAGCCAGAACGTCTGCGAGTATTTCAGATGTCTTGTGCATAATTCCCCCAAAATCTTGCCTTTATGTTTCTCTTGGAGCTTCGGGATCTCCGCAAGAAGTCAAAACACAACTCTGTGCAGCTTTGACAACCAAGATGATGTCATAATAAAACAATAAATACCTCAGCCAATAGGGTGAGGTAATTCCACTTCCCTTTAAAGAATTGTAGAGTGAGGTGTGACGAGTATTTGTACTGCATCATGGGATACTTAGTCAGGCTTAGTGTCAACCGTTTGCATCCTGTAAAATGTCACCAAAAATATTATAATATACTGTTTTAGCGAACTATATAGCATGTTTGTACGGAATTTCGGACGCAACCATGATTCTTAAACATCCTGTAAACGCATTAATTGAGCCTTCGCTAAGTCCCGCCCCTCGAAGGCAGACCGGCCAATCACAGGATCTGTAGCTTTAGCTTCTATCTTTATCTTTTTAACTTGTTTTCACTGATGATTCAGTTTGACTTCCTGGATTCATCATTTAAACACATATTGTAAACCCTTCTGCTTCTCTCTGAAATCGCTTTTTCCACAAATTAGATAATATATCTGCAGTTAGTGACAGTGTGGGCTTCATGGTGACGGGGCGGGGGGCGGGGCTTAGCTTAGAAATTGTGACATAAATTAACCCAATGGCAGTTTTTTGTGTGCTTATTTTTTTTTAAAGACTAAACAACTGATTGTAGATCTTGATTTTACTTTTCAAAGTTTAGTAAGAATGAATAAGTTATTTCTAGAAGCACTGAGTCATCAACTTCTGCTTCAGGCCATGGTGACTTGTCAGTGTTTTATTTATCATTTAGAATTAAAATACGTACTTATGAGTACACACTCAACGGGTACATGAATCTTTGTGTATTCGTGTCTTCCTGCATGGACTAGCTTCCTCTGTGAGCGGTGCAGCTGAAGGGCCCTCTGCTGGTCCCCAAAGAGCCAACAGCTCTGATCTAATGAGCACAGTTTACTGATAGACGTGTTCCGGGAAAGGTGACGAATAATTTCCCTCCTCTTGTCGTTACCTTGATACTTGTACCGCCGATGGCCTGTAAAAATAAACACAACTGCATATTCAAAATGCAAACCCCATATTTCCCTCGTAGCCTATGCACTTTCTTCGCATGAGTAACCTCGGAGGCTTTTGTTTTGACATTTCCCTCGTCGCACACGTGTTTACTGACTTCCCTGAGTTCAATTATTCATACATTTCCCACAACCTGCCTCCGTAGTTAATCCCCATTAGGTATCTGAAATCTTCCTTTTGGGGGTTTAGTCACTGACTGTGGTGGAGTTTATCCTCAGTGTGCCAAACACTGACTTTGGCAGCCCCTCTGTTCAGTGGCACGAGGGGGGGGGGGTAGATGTGTACTTGGACCCCCTCCAGCACACAAAGAGACTGAGACAGCAGATCCTGCTCCCATTCCAACCCTGTAAAATGTCACGCTTTGTGTACTGAACAAAACTGAGTTGGCTCTCACCGAGGGGGGCTCAGGGCCTCTGCATATTACCACGCTCACAATACCACAGCTCACAGGTGGAAGTTTGTCGTCGCTCAATATGCCGTGATTGTGCCGATGTAAGGAATGAAAAAAGTCCTGAAACTCACCTCTGACTCTCTCTACTCCCCAATTTTCAGGGGCAGAGCGATCTGAGGTGCAGAGAGGTCGTTGATATTCCGGACATATTCTGACTCTCACAGAGAATCGAGACGCAGCACACGTCCGACCTCCCTGTGAACACACGCTCACCCTACAGCAGCATGCCGTCATGTTTTAAAGGGATGGTTTCAGTTCTGGTGGTTCGGGCATCTAATTAGGATGCCTCCTGGACGCCTCCCACTGGAGGTTTTCCAGGCACGTCCAACTATGAAGAGACCCCGGGGAAGACCCAGAACACGCTGGAGGGATTACATCTCCCAGCTGGCCTGGGAACGCCTCGGGATCCCCC
This sequence comes from Anarhichas minor, assembly GCF_050575085.1. Lineage (NCBI taxonomy): Eukaryota > Metazoa > Chordata > Actinopteri > Perciformes > Anarhichadidae > Anarhichas > Anarhichas minor. Next base: position 19,085,796 of record NW_027466449.1, read on the forward strand.
AGAATGAGCTGGAACATGTTGCCGGTGAGAGGGAGGTCTGGGTCAGCCTGCTTGGCCTGCTGCCACCGCGACCCGACCCCGGATAAGCGGAGGAAAATGGATGGATGGATGGATGGATGGGTTTCAGTTCTTTCATCGCAGCAACGTGTCCTCACACAACGTGTTTGTGTCATGTCTTACGCAAAGTTCAAAAACTTCTCCGTTTTCCTACAAAAGTCCAGCAACACGTGTTCATTGCCACCCATTACATGAACACAGTCTTTTTAAAATGGACTTTCGTCTTCACAGGAAACAACTTAGTTTCGGAAAATATGGTAAAATAGTTGGTTAGGTTTGGGAAAAGGTCCACCTCCTGCTTCCCACCCTGTGTAGGGCGTTGACGCTCTGGTTCATTACATGGATGTAATAAGATTTGATTTTGTGGGGTATGTATGAACTACTGTGTATTATTTTTCGTAGGTATATCTATGAATGCTGAGATCAGCCTGAAGCAGACAGCTGTGTATTTATGAATGCCTCCCAAAGGCTCTGTGGATTCTACAAAGTAGTGAAGTCTAAAAGCATCACCTTTTTGTCACCTGTACCACAGGGGGGACCCCGTTACACTACGATGCATATTCATCTTAGCGTCGCACATTTGCCAGTTAGGTTGATGAGCTGGTGTTTGGGGAAGGCCACTCATCTGAACCAGTTCAACCTGTAGAATCAACAGGATTGTGTAACAAAGCAGGAGAATATATTTTCTTTCTCTGCGCTGATTTTCTTTATTTTTTGTTATTTTTTAGATGTGCACTTTGCGTTAAACTTTGGATACTATAACTGCTGACGTTGTAAAAAAGAAGAGCATCTTTAATTCATTTTCAATTGTTGCCCACAGAGCATTACTGTCGTCCTATTACAGTGTGATGAGTGCATTATAATGCAATCAGAACATGATGTAAAACACATTATGAATGTGGCCTGCGTCTCTAAAGCAAGAGACGGGTTGTTATATACGACATGTATGAAGGGTACATGAAGGAGAAACCACGGTGGCAGCCGATGGGGTTTGTTCCCACTTAGTCGTGATTGATGGACCATGAAAGGAGAGGCTCCCCAGGTATGAGGACCACTTGAAGAAACGTTGGCTCTACTTCTAAAAAAAACATCTTGATCACCACCACCTTCTCATTCTGACTCCTCACATACCGACTCTTTGTCAGACCAACTTTCTAGCTCACTGGGCAGCACACCGTCACAGGACACACAGGACACACAGGACATACAGGACACACAGGACATACAGGACACACAGGACACACAGGAAACACAGGGTTAACATTGGACATCTTAATAAAAACACTCACTTCGTTAGGATCAGGAAGAGACATTTGTGTTATTCTTATTTGTTGCATCCTTATCACCTATTTAACCCCTGTTAGGGTTAAAAGTGTGCACGCCTCCATCATTCTACTTCATCACACTCCCGAGGCCTTTCCCCTGAGCGTCTAATAATGACGTGGATGGTTTTACCTTGTAAAGTTTTAAGCCCAGCGCGTCTCATACAGACGTGTAAGTGTCTCGTACGTCGGTATCGGATGCCGAGGTGCGGGACAAAGCGTCAGTGTTTGCTGCTTTGAGAATGAGCTCAGACTGAAGACCTTGAAGTGCTTCTGTGTGCGGGTCAGTGCGGGTCACCGAGCGTTGCAGCTGAGCCAGTGGTGCAGAGAGAGCGCATGAAGGACGAGTTTCCCCGTTGGAGCAGGTGTTTGCAGGATCGGGAAATCCCACGTTGAGAGACTCTGGTCCAGTCTCCAGTGTGGCAGCAGAGCGCAGGTTCAGCCTTCACAACAACATTACAACGACCATGAGAGGTCGTCTGTCCGAGGCAAATATGGAAAGAAAATCATACCTCTGCTTCGTGTGTGTCGACGTGAAAAGTGGCTGCACGGTCGGTGTCGCGTCTCTGTTCGTATTTTTCCTTATAAATAAACAATCTATACTCTTGTTCGGTATATTACTTATTAAAAAAAACATACATATACAGTACCGTCTCCTCACTCCAACGCTTCATTCAAAAACCTCAACAGAAGAAAACCGACATTCAGTTAAGCCCTAGTGGCTCCACCTTTAAATACGCCTTTAGCCTTTGTCTTATTATCATAAAAAAAACGGAAATGACGGCTTATAATTAGATTAAAGAGGATAATTAAAGATTATGACGGAATTTTTGCATCACTGTCCGTAAAAATGACGGGCAACGAGAAAGTCTAACGCAACCACTGGATGTAATCTTTTAATGCTGAAGGGTATTTATTGGATTTATCCACGCTGCTTTACAGTTAACATCACACTCACACACACACACACACACACACACACACACACACACACACACACACACACACACACACACACTCACACACACACACACACACACACACTCACACACACACACACACACACACACACACACACACACACACACACACACTCACACTCAGAGAGCTACCATACAAGGTACTGACTGTCAGGAGTAATTTGCGTTGCCCAAGGTCAAGGACACTACTGGGGATCGTAGCTAAAGACAACCGGCTCTATCTGCTCCACAGGTTCAACATCAAATACAAACAGGAATCTGCCGCCACTGGAGGCGTTTCCTTTCATATGCAACTTCTCCAGAAACCCTGAATTAACCATGAGGAGGTGCACAATCCATGGCTGGATGATTGACAGGAGGGTCCTGAGCAGGTAGAAAGATAATAAAGATGCAAGAATCTGTGCTATTGCCGTAACATCGGGGAATGTTTCCCGATGCATTGTGAATAATTCAGTCCTGTATTTTCTAGGAGTGAGTATCATCACTTTCTGTCAGTGGACATCGCTTCAGGTCTGAGCTGCACTCATGGAAACCAAGCTGCAATCTACCCGTCAGAGCCCCACCAGCACATTCACATTGAACAGACACACTCTTTCCCCTAATCAGTCAGAGTCAGTGTCGAGCCAGAGGACACACACACACACACACACACACGATGACTGTAACAAACACACACATCCATACGACAGCATACTTTACTTTACAAGGTCAGGTCTTTTTCTAGCTGCAATCCAAACACGTTGCAGTGATGGTGGCCCATGTATCATTTAAAACAGGCAGTGTGAGGTTAACACCCTCCAATAGAGCTCCGACTGTGACATTTCTGTGTTTACTACATCCGTGTAAATATTTGATAGCAGAGCAACACCGGAGCGAACAGATAAACCCGAGAGCTGACTTGCTAACGGGCCTTTATTTGTTTTACTGTAAGACATGCCAACTGTGAGGCTGCAGGGAGTTTAAGGTTCATTGTCTAGAGCTCAGCCCACGAGCAGATGGATCACCATGAAGCTTAAAGGAGCTTTAAGGGGCAGGAGGTTGCCCTCCTGTCGCACCTGCTGTTACCAAGCAGCACAAACCTGTGCACTGTGATGATGAGGATCATAAGCCTCACTGACTAAACTAAACAAAGTCAAGACCAAGATAAAAGGATGTCCAGCTCTGTTTGTCATCTTCAGTCTGTCTGACCTTTCATCCGGATGTTGGACGTAACGGGTGAAGCAAGTCAAACAGTCGGTGGGACGGATCGTAAAGCTCTGCACAACAATCATTAACTTCTTCTCCGTATATTTACCGAAGAGAGAAAAGATATCTGCCAGCTGTGATTGGTTGAACTATTTTTTATCTCGGGGGCGCAGCCGGAAAGTAGTCCCTTGGGAACGTTTGCGTGCCGCACCACGCCGTTGTCGCTCTGGCTTTTGAGCGTGTCCTTCCTCGCGTCGTTGACATCAATGGAATTCAAGACACAAAAAAAACCGCTGCATGTGAACGACCTTTTTATCGGCAGCATTTCTCTCGCCTCTCAACTCATGACGACAGATGAGCGGACGGCTTGCAGCTAACAGTGCAAACAACGGTAACAGTGCTGACCGAGTTACCCAAAAGGGAAACACAGGATGGGCGCTACGTTATCTGCTGTAAACGGCGTATGAGAGCTGTGCAGAGCGGTGGCCGCGAGCTAATCAGTGATGTACGCTAACATCCACTAAAAGGTACGCCGGCCCGCCGGCTTTGTCAACAGTGAATGGAGAAGCTTTTATAACAACACAAAGAGAGGGAAGGAGACTTTACTCTCTGCTCAGGTAGACATTACTCCTCGAGATCTTTACATAGATAAGGGTGGTTTAATGAGATATTAATGCACCTTTAATGTTTTAATGATATTTCCTTCTCTACTGCTACAATTTAAGGAGGTTTGAGAGCAGAAAGCCAAATACATCCTGAGGAAACTGCATGCAAAACATGTCACAGTGGACAGTAGTGGTTTGATGATATGCTAATGATCTGAATCCAGCACATTGCACCTCTAACGAGGTCATCCATATATCTAAAATGAACAACTCTAAAATGAATGAATTCTCATTTGCCTCGATGGAACATTATTCAGAACACGTTCACTTTCTTCTTCTACTTTATCTAAATGTGGACTCTATAGATGCAATACATTGCTGCTTTATAGTCTTAAGATATCGTGACATAGATGTATTGACCGATATTCACGTTAAAATGTAACTTGATGCCATAAATTGGCTTTTCTTTTATCGACGGATATTTGTCCCGAGGGGGAAGTTTTCCAGTTGTAGAGTCTGAAGGCTGAACCATGTCACTGCGTGACTGTATCTCAAACACAGCTGTTGGATTACCGATGTCTCCGCAGGGTTTTTCTTTGACCATCAACACCAACACACGGATTTATTCCTCTCTGCGAGAACAAAACTTGCAGTCAGACCAAGGTGAGCGGAGCATTATGCTCCTCCGCTCGTCCGCTCTGCTGGCCTCGGTGACTCATCTCTAATGCTTCTAAGTGAGATTAATTGAGCATTCAATCCTCTTTCCAGTGGCTCCTGGAATACGCAATCAAACACGATGAATATCGAGGATCACTGTGCAGATTGTTTTGGGGCCGGGGAACGCCATCAGACAGAAGGATAAAAGCAGAATATAGTCCTTTGATTCTGCCTTTGACAGTGTAGCCTCTCCAGATAGTCATTCAGTCTTATGCATAACAAAACAGCAGCTCACTGTTTATGCCTAATTAATCCTCTTTTCAGAGGATGTGGTCTTCTTCTTTTGAGTTAGAGGTGGGGAATCTTTGCAAATGATTACTTAAGTACCTAGATCTGGTCTGCATCCTAATAGTGATGATGAGAAGTAATCACTGAAGGTTAATAAGGGAGTACAGCACTAATCAGGGCAAGTCCGTCTGGTAGAACAGTTGCTGCCTCCTGGTCTTTTATTAACAAAGTCAGCAAGTAAAGGGGGATGAAACTTCAAATGTGCCGAGCAATATAGAAAACACCGCAGCATGCGAGTAGGGCTGCTTATCAGTAGACTGTGTATGAGTTCGGCATTTTGTCCCGTCGCCATATTGTTTTTTTTTTTGCAACCACAAGTGACATCAGAGGGCGGAGCTAAGTACAACCAAACGCTGAATAAGACATTTTAAAACTGACTTCAGAGAGGTTGCAATACTTCATGGGACGGTGGTGGTAAAATAATCAGGAGTCTTGAACAAAACAAAGCAACACAAACGATCTGTATCGGACAAAATGGATCGTCAATGACCGTCAATTGGTATTGGCGGCAAAAAGAAAGCGTGATCGGGGATTTCTTAAAGTTATATTTGCTCCTTTTTTTCCCTTTGTGCCAATCCGATCCAAACCGTGACTTCTACGATCCGTTGGGCTCCTACACATGTGACTGGTCTCATGAAGGACTCTATTGGTATCCGTATCTCTTTCAGGCTACTTGCATCATCGTTTTCAGAGAACGCTGATAATTGAGGTACTTTTGACTTACCTTTCATACCTCGGCCTACAGTACATTATTAAATAAGTCACATTCCAGCTGTCTTTCTACTCTTTGAACAACTCTCCTTATCTCTTCAGACCAGGGAAAGGCACGTAGGAGGATGATGACGGACAGATTCTCAGATGTGTGCCTCACTCGGGGGCTTAGCTGTATATTTCATGCTGTTTTCCATTCACCCCCTGCTAAGACTGGAGGGTCGACCAGGCGGCATCCTCCGCATTCCAAATATGGTAACATCCATTCGTTGGCTGCGGAAAAAAACAACAATATGGTAACGGTCGTATTCCAAGATGGCGACGGCGAAATCGCAGAACTCGAGGCTTCAAAACGTCCACAAACTAACGGTTGACGTCACGATGACTACGTCCACTTCTTACATACAGTCTGTGGGGTCGACACATGCTGCCATCACTCTTAAACATTCACAGTCTCCTCCCTTCCACTTCTATTCTTTGTTTCTGCTTCTTCTCACTTTGGTCTTCAGTCCACTGGGCATGAACCCAAAAGGTCTGTGAGACACAACAAAACAGGAATAGTGCTGCAGCCACAACATTTAGGACGAAGACGGACACAGTGACACACACACACACACACACACACACACACACACACACACACACACACACACACACACAAGGTGAAAAGACAGCCTCCTGCTGGAGCCACTCGACCGTATTTGGCAAAGTGAGGAGTGACTTTGACAGGATCAAGTGTAACTCGGGGAGAGCTGGCTGTCCTTTTGCAGCAGAGAGGAGATACTGATGAGCGACAGAGCGACGGTCCAGGGTGACGGTAAGCGGCACGGCTCTGATCACGCCGTCACTTTTAGATGGGGAGGGGGGGTAACCACGGCAACACTGTCCTAAAGGACAAACGCACGGATGCTCTCTATTTTCTGTTTGTTTCTACTTTAATGTGAGCACCAATGTGTGTGTGGACACGTCTGTGCATGTGGAATATGTTTTATATATGATATTTTATTCAAGTGTGTGTGTGTGTGTGTGTGTGTGTGTGTGCGCGCGCACGTGTTTGTACTAATGTGTGCACTATACAGCAAAACATGTGTATGCCTCAGCGCCGGCGATCGCCGTGGCCTCAGGCATTAGGATTCTCATGAACACAATATCTGTGGAACAAATTTGTCATTAACGTCCACCTGGACTCAAGGACGAACACGTTAGATGATGGAGGTCAAAGGTCAAGGTTTCTCTGACCTCACGTCTGTCCCATTCTCAGGATAACTCAGGAACGCTTTTAGTAAAAATCTTCCAATTGGCCACAAAAAACTTTCACTCGGACTCCAAAATGAAAATAAAACATATTTATAATTTGGTGGTCAAAGTACAAAGTGACCTCTCCAAACACGTTTTTGGTCATAACTCTAGTTAGTCAATAGTTAATATTCATAAGTCAATATTACACAAATGTCTAACAAAATAAAAATGATGGAGTTATGAAATTTTGGACAGACTTGGATGTAAACATGAATAGCAGGGAGGCAGCGCGAAAACCTGGTTCTAAAAGGGAAACGGTTCTAAATGAGTAAAAACCCGGAGTATTGATGCAGTCCGGAGTTCACGGTTCTGCTGTCGGTACTTTCTTAGTTCCTGAGTGAGACGTCCTCGTCTCAGACGTCCTCTCTCTGTCTCTCTGTCTTTGTCTCTCTGTCTCTCTGTCTCTGTGTCTTTGTCTCCTCTCAGTACAGCGTGACACTCACATCATGGTCAGAGAGAACTCTGGTCGTCTCAAACACAATAAAACCCTCACAAGTAAGTTCATCACAACATGTGACCAACAAGCAGAACATCAGTCTGTGGAGCAGCCGTCAGGTAACGGTAGTGATGTCATACGTTAGTGATGTCATACAGTAGTGATGTCATACGTTAGTGATGTCATACGGTAGTGATGTCATACGGAGTTTGATCAGAAGAACAGGATCATCACTGAGAGATGATCACTGAGATCTTTGTTGACTTAAAAATGTAGATTTGGGGTACTTCTCTTAATAAATGTGGATTCTTTTCTTAATTAATGATTTTTTTTGTCATAAAATAACCCAAAAGAGCCGATAAGAGTATCGATAAGAGTATCGATAAGAGTACTAGTATCTGTGGTTGGTGGAGACATCTAACAGTGAGGTTGTGATTCCAGTTTTCTTCAGCTCTGACATTGCTTCCCTCCCTATGCATATGCATTACTCATTATCTTCTATAATTAGCTAATATGGCGGAACATAAATCTGGCACGAGTGATCTGTGGATTAATGCAGACATTACAGTCAATACGGGGAATTCAAGTGGAAATATATTAACAGGTAAAATGATTCTACTTCAGTTCAAGCATTCTGAGATTTGTTTTTTTACACTGAAGTGAAGAGGTCAATGTCAAAATCCATCAATCACATCCCGGTGTGTCCCCTCTGAAGATGTGAACTCAATGAACCTTACTGTTGACTGTCTAAGAAAAATGAAAGCCATGTTCTCTTTCTCTCTTTAGATAGATAGATGGATGGATATAGAAAGATACATACAGACATAGATGGATACATATATATATATCGGTGGATGAATGGATAGACGCACGGACGGATGGATGGCTATAGATAGATGCGAGAGATAGATACATGGACGGATAGATGGACAGCTGCATGGATATAGAAAGATACATATAGAGATAGATGGATAGATAGATATATGGGTGGATGGATGGACAGATAGATAGATAGATGAATAGATAGATAGATAGATGAATAGATAGATTAAATCCTGGAAAGGACTGTTGCATGTCCCTGCTGAAAGTGACCCATTTTTCATGTGTCTGGGCATCTATGTGTCACATCTGTCCTGTCGGCTGATTGGATGAGGGCTGTCCCAGGTGTTTCCAGGTCAGTGTGGTTCAGTGGGGACCAGTTCTATTTGTAGCCCCACTTTGCAGGAGCAGCAGTTAGGTTTAAGCCTGAGGGACAAGAGATATGGGCTCAGTTCTGGACCTATATGGAAATATGCAAAAGAGACCTATAAAGAATATCTCTCATACATCTGCCAATCACTTCTCACACATGCACACTCATTATTTCCTTGCTTCTATTGTTTGGGGCTGTCATGATATCAGCTGTCTAGATCAGCTGGTCTCTCTATCCAATAGCACAACACGATTGCATAGTTGGCATGTCATCTTGCTGCTGTCTCTCTTAAATATGATCGTCTCTCTACCTTCAGTACGTTCATGCTGCTGTTACACAACCCTCCACCTCCCCATCTACACCCAGTCTTCGCAGATTCATCAGCTCATCAGCCACCATCGCTCTTGCTGCTGCTGCTCAGGGCAGACGCCCCTCCATTACAAATGTCCCTGTAGAGTCCAAGCGCCAAAGACTCTGAAGTCCAACAGCAGGCTCGTGAAACTCAGATCAAAACAGTCGAGCCAGAACCAAGCCCCGCCCACCTGGGACAAGCCGACCGGTTGGGGTTGCGTCGCGTCTTTCCGTATATTTGCCGGATTTGGTGGATCTCCACCATCAAGACACATCTGCATTGGCTTCACTTTACCTCCTGATTGAAGCCTTTAGACCTGAGACTGGGGTTAATAAGAGCTTGAGGGATATTGGAGGATGACGATGACTATCTATTTTGAGTCAGTTTCCACTAATCTGTTATTCAGGAGCTCAGTTTGTGCATTCAGTGTTCGAGGCGATGGGAACATTTCACCAATCTCATCAGAGACACCTGGTTCAATATCCTATTGATGCTGCATTACTTAACTTACCGCGCACACCTAATTCTCTGCAGTAACCTCCTCATACACATCAACATCTCCCGCCGTTCCCCCTCTGCATATCCCCGAGGTTCAGATCTGTGCATGTTAGTGCATCCTAATCCTCTTATCCTGCAGCAAATGTACTTTATCACATCTGTGCATGTTAGCAATTAGAGCAGGTCGTGTCAAACTCTGCCAACAGGAGTGTCTGGGATTTAAAAGGGGGCTAATTAAGAGAACACTAAACAAACAAACTGCCCCTGGCCCAGCCAGTGTACCAGCTCAGCCCTTCAGCTCTCAACTGACTCATTTTCATAATCAGCATTAAAGAGGTGATGTGTGAGCAGAATACATCCGTCTTGGTGAAGTTCATTTGCAGCAAAACATGCCGACTAGTTGCAAAGGAGAGAGAAGAAGAGATCAGTCAGTTACAGGGGCGGCGGATGAAGTGGAGAATAAACATGACTGGTGGCAATGTTTCTAGATCAGAAGTTGGTTTTGTGAATGAATAGTTTCCCAAGAGATCACATGACATGCAAGGGTTTACAACAGTTTCCCAAAGGAAGCCTCTGCTTGCTCAAAGGGTAAGGTCGCACGTTTTTAAGTCAGTGGCAACGTTTACAAAATATTCTGTTTTTTTGCCCTTAATTCTGAAAAACACAATATTCCTAATAATCTGTTTACATGCAGCTGTTTGTATTCTGATTAACTTAACTAAAAACGACCCCATGCTGCATCCTCGCGAGCGGGGCCGGTGAATCCTACGCCAACGCCGTTCTCTGCTCGTTTATTACCTCAAAATATGGAAAAGTGGAACATCAGGAGCTTCTTGTGCTGTGGAGGACTTGTTGTTGTTGTGAACTCAGCCTCCCTCTCTCATTCCTTCAAACAGCTTCTCTAAAAGGTCGACGTTCAGATATTTGTTCATATCCAGAAACCTGTTGATATGCAAGTCCTTCATGATGTTCAACAGGAGGAGTGTTTCTCCTCCTTCTCTTCTGGACATCATCTCTACTCCAGCTCTACTAACTGTTGGCTAGTTGGTTTGTGTTCAACACACAGAGCTGCTGGTAAACAGGAGACTCTGATAGTGAATGAGATGTATACACGTCCAGAGAATGATCCTAATATATGTTGATTATTATCAACATATCACACAATTTAGTCAGGAAATGCTCCATTTGGAATAAGGCCTTATTCAGAATATCCAAACTGAATATGAATGTGCATGTCGGTAATAAGATAATACTCACATGCCCATACACATTGAAGCAACTTGTATTCACTTTCATGTCTTCTCCTGTTCACACTGGCCTCAAAGAAGCAATTTCAATGTAAGATGGGGAACAAAAAGCTTTGCTCTTTGTAAAAGATGCATTGAAGCGTTCAGCAGTCTGAGCTTTTTCAAGTCAAGTGGTTATCTTCTGTTTTCTCACTGAGCTTCACAAAAAAAGACTGGAAGGCACCCACTGGATTCATCCAAACCGTACGGCAGACATTCTCTTATTACTTTTGAACTCGTGTTTAGAAATCTGCTGTTGGTTGGTTATTGCTGAGCACTTGATTAGTTGAAGTTTTTAAAACATTAAAGGAGTTGCCATAGCAGTTTGGAGTCCTACACCTGTTTGTACGTGAAGCCTTTTTAACCTACAGCTCAACTAAATTGCTTTGGAATACAATTTAACTCAATGTAAAATTGCAAAGCAAATTTTATGCAAAAAGAGCTCTGATATCGGAATTTAATCGGTAACGACTATCAGATTTGAACTTTAAAAAACAAGTGGATGTCTGTCTGAGGTAAACTGTTGTATAGCCGAAAGCTAATGTAAGCTACTTTAATGAGTTTCCTTTTAGTGAAACGAGTTCCCTCTGGTAGACAGTTACAGTAAATGTTTCTAGGGCTTTTTTTGTGAAAGGCAAGGAGTGGATCTGGTCTGCGCTGCCTTTGTCAAGATTGAAAGGAGTAATAAAGTTCTCAGACTTGGTTCAGACTACGGAACCTCCATGTTATTGTACACTGGCGGTCCTCCAGTTCTGCAGAGTGAAGCCGATGCTGTAGTGCCTTAAAACCTGCATTCTGTCCACCAGGGGGCGACTCCTCTGGTTGTATAGAAGTCTATGAGAAAATGACTCTACTTCTCTCTTGATTTATTACCTCAGTAAACATTGTAAACATGAGTTTATGGTCTCAATCTCTAGTTTCAAGTCTTCTTCAATACAGCATGATGTTCATTTAGTACATTATGGTCCATTTAGAGTCAAACAGACCATAAAGCAGGGGATGCTTTAGGGCGGGGCTACACGGTGATTGACAGGTCTCTACCAGAGACTTATACGGCGTCTCTACGTCACTCCTCGGAATTCCAAATTTGTTCTTTTCCGTTCATCAGATGCAAAAAAAGCCAAGATGGCGTTTCCCACAAAACGTTAAAAATAAATATGTATGTGAATAAATAGCATGAAAAAAAACATACCGGGTTTGTAAAGGCCTAAAAAACTGAGGACAACTTCAAGTGAGGTGGATTGAGTTCATACCAAGAAGAGTTATCGAGCCAAAAACTGTTTTAAAATATCAATGTACTTGATTCATTGAGATGGGTAGGGTGAGAGAGAGAGAAAGTTGAATATACATTCTTTAACCTCGATCATTCTTTAGAAACAATAACTTAATTATGAATGTATTTCAAAAATCACAGTTGAGTAAAACCTCCATGTTTCTGCTCCACTGTACTGTACAGATGGTCCATCTCTCCTTCTATGACATCTGTTAACCCTCCTACTTACAGTAATGCACAATGACTGTTATGCATTGACCTTATTAGAGATTCAGCTCATTCATTTCTTCTCTCTAACTGACAGGCGGCCTCAGCTAATTTAACATCTGCTCTATAATTGATTACGTCCATTGTATAATTCAAAACTTTCTATAAACTTTAACATCCAATGTGAGCAGTGATGTAGTGAATATTATAACTCTCGATACGTTTTCCTTCTCCGGTCTTAAAGGAAATGGAATAGAAATGGTGTCAAGAAGGGTAATTTGTAGACACTTTGGCCTTTTTGTGTAAGTTTTGCTCGTAGAAAGACTGTAAATTAATGAGATGGACGAAAAGGCCAACACGGTCTCACGGCAGTTCGTGAAATATCATGAAATGCAATCTATTGTTTTCTTGTGCAGAGACACACGTTTCTTTTCATATCTTTCGGCACAACTTGTTTTTTCCGGTATGACATTACATTAATAACGAAAGTTAGGTTTAGTTTACAAATCCAACAGTTAGGTTTAGGCAGCAAAACAAACATTTAGGTTGAGGCAACTAAACCAACAGTTAGGTTGAGGCAACAAAACCAACAGTTGGGTTTAGGCAGCTCTGACTGTTGCTTAGTCACATGGATGCATTTAATGTCTCTCTCCTCCATGAATAAGGATCTTAACTGAGTTGGTATTATTTTCGTCCTGAGCGACATTAAAAAAACATAATTGTGTCCCTGTACACGAAACCAATAGATTGCATTTCGTGACACTGGGCTGTAAAGGCAACATGTGATTCAGACTGTAAAAAGCTCTTCCGTGGTAGCGTCCACCCAGCGGCAGAGTAATCTGGTAATGGAGAGTCCCAGGGCGGGGAGAGCTGGACTGTAGTCAAAGCAGATGAATCCATTCATAATGAGATATAATCTCAATTACTCCACAGCATATGTTCGATTTGCCGAGCCGCCGTCGTGTTCTTGCTGAAATATGCACTTCTGGTCCAAAACCAGAACAAGAGAGAGAGAGAGAGAGAGAGAGAGAGAGAGAGAGAGAGAGAGAGAGAGAGAGAGTGTGGTGCATTCAGGGGGCTCCTCTGAAGCCTTATTACCATAAATCATACAAGCATCAAAAAAGATTCAACACTGCCACCGAGCATCTTTGGAGTTTTTGCTGTTTGCTGATTCAGAGCTTCGCCACATTAGCTGTGTGATGGAGGAACACGAGAGATAATGCTGCCACGTAGAAGTCCACTGGAGGAGGCAACATACCCTCAGCATGAGCTATCAGAGATATCGACACGTTCAAAATCATTTTTTCTTATTTTGGTCATGAGTTATTGTCTTTTAAAGATTTTGGAACATCTTGTGTTGCTGCCGACAAAAAAAAGAAGCGATAAACAGAAGCGCTAAGAGTACTAGTCTCTAACATCCTAACGATACCCGTCCCTCATAGACACCTGAGCAGAGCTTTCATTCATAAAGAAAAATAAGATCTTGAATGGATCACTCTCAGTCAACAACACTCACATTCATCGTTTTCGTTTCATTTCTGTTACTTCAAAAGTCAGAAAAGAGTTTTCTTCACGAAGGTTGTTGATGGACGACGATCGTACGAATGACAGCGAGCCCAGCGATGCTTCCTGCGGCAGGCGGAGCCTAACGAGACCGTGTGATATGGAGTCATTGATCACCTCCGTCACACCGAGGCTAGAATCCACGGGGGGCTCATCCTCCATTCATTATGCCAATGATTAGGACGTGTCACGCAGCCTGAGATCCTCAACCACACGGATGGAAACTGATGATGGTGAAGACGGGGCGCTGATACTTCTCCGTCTTTCTCTCTTAAGACATTAAGACGCCCTGCACAAAAACACGGGCGGTCTATTTGCGGTTTATGTATTTTAGGAACTAAAATGGGCTGCAGACCATGAAACAGCTGTGTCTTGACCCGACAGACATCGGTGTGCGTGTGCGTTTGTGTGTCTGTCTATGCGCCTGTATCTTTGATTGCACGTGTCTGCATGCGTGTTTTCGCCCCGTCACACAGTAATTACAAAAATGCACCTGATCCACTTCCCTGTGTCATCAGCAGCACCAACAACCCCCCCTCTCCCTCCGTCGGCTCGCAGAGGAAACCTTTGATCTGCTTTTGCTGAGTTTGTCAACGCTATGACGCTCTGACCGCAGTGAGAGGACGATGAAGGTCAGCGGGTGTGTGATTACCGTCCTGGGCTAAGTGATTAGAACATTCAAAGTTGATTAATAATCGGTTGGTTTGCCCTTTTTGCAGCTGCAGAGCCGACACTCTCCTTCTGGGCAACTTCAAAGGTGTTCCCACACAATGCATCAGTGTGCAGCTCGGCTTTAAAGTAAAGGTTCAAACTGAATGTATTCCACTGAAGTTTGGAACACCTGCATGAGCCACTCCCACGTTGTTCAGTGTTACCATCTCCATCATGCGACCACTGCGGTCTTCTAAGACTGCTGTGCATCGTCTACTTGTCTTCTCAGGCCGCTGTGCATCGTCTACATGTCTTCTCAGTCTGCTGTGCATCATCTGCATGTCTTCTCAGGCCGCTGTGCATCGTCTACATGTCTTCTAAGACTGCTGTGCATCATCTGCATGTCTTCTCAGGCCGCTGTGCATCATCTGCATGTCTTCTCAGGCCGCTGTGCATCGTCTACATGTCTTCTAAGACTGCTGTGCATCATCTGCATGTCTTCTCAGTCTGCTGTGCATCATCTACATATCGTGTAAAACATTTTCCTCGACATCTTTGCTGTTGGCATCCGGTACTAGATTCTGCAGGTTTACTTGGAAACCCACAGAGAGATGGCCAGAAAGCAGCACGAGTGTACTTCCAAGATGTATATAAATATAAATATATGTGCTCTGAATTCCCACTTCATTGGGGATCGATAACAGGCGGCCCATCTGTTTACTCTGAGGCTGATTTCACTGGAGCTGTCATAGTTTGTTGATTCAGCGGATCTATTACGGTCCACAATGCCTGCGTGAGCTGAACTGCTGCGTCCCTCGTGTCCACACAGAACGCGTCGCTGCTTCCAGCCCTTCCTCCGCTTTTGCATTGACAAAATAAAAACAAAGTATCATTTTAAGTTCCATGTCCTGTCATGTGTAGCGCCTTTCTAGTCTTCCGACCACTCAAAGCACATTTCACGACATGTCATTTACACACATTCACACATTCCTGCAGCGGCTGCCATGCAAGGTGCCACCTGCCCATCAAGACTATCGCATCCACACTGCATCGAGGGGTTCAGTGTCATGCCCAAGGACACGTCGCTATAAACTGGAGGGGGTCTAAAGTGTCAATCAAAGGGGTCTTGGACCCCCCCTGAGACCCCCCATATTTTGCACGACAAATACAACTTATGTCAACCAAATATTTCTCAAGTTAAATAAGTCAATAATATGAGTCGACTCAACTGTAGCGAAATTTGTATCTGTGTTTTTTGCGTCTTAAAATGAGAGTTTGGCTGTTTTGACAACCCTAACAGATCATCTTAGTCCAAACCAGGACCCCTGAACCTGACCAAATCATAATCAGTCATGTCATATCACATTCATGTTTCAAATGTCATATAATGATTTTGAAAGGCAAGGAAAAATATTGTTGTCATGTCATGAAAAATGTCTCCAAGTGACATTTTTTAGAAGCAAATCTTATTGTTTACTTTGGAGGACTTTGGGATAAAACTGTGTTTTTCCAAACTTTAACTTTTTTAACGTTCTGTATTGAATGTAGATTCATGTGATGTAGTGAGCTGCAGTGGTGTTGGTAGACCAGGAGAGATCCTCCGCAATATGAACGCCCAGTATCTCCACCACACTGTCTCCGTGGATGTGAAGCGGGTCAGGGTCTGCAGAGGTCTGCAGACTAACTAATGGATATCTTCGCTGCTGGAGTTGAGGCTGCAGGTAATTACTAGGGCTGCACTGAGTAGTTTGAAGCTTCATTCATAACCTTGACATTCAAATTATTATTATTAATAACTTAGAGAAATATTGCATGCAGTAGTCGACCAGCTTCTCTTCGTCTCTCTCTGAAACACACGCAGCGAGCGACGTGACGCTGTGTCCTCGCCTCTCTAATTATCTCTTAAGTCCAAC
The DNA here is from genome assembly GCF_050575085.1 of Anarhichas minor. Lineage (NCBI taxonomy): Eukaryota > Metazoa > Chordata > Actinopteri > Perciformes > Anarhichadidae > Anarhichas > Anarhichas minor. Next base: position 19,102,331 of record NW_027466449.1, read on the forward strand.
AGTCAACGTTTATTGAAGAAAGATGTCATAATTATCAACATTCATAACATGTTTTTATCTCATTAAATGTTCTGCTTCAATCCATATTTGTTGGCGTTTAGCCTTTCAAAAACTACAGTTTTACTTGTGGACATAAACAGTTTACTCTGCTGTATTAACGGGGCGGTCGAGCAGCAATCTAACAGCACCATCAACAACAGAGAACAGAATGAATATATATGTATATAAATATACATAACAGGTGTTAAATAATAGAATCCTGGCCAACCAATATGGTGTTGAGCGATTATCTCGTCATATTTCCCAAAACAAGTATTCACCGCAACTTAAATCCGTTGTACTTTGTGCAATGACGATACAGGGAACGCTCTTCTATTATTTAAAAAAGAATGATAAGATACAAATAGATTTCTATTATCGACTCCCTTTTGCTTTCTCAGGCGTATTCATCTAAATAATCTCTACTTTCAAGGAGCTGAAACTAGTATTTCACAAGAATAAAAACCAAGATGAGGGAAAGCTCTTGTGTTTCATCTGGTGGGCCGATCTCAGAGTCCTGACCCTCAGATTGGGAACCACAGGTTCTACTAGCAGCGCTGCACTATATGTCATTATAAAATATAGTCTTCTGGTCTAACTGTGGTCTGATGAGGTTCCTCTGCTTGTGTCTAATCAGCTAATAAATGTGACCTATCAGCTGCTCCTGCTGGCATGGAAACACATTTAATGTTGACCTATATGTGATCTGGGAGAAGTAGTTTCACATTCTGTCCTCGCAATCACAGTAATGATAAGACGTGCAAATCAGAGCTAAACACATCGTCATACTCAAGGTAAGGTGAGGTTATGTTGCTCTGTGTGTGTGTGTGTGTGTGTGTGTGTGTGTGTGTGTGTGTGTGTGTGTGTGTGATTGTATTTATTGATGTGTTCAGGAATATCCAACACAGTCTTACACCAGTTTTTTGTGTCCCTTGGAACAATTTTGTTTTTGGGACAACTTTATGTTAAAATTTTAAAAAGTTAGGTTTAGGCAACAAAGCCACTTAGTTGGGTTGAGGATAAACATCATGGCTGGTCTTAAAATAACTACGTACAGTTAGATTTAGGCAACAAAACCACCTAATTTGGTTTTAAAAACTTGTCACGAACCAAAAACGTTCCAGTCTTCTGGTTGAAAGTGCTGTTTGTTGGAAGCATCCTCCCCTCCCGCTCACCAAAAGTCGTCTTTGGAAATCATAAAGTACGTCACTTGCTCTGACTGTTGCTCAGTCAGCATTTAATGCTCAGGAAGCATTTAATTCATGTGTCCACCACGAATAATGCTCCTCATTGACTTTCTATTGGCATTATTTTCACCCTGATGGACAGACGATTCATATCCGTGTACGCAGAACCAATAGGTCGCGGTTCTATTTCACTATTTCACAAACTGGTCCTGGTCTTCCTGCTACACCTTTCGCCTGCTTCCTCTCCTGCCGCCATTTCCTCCCCTTGTTCCTTGAGTTTATTTAATCTTTTTTCCCCTTTTTTAAATTCACGATTCCCTCAGTCTTCCTCCCAGGCGGTGATATATTTATCCTGCACGTCAGCGGGCTCTCTCAGCTTGATCCGCTTCCCAAACACCTCTCCACTATCGTCCTCTCTATTCTTCCCTCTCCCGCATCGTCTCGCCCTCAACTCTCCTCTCCGCCTTCGTTCACCTTAAGCTGCAGTTAGTGATGAATGAGACCGGCCTTCCTCGGGCTCAGACCCGGGTCGCTCTGTGGGATAACCCTGCTTCTTTATTCATGGGCTGCATCAACACCAGCCCTCCGTGTCTCCAGAGACCCATCAGTCTCATGACACCACGTTCTCCTCACAGCAGGTCCTCCCCAATTTCTTCTTCTGTCAACGCAGCTCATAGCATTTCTAGCAACTACTCGATGAGCTATTTTTGTTCAATTTACCCCACACACACTTTTCCCAACATAAAGGCTTATTCATGACGGTGATGCCTTCCCTTCCTTCCTTCCTGATTGGTTGTTGCGGTGAAGACTATTCGCATTAAATGTGTGATTCTTGGTTCAGCAACCAATCTGTGAATATTAGCATTCCCACAATAAGAGAAGTAGACATCGAAATACGGTTATGTAGAGGATTAAACACATCACGGGCCTGAAAAATCCACATTCATTCATTCAGACTGTTTTGCATTTCACACATACCGTCACATTTGAACATTCTCCTAAGTCACACGATGAAGTGTTAAAATCCTTCCTCATCTGAAGGATTATTATTTAGGAGCACCAAACATTTCAGGAAGCTTTTAGATATCGTCATCCTGACCTCGTAGCAAATCCAGTCTTCCCGTCCAAGCAGCCATTCCCTGGAAAATTACACGACAATCACAGAGCGATAACTGCCAGGCCGCTCTTTCAGTGGAGGAGCGTGAGGAGATCTGAGCACTGGTTTGACTTGAAATGGGTTCACCGGACATGAGGGAAGTGGCTGCTATCAGGGACGTGGTGCCCTCCTTTCAGCGAGCGAGCCGACGGGTCTAATCTGCAGCGTGACAATGAGAGAGAGAGCAGAGTTCCTGTCGTGCTCATGCATCAGTGTTCGTCTTTGTACATCCAGGCTCACAGCTAATGCAGCCTTCTCTACATTGACTTTAACGTTATTTTAAAAAAATGGGTCAGAATCTCAAGCATTGCCAGTGGCGTCATGACTCCGGTCAACTCGGTCTCACTCCCACCTCGTCAGATACTTACCCTTCGTCGGTGGTCTTCAGCGTCTGTATGCGACGCGGTGTAAACCCACTTACGTCATCATTACGCTCAGAGCAACAGGACGAAGGGCTTCGTGTCCCATGTGAAACTAAAAGTCAACGTTGACTTGTTTTTTCCGCGGCAGCCACCAACGTATCCTCATTCTCAAGTTACTCCTGTTTTTTCGTGCGTTTTCCCACGAAAGTCCAGCAACAAAATAAACGTCCATCTTTACAGGAAGCTCATTTAGGTTTAGGGAACAAAACTACTTCAGGAAAACATCGTCGTTTGGGTTAAAATAATAAGTGCAAATGTTACATGACAAAAACATAAACGTTGACTTTTCGTCATGGATGAACGGTCCGTCGGTGCATCGGTATTAGACGCAGAGAGTCTGTATTTGATGAGTTGGAAGTGAAAATGTGCTGTGAGTGCTCCTCCACACACACATCCCCCATATGCACACAAACACAACATTGAAACAGATTGCATCATGCTTGTGTGTGTTGTGTGTGAATATTGATACACTCCTGTGGTCTTATACGGCGAAGGCGTGATGAATGCGGCTCGTTGGGTTCAGAGGAGGAATGAAAGAGGAAGCAGACGGACAGAGGAGAGGAGGAGGGAGGATGCTGCTCTGCTCCCTTCAAAGCGCTGAGCCACATTGATCACTCCGTTCTCCTTCTCACATGAATATTGAGCATCAGTCACGGTTCATCAACAAAGAGGCCGAACGCTCCGCAATTATGCAGTAAGAGACGTGCGGATGTCATCAGAGTGTAAGTACAGAGCAAGAAGTCTTCTGGTAGCTGGAAACACAAACTTTTCAATTCGATTATTACGTTTAATATCACAGTAATTGTTGTGTTTGTACGAGCAGCTTAATATCAGTATTAGGTGTCGTTTACGTGCCACGTTCTTGTGTGCCCCTCAAATCCTTGATAACGTAGATGCACGCTCCAGTTCAACTTTTGGAACGCTGCAGCGAGCACGGTGTGTCATGTGACGAGAAACAACCAATCACAACAGGCAGACATCTTTTCTTTCTCTTCCGTAAACATTGGTCTCCGGTAAATATGTGTAAAAGTTTTAGTGCTCTCTACGTCAGTCCTCCTCAGTCCAAATATCATCACTTCCTGTTCACTGGTTGCAAAAAGCCAAGATGGCGACGGACACATCGTGGAACTCGAGGCTTCAAAACGGAGGTTCACACACCGATGGGTGACGTCATGATGACCTCGTCCGCTTCTTTTATACAATCTATGGTTGTCACCAGAACGACAAAACAACCATTTTCTTTTAGTTAAATGAACACGAAAAACAGTTAAATGTCCGTTCTGTTCCCATTCTATGTCTGTGAAAAACGTACCAACGTTCCATCCGACTGTCTGATACAGACTGCAGTGATGTGTGCAGACACAAGCAAAAATCAGAGACAAGTTGCTACGCAGCGTGATGCACTGAGTCTAACATCTTCAAATGAGATGAATGTGCATGCATGTACAACATACAACATGTTTGATGCATACAAACAGTTCAGTATGTCAGCAGCAACGAGGATCTCTTACATGTTGAATCTCCACTATTCTACACACGGTTCCTGCAGTGATACGTTGAAGCTTGACAGCCTCAATTTAAATGAATCAACACAGAATGAGCTCTCAGCCCGGCCACTCGACAGATGAACACACACAGCAGGAGTAACGCCGCCTGGATTCACTTATATCCGGGGGAGAGTCTGGGTTCTGTTCTCCTGTCGGACTACCTTTCATATCATCTGCAATATTTATCACCCAAACAAACTGCTTCTTCGGAAGTCTTTACTCACGTCCCAAAAGGTTTCATTTGTATTCCTCCCGGGGGAACACGTGACTACTTTAAAGGGTGCTCAGCTGCTCCTGGCATCAAACGGCATCTTGTTACACAATTCATGCGCCCTGGATCGACTCACTAACTCATAAAGGCTCATAAACTTGATCTTATTCTTCGGTTTCAACCTCATCATCATCTTCCACCCCCTGTCTCGTCCGTCTCTTTTAAGCCTATGTTGCTTTTAAGCATCGGCTATCCACGCCGGGCAACGCTGGTATCATTTATTAAAAAGGCTGCCATATCCAAAGCTGAATGCATGCATAATGAATGAGTCTTATCATAAAGAGTCACAGCGCAGGTCGGCTTCTCCCACAGAGAGCTGGGATTGTTCTGCCCGAGAGGAAGCTGGAGTATCTCAGCCAGTCGGAGGAACGTCTCTCTCTGAGTCATATTTACATCTCTTGCTTGACCCCTTGGATCATTCCTGTATCTGTTATTCATCCCTGCTGTCGCATCAATGTTTTATCGAGGCGTCGCGGTTTTATCTTTTCAAAGACCTGCACTCTTCGCCGGGCTCTCGAGTGCAAACACAGAAGAATGCGCGTTGATCA
>NW_027466449.1:19112500-19190000 GCF_050575085.1 Anarhichas minor
TTTGAAGAGCAGATATTTCATTCCTTAGCAAGGCCCCGTAATGTAGTCTGTGTGTGTGTGTGTGTGTGTGTGTGTGTGTGTGTGTGTGTGTGTGTGTGTGTGTGTGTGTGTTGGCTGTGATTCTTCAGCTCTGAAAAAGGAATGCTGAAAGCCCGATGTGTGGATGTGTTGGCGGTCCAGATGAGCCAAATGCAGCTTTGACTGAGGGCTCTTTTGAATCACCATCATCCGTTGGGACGCAACTCTTCAAAAGCTTCTCTGAGAGAAACACTCCAACGAGGAGCTACTTGGAACAAATACGTGCCCATTCATATACTGTGGCTGTGAATGAGGGGCATATAAAAACAGCTCTTCGTAACTTAAGAAAAGGAAATATTCAATTTATGAATATTTACCATACTATGTGGGCGTGGCAGTGCAGCCCACAATATATGACTGAGCGGAGGCGTATGCACATCCAGCTAGTTTGCCAAGAAGAAGAAGAAGATGATGATATAAGAGATTGAGAGGAGATCCATCATTACGCACCTTTAAAAGAAACAGAAAGAAAGCCAAATGGTGTTGAACTCCTGGTAAACAACGTTATGAGGCTTTACCGCTGCCAACAGGAATGGAGTCCCACTTCTTTGCTTAATTATTAATAAAGTAGAAAAATACTGTTGGAGTGGAAGTAACTATTCACCGGTTCGGGAAATGTGCATGCATGGAACCCCAGACCTCTGCACAACCTGTACAAGTCTGCAGCTGTCCATGGAAAGTATGAAAGTACGTCATTGTGGATATCACGTTCTGAGTGAGAATGCCCCCCCCAGGCATCATTCTGTTTCCAGTTTTTACACCTTGCACTTTGGTGTAAACACCAGGAATAAGGCAGGAGGGTATGCTGACCATTGCCCAAGGGCCCCCCTGCAACCAGACCACAGATGACATCTAGGTGTGATTTCAAAGTGCAGTGAGGAGCATTCAACCTCCTTCAGGAGCACGAGGGTCACTTTGCAGACAAAACACAGGTTTTCCATTACACTGCTGGAGTCGCCTGCAGTGGGATATTAGGGGAGAGGGGAGTCCTATCTGTCACATTCGCAGTCTGGACCAGGTCTCACAACACTCAGCTGGCCCAATACTGTCAGCCATCAGAGACGAATTGAACCAAACAAAATTATTGTGGGAAAGAGGTCTGCAATAGGGAATAATGCATGAAGAAATTACCTCAGATTTTTTTGTTTTCAATGAAGAAAGAAATGTTTGGAGAGACCAAACAAAAGTCTCACAAGAATGAAACTCAATTCAGCCTACGGGCTTTGTTATGCTAGAAGAGTAATTTGTACGATGTGTCCTTTGACCACATCAGAAGGAAAAAGTGTTTAAAGTTGTTCAGAAAGGCCACTCGAACTCCAAAGGTCGGCCGAGACATTATAGTCCTTTAAATATAGGAATAAAGGAGCATGTTTTCAAACAGATGCAGAATATCAGCCCTTATGCCAGGAAAACAAATGTTGGCATTATATGTTCCTATACGTTGAATATAGAGGTTTTTGCATTCAGTCTGGAGCTAGTGACGTAGTATCCGGACCTAGTGACGTAATATCCGGAGCTAGTGATGTAGTATCCGAAGCTAGTGACGTAATATCCGGAGCTAGTGACGTAGTATCCGGAGCTAGTGACATTATCCGGAGCTAGTGACGTTATCCGGAGCTAGTGACGTAGTATCCGGAGCTAGTGACGTTATCCGGAGCTAGTGACGTAGTATCCGGAGCTAGTGACGTAGTATCTGGAGCTAGTGACGTAGTATCCGGAGCTAGTGACGTAATATCCGGAGCTAGTGACGTAGTATCCGGAGCTAGTGACATAGTATCTGAAGCTAGTGACGTAGTATCCGGAGCTAGTGACGTAATATCCGGAGCTAGTGACGTAATATCCGGAGCTAGTGACATAGTATCTGAAGCTAGTGACGTAGTATTCGGAGCTAGTGATGTAGTATCTGGAGCTAGTGACATAGTATCTGAAGCTAGTGACGTAGTATCCGGAGCTAGTGATGTAGTATCTGGAGCGTTTGTTAAAGTTTTGTCCAATAATAATGAGTTTAACAAAGAAAGTCCAAACAGGACAGCATGTATTAAACAAACACAGGACTTTCACCCAGCAACCGCTTTTTATGTAACGTTATGTTTTGTTATGAAACGTGAAGTAAGAAAGTCCCTGAGGGTGCTTGTTTTCATTTACAGTGGTCACGTTGTTATGGTTGTTACGATACATTGTTAGGTTGCGTTATCAAGTTATGTTGTCGCCTTACGCTGCCACGTTACGCTGCCACGTTATGCGTTGACACGTTGTGTTACGTTGTTGCATTACGTTGTTGCATTGTTATGTTACGTTGTTTAGTGGCATTGTGACGTTGCTTTGTTGCGTTAGTTCATTGCATTTTGTTGTGTTTTGCTTTACTTTGTTGCATACCGTTGTTGCGTTACTTTGTTGCGTTTTGTTGTGGCATTGTCACGTTGCGTTATTACGTCATGTTGTCAAGTTACGTTGTTAGGCATGAAATGGAAAAACTGAATAATTGATGGCGAGTAATTCATTTACAAATTGTGTTTTTGTGGGTTAATTATTCCTTTGTGTACGTGTTTTGCAGCACAGAGGGTCATTTGAGATTGAAATTGGAAGATGATGTCATGCAGTAAAGACAATCCCCTCCTCCACCCACTATTCTCTGAGACGGGTGTTGTCAGGTTTGAGCCGTGCAGCCACACACAGAACAGAAGAGGATGAGAAACAGTGACGGTGAGAAAAGACCATTCATTTGTCCATTCATCTAAATGTTTCAGAGCTCTGGACCGGACCACAACAATCGTTCACTAAGCGTTCCTGATCTCACTGTGCGACCAACAGCCACTGTTTGTCTTGCTCAAATGTTTTCTGAAGTTGACTCAACCTTTTGTGAGAAAAAAACCCGCCTTTGTCCCAACCGCGCTGAGTGACTTTGTACAATGTGTACAGTGTCCGTGTGTGTAACATGAAGCCAAGCTGAGAGGCAAACATGGCCGACTGATCCAGCACTCAGCCGGGGATTGCCTTCTCTTTTCTTTTTTTGTTTCCATCTCATCAATCCTACCATGCCTCTGTTGCACCACCCTTTCATCCCTTCTCTTCATCCCCATCCAGCCGAAAAATAGAGAGATAGGTACTTGCCCAAATAATCAAACGGCTCATGAGATTTTGCACTGGCAAATTAGTCTGGATCCGTTACAACAGCCGCAAAGTGACATTGGTTTGACTTTCGAAAAAAGGGGAGTGAAATTGTTCCACGCTCTCTTCAGTGTCTTTACTGAATTAGATACGCACCACAACATGACTGATTATCATAACACATAACTCTTGATTTTTAATATATGGAGCATAATTATACAGCAGATCAGAACCGGACGTGTTTTCATAACATGTCTGGTCCTTTTCTCTTCAGAGTTGATAATTAGCCCTCTCTTTAATGTTCTCGGCTCTTTGTCAGTGACCACAGCGAGGGAAGGATCAGGGTGACACATAATGCATGCTAATGGTAACCAGTTTTATCATTTGGGAGATTATGAATTCACAAGAAATTGTGTGGGTGTGTGTATATACTGTATGTGTGTGTTTGTGTGGTCCTGGTCTGTTTTGATAGTTCCACTATTGTCAACTAAAGCTAGGGAAGGGCCTAAAGGCAAGCTGAACCCACAACAAATTGACCACAAGTCACATCAGTAGGAAAGGAAAACATACTGAATGACTAATGATGAGAAAATACAGAGACAATGCACAAGGCTATAGGTTGGCTATGAATATAGTCGCGTCATTACAAAAACTAAGTAGTTTTGTTGCCTGAACCTAACTAAGTAGTTTTGTTGCCTGAACTTAACTAAGTAGGGTTGTTGCCTGAACTTAACTAAGTCGTTTTGTTGCCTGAACCTAACTAAGTAGTGTTGTTGCCTGAACTTAACTAAGTAGGGTTGTTGCCTGAACTTAACTAAGTAGTTTTGTTGCCTGAACCTAACTAAGTAGTGTTGTTGCCTGAACTTAACTAAGTAGGGTTGTTGCCTGAACTTAACTAAGTAGTTTTGTTGCCTGAACCTAACTAAGTAATTCTGTTGCCTGAACCTAACTAAGTAGTTTTGTTGCCTGAACTTAACTAAGTAGTTTTGTTGCCTGAACCTAACTAAGTAGTGTTGTTGCCTGAACTTAACTAAGTAGTTCTGTTGCCTGAACCTAACTAAGTAGTTTTGTTGCCTGAACTTAACTAAGTAGTTTTGTTGCCTGAACCTAACTAAGTAGTGTTGTTGCCTGAAGTTAACTAAGTAGTTCTGTTGCCTGAACCTAACTAAGTAGTTTTGTTGCCTGAACTTAACTAAGTAGTTTTATTGCCTGAACATAACTAAGTAGCTTTATTGCCTGAACCTAACTAAGTAGTGTTGTTGCCTGAACCTAACTAAGTAGATCTGTTGCCTGAACCTAACTAAGTAGTTTTGTTGCCTGAACTTAACTAAGTAGTTTTGTTGCCTGAACCTAACTAAGTAGTTTTGTTGCCTGAACCTAACTAAGTAGTTTTATTGCCTGAACCTAACTAAGTAGTTTCCTGTGAAGACTGACGTTTATTTTGAAAAGACTGTTGTCATATAATGAGCTGCAATTGACACGTGTTGCTCGACTTGAATGCATAACTTTGAGTAAGATATCATACGAACTGTTGTTTGAGGATACGTTGACTTCTTATATACAGTCTATGGTCCTGACACCTAAATTGTACTCATAATCAGCTCAACAATCGTAATGTACGTCTCAGGATGAGCAGCTGAGCAGCTGCCTGTCATGTCTATAAAAGCACCAATAAACGCTGCTGTAGAAAATGGACAGAACACTAGCATCAAAGTGAATTGGGGCTGTATACAGTTCCTGTGGTACTTCCCTTGGTTCCCAAATATAAATGTGTATGTTTCCGTTGAGTCTTGAAGCTGATTACTGTAGTGCAGAAGGCAGAATGCAGCAATCAGAGCAGACAAACCAACCATACGGTTTAAGTGGTAAAGAGAAATCAGCAAGCGTTAACTCCAAAGTTCTGCTCCACGCTCCTCAACACTGCCCTTCCCTCTCCATATGCTGCAACAACCTATTAGATACACAAACAACACCACACGCATGCCGACAACTGATGGTTTTTTGGTGTAAAGTGGATGTCAATATTTTCCCTGTTGACTATCAGCCATTTTCTTTTTATTCCATCTATTTCTGGACTTCACTCAAGAGAATAAGCTTTCACCTTCAAAAACCAATCAGTTGAACATACTGCAGGTATGTGTCAAGTGAGCCGCGACTGCGATGTGTTAGTGTGTGATTCAGTCAATCAACATGTGCCGTAGTCATCATCATCATCACCTTTCCTGTCACCACGATTCTCACCTTCATTATCGCCTCTCCGTGATTCATTACGTCATTATCTGTCGTACCGTACTGGGCCCCTCTGATTGAGATTCATGACCAGGGAAGTAAATGATTATGACTCCATTACACCGGAGATCGACCGCAGGTACATGTGACACCGACTTTCCACCTGTTCTTCGTACGAGTCCACATGAATGGACGGGCCCACTTCCGGTCTGAACCAGATGTTCCTCGGCTGTCATTCGGAGGCAGATGGTGTCTGGATTTGCGATCGCATTTTGAGAATTCCTGTTCATGGATTTGTGAGCATTTGCAACACGAGGTTGCAAAGTCAGGGAATGAATGTGACCAACACCACCAGAGGGCTCCAGCAATGCAGAGGTTGCGATATTAGCTCATGAGAAAGAAATATAACTTTTATTTTCATAATCAACACTTGCAAATGACAAGTTGGTAAAATGTAAACTATTCTTTGGTGATTCATTTTTACCTCCTTACTTCAGATTTAAATAAACTTTTTTTCTTTTTACAAAATGTACCAAAACACTGGCAACGAAAAATATCTTGTGTAGATGATAATGACAATACATTTAGAAATGTAAATACCCTCCAAACTAAAAATACATCTGGTTCATATTGCAAACAAACACTTTTACTAAGCGTGTTTACTAGATATCTAGTCATGGCTGATCTGTGGAGGGAACCATAAAGTGGATCTTTGGATGGAGAATTCATCAACAGTTACTCATTGATTTGGGTTTCACTCAAACAAATTGCACCCAAATTTAAACCATTGACTGGACTGAAGACAAATGAACTAAAACGAAAATGAACTTAATAAACAAAACATTTTAAATTATCTTTGCTTTATTCTGCTTTCCCAAAACGCAAAACATTCAAGACAAACTTCCACTGAAAGCACATTTCAACACACGATGCGGATGTATCATTTACCACCCGTTCTTCAGATCATAAAATGAGATAATCCTATTGATTTAGCATCTTAATAAATGAATAAAATAAAATACTAGTTTCTAATGTAGTCCATAAGAGATAAAGTCTTTGTATTTCCCCTCATTTAGCTTGTAGACGGATTGTTTTTGTACTTGCATTACTGTAATAAGATCCATAGTCTTTCACAATATCTATGTAAATATGTTCTTCTGTGTGATTAATCTGATTACACTGCACACATCTCAAGCATCTGTATGCGTAAAGAGATGCAAAGATAGCTGAGCTTTCCCTGGCTGAAGTGATCGGCAGTGGAACCTGGAAATGTTCCTTATATCCTCATCTTCCCCTCACTCACTACGCCACCACAGATCCTTACTCCTCTTCCAGACAGTGCCCCCCCGTTCATTATTTATCTGGTCAGGTTCCTCCATATTGGTGCCAACCAACAGTTTCTCTTTGACTTTTGACAGTGGTCTTCCCTCCGGGTGCTGAGCAATGGGCAGCCTCTTACAGCAGCTCTCTCTCCACTATTTCTTGTTTTGAACTTTCTGTATACTTCACACTACACTGGGATTTTTGTTTACTTGTCGAAAGCTTTACTTGCTCCTGTAGAGAACCTCATTTCCTGCAATGACAACTTATTCGAGGGTAGCTTTGTGTTGATGCGACGCAGTGCGACCGCTGCTGTCTATTCCCATGAGCGATGCTTTGAATGTCTCGGTGCTGAGCCTGGGTCTCCAGGGGTAAAAGGAACAGCTGGGAAAAGCACAGCCTGCTGGACTCTTTCTGCTCGAGGCACCAGCTCCATTCAAACAACTTTGACTGCTCCCTGAAGCTGTGACTCGCTGTCTTTGATTAATATGGCCTACGGGGCCAGTGACAGAGGTGAGACTTTGGGATTCTTTTGGAAGACATCTGCAAAGTCAAATTAACATAATTGACATGATACAACATGTGTAAAAGAAAAACTTTGTGCATGTGGAAAACCCAAAGTCTGGTGAGTCCAGTCTCCAGCGTGGCAGCAGAGTGAGGGTTCAGCCTTCAGAACTCAATTATGGCCAAGAGAAGTCGTCTGTTGTGATAAATTGCCACAACACGTCTGCGAGGCAAATATGGAAAAAAATCAATGTTCACTGATGACAAAAAAGTGTATTGGATTAGACTCACAGACTCTGCCTTTAAATACGCATTAAGGCTATGTCTTATTATAATAAAAACATATTAAAGTGACTGTTAATAATAGATTATGACAGAATTTTTACAACCCTGTCCGTCAAAATGATAGACGAAGAAAACATTTGATGCAACCCCTGAGGTGGACGCCTCTCCGTCAGTTAGCTGTTCATTTTGCTGCACCGTCAGCAAAGATGACTAACAAAATAAGGCGGGTCTGTCCTAACCTCTGAAAGACAAAACCTCTTTTTAATCTTACAGCTTTGACGTTGCCTCTCGCAGCTAAACTCGTGTCACGACCTCATCCGCTGTCTAAATATAGACGACTACAGCCTCCACCTCCCTTGACATTCAACAGCTCCGCCACCACTTTCCCGAGGCGTCATTCTCATTTTTGTGTTGCTCCTCATTGGCCCAGGAAGGGAAGAGACAACACATTTCCCTGACTGTTAAAAAGGTTGTTCAGGATCTATAGGGCCTGTTCTTGTCACTCTGACAGATTCATGTAGCTGCCTAACCGGCTCTGTTGGTGTCCACAATGTACCTCTTCTGTCTTTAGAGGAGACTGTCCTCTCAGGAAAAAGCATCTGAATCAGTCATAAAAGCCATCCTGAACTCATCCCTACTTCTTATAGTTTGCCGCTTGGGCAGAAGCCCCTGGTGTTTTGCGTAGTATCTTGACGTAAAAGATGTGAATGCGGTTAACTTTGTGAAACGGTCGCAGTTGACATTGTGAAACGGTTGCGTTAACATTGTGAAGCGGTTGTGGTCAAGTTTGTGAAACGGTTGCGGTTAACGTTGTGATGCCATTGCGGTTAACGTAGTGAAACGGTTGCAGTTAACGTTGTGAAACGGTTGTGGTCAAGTTTGTGAAACGGTTGCGGTTAACGTTGTGATGCCGTTGCGGTTAACGTAGTGAAACGGTTGCGGTCAACGTTGTGAAACGGTTGTGGTCAAGTTTGTGAAACGGTTGCGGTTAACGTTGTGAAGCGGTTGCGGTTAACGTTGTGATGCTGTTGCGGTTAACGTTGTGAAACGGTTGCGGTTAACGTTGTGAAGCGCTTGTGGTTAACGTTGTGATGCTGTTGCGGTTAACGTAGTGAAACGGTTGCGGTTAACATTGTGAAACGGTTGTGGTCAAGTTTGTGAAACGGTTGCGGTTAACGTTGTGATGCCGTTGCGGTTAACGTAGTGAAGTGGTTGCGGTTAACGTTGTGATGCTGTTGCGGTTAACGGTTGTGAAACGGTTGCGGTTAACGTTGTGAAGCGGTTGTGGTTAACATTGTGATGCTGTTGCGGTTAATGTAGTGAAACGGTTGCGGTTAACATTGTGAAACAGTTGCGGTTAACGTTGTGAAACAGTTGCGGTTAACGTTGTGAAACGGTTGCGGTTAACGTTGTGAAGCGGTTGCGGTTAGTTAACTTTGTGAAATGGTTGCGGTTGGTTAACGTTGAGAAACGGTTGCAGTTGTGAAACTTTGTGAATCGCTTCTATCTCTTGTTCTAGAGGGCAATTGCAAACAAAACGATGAGTCAAATCTATTTCTCGTACTACAATATGTAATAATCATCACCAGATACTCATCACTGACGTTATTACAGTGAGTGGGATGCGTGTGGAGTTGATCTCCAGCTGCGTCTCCCCTCAGCGTTGCATCTGCTCAACACGTCTGGGTTTATCTCCCTGGTGAGCTCAACAGATGGTTTACACTTGTGCTGTCTCAGTGTTTCAACGCTGGACACTGACTGAGACTGAGAGCGCTCGCTGCATTAGTCATGGCTGTGAACCCGGTGCTAAGTACTGACAGGCATAACATGAGGTTAGTATTAATGGATGAAGGAGGCTCTGCCCCCGACTGACTTGTTTGTATGCACGGTGGCAGGTAATCAGATCTGTGTCGGGCCGGTTTCAGCCTGATCTTCATGCAGCAGATCCAGTGGAGTCGAATTGTGTGTTTTTATGAGAGAAAAAAAAACACTTTAAATAATCATTTTTGATGATTTACTGACTTCAGAGTGGCTGAAATGATTTTTGGAACGGTGGCAAATATATATATATATATTTATATATAAATAATTTATGATCCGCTGCACCTCTTACAGCCACAGACTCATTGGCGTTTTCAGTCTAAAATGGTGGCAGCGCTGCCGCGGCGCCATTTCTCTCTGATGTAGCTCTGTTGAGCTGACTCAGTAAATGTTTGAAAATTTAACTGCAGCCATGCAACTAGTTGAGTTTTTAACCTCTTAAGCACTAGCCCTATTTTTAGGCCTCTGCTCGAAAATTGCATACCCATACTGCAGAAGGAGGTGTCTAATCTTTTCTCTTAGTTCAAAAAAGTACTAAATTCGATTTTTTGAACTAAGAGAAAAGAGTAGACACCTCCTTCTGTGATCATAGCATGTTTATATAATAGACAGAGTTATAATGGAAAAATGTGTTTAAGCAGCACTTTAGATATCCTGTATATGAAACAATCAAGATGATTGTTTTAAGTCGGTCTTTGTCATTTACTGTGTTACAAAGAATGGCTTCTGATTGGGTCAACAGTGTAACTGATAATCCTTTATCTGCTGCCTTGGTGAATATATCAGAGTGGGAATAATACGTCAAAGACATTACTGTGGCCAAATGTGCAGTTTACAGTCTGCATCCTTTGGTTTGATTAAGTCACAGAGCTAATGTTTCTCCCGTCATCTGTCATCTTTCCCTTCAATAATTTAGTGCGGTCAGATTAGAATGTATGTGTTGGCCGTGAATTAAACATGAGCCGTAATTTGTGCAGGAAATGGAACCTGATTTGCTGAGGAACATGGTGACATCCAAAATGTACGACTAAATGACTCACCAAAGCTGATTTGAGAAATAGCTGCAAAGAAAAAAAGAGAAACCACATGAAATATGCATGGTGGGAGAGATATTATTAGATCCACAGATGTTCCATTCAGTCTACACAAAGGTAACCCACAGTAACCACCGGAGAACCAGCGCACACACACCGGAGAACCAGCACTCACACACCGGCCGGTGGAGACACTGCAGGAATATGAACGCTGACGGGATAGCACGGTGTGTTTCTTAAAAAGAAATCATCTGTGGTTCTTTAAACTTGTATGTTTGATGTAACAATGCCCCGACAGCTCCACTCACTTGTGGATTCCCTGTTTCTTTAGGGAGGCGAGTGCAGCTGTTGAAAAGGTAATTTTTTCAAATCTTTCCGATGAAAGAGAGAGAGCAGCTTTAAACTGCAGCGTGGAAGGTTTTCAATCACAGCGTGAAAGCTCCTCTCGTTCACGCTGATCGTAATCTTTGCACCGGGATCGAGTGAAGCGGGCAGTTTGTGTCAGACTGTCGTAGAGCCTAAAGCTGCTGAAAGATGTTCTGTTGAGTTTCCTTTTAGTCAAAAGCTCTGAGTGTGTCTAGGTCTTTTATTGTGAAAGGTAATAAAACAATAAGTGGATCTGGTCTGTGCTGCCTTCATCAAGGTTGAAAGGAATAATAAAGTTTGAGGACTTGGTTCAGACTGCGGAGGCTCGTCGTACAATATAGTTTACGTACGACGTGATTGGTTGATGCATTTATTAGCAAAAACTCGGAAAGATCAGCCTCGCTCCTGAAACAATTGACTGTGTAATAGTCAGACAAAGAAATTAGTTTAAAGAATTATGTTGACGTGCAAAATAATCACATAAACAAACCTGCCCCTGGTCTGTGAAGGCCTTAACTCCTCTCCTCGTGTCAAACCAAAGACTGGAGGTCCATACGTTAGATTATCACCTGAAACAACAGAAGAGTTCGATGTATTCAAATCTTTGAAGTCTGACGAGCGTCAACATCGAGCAATCCTAATGAAATGCATCTTTTCTCACTAGAAGTGAAGAAAAGGAATGAGGAGCTGGAGTATCGATTGTGTTGTGTGGTTTTTCGTGAACTAAATGAGCAATCATGTCAAATAATATTGAATTATTCATTTTCAGTATTATGCAGGTGGATTTTGTTACCTGATGGCTTCGTGCTGTGCAACACACAGACTGCTTATTCGACATTTCAACTGTTGTGATACAACGATACATCGGATGAATGTGTTAAATCCTCTGGATTGACGGCTAAACGTCCGGTAATGATGCGGAGTACAGCTGGAAACCAAATGCATTCACTCCAACCGAATAAATACACGAGAACCTGAGGCTGAACGTTGGTAAAAACAATACTCTTTGATGCTGAGTAGCAGATAGTGACCCTGCTCTGTTCCACCAATCACCAACGACTGAAGCACCGTCAACAGATCTGCTCCTAAACGAGGTCACAACCAGACGGAGAACACGTTGACACGGTCAAAGAATTCTGAAAACGTCCTCTATGATGGTGTGACTTTTATAACAATATTCCACATATCTTTCCTATTTCTATTATCTTGTTAGTCTCTGTATGTGATGTATCACTGGGTCTTTGGCTACGTATTTCTTTCAGCTGATTGTCGCACTAAACCTCTTCTTGGGGACAGTAACGTGTATCTTATCTCATCTTATTTTATAAGATGAAGGGGAGTTTAGTGGAGGATGGGGTAGACCTTCATCCAGCTGTCAGAAAGCATTGGAGGCCGCAGCGCTGGTCAGCTCACGGAGATCTCAACCAAACTGCTGTTTCTTTTACATCGTCTACTGTTTCTACGCTGATGGGAATGCTGGAGTTTGAGACGACATGTTCAGTGGAATGAGACCTCCTCCATCGTTTTTTAAAGTCTGAATAGACCAAATCAAAGTTCTTCACAGACCTGTACGCCGTTATAAAATTGAATTAATTTGTTAATTAAAATAAATTGTGCTTAGAACATTATGAGGGAAGTAAATGATGACCCTCATGTTCCTTGTATCTGCAAACGTACTCGGCAATAAACCGATTCTGATTCTATTTTGGGGTTGATACCATTTGTTTCACAGATTTGGTGCTAAATAATAAAAAAACACTTAAGAATAAACATGATCCAAAATCCCATATTCAGACACCAAGACCTCGAGGAACAACTTAGAAATATCCACAAGAATTGCCTTTTTCAGCGATTGGATTGTGAGCGCTTGTGTTGTGTAAACTGCTCAGAAACACATTTATTATCAATAAACAGTAAACTCATACATCCTCTGAAGGCTCTCGCGCTCTAGTTTTGTGGTTGTGAAGTTTCATGATGCTGTGATTGTCCCCACAGGTCATTTCTTTCAGTGCCCACTGCTGAGCTGCATCTCAAAATCATCTTCAGCTTTCCAGTTTTCACATGACGTTCAACACTTCTATGTTTCATCCACTGTCGTCCTGCTTTCTCCCCCTGAAGACCCCTGTGAAGCCCCTAAAAAAGACAAAAGCGTGTCCGTGTGGGTCTCTAAGGGTTTGACATCCTCTCTCAATCACAACAAAACATTTAGTTTGAGTTTGCAGATGCTGTGTGTCGTGCCTCTGTTTTGTCCGACACTTTGAGTGAATGTTACGTTGGCAATACTTCAAGGCAACAGCCCTAAATATAACATTAGTCTGGAGGCACATCCAGCTTTTGAATTTATCATTCGTATCATCAATATTAATTCATGGGTTCAGTCAGCCAGCTGATATTGAACCGGCTCATTATTACAAAGTTAGAACTGATTAGAGTTCATGTTTGGCATCTTGTCTCCACACGAGCTCATAGAGAAGAATGAGAACATACAGGTGGAGCTTATGAAAAGCTAAATAATAAGATTAGTAGAGCTACATTCAATAAAGAGCAGCTCCGAAAAACCCACTTCATTCAGAAAGAAAATGAGTTTTTTCGCTGCGTAATATTCACATTCTATGTCAAAGCGCTCACAACAAATAACATATAATAATATAAGAATTATAAACAATAGATCGTGATGGTGTAGAGACAGAATCCAGTTGACGTTGAGACTTTGTGCTCATTAAACCTGAACAATATAATATATTGTTTAAGCGAGAGGGTACTAATGATCTGATTTAGTCAAACTGCAACGGTCTCATTAAACTGTACGATGACCATGCACATATTTTGCAGATGTCACCGTTTCATGACATGCTAAGAAGTAACAAAATGAGCATATTGTGGGTCACAGCAGTTTAGATGAAATATCTGAAGCTTAGCGCCGTACGTCTCCGGCAGCCATGACAAATGAATAACTCTAATCATATGTCTCCCAACTCTGAGACTCATGAATCATTCCGCATGAGCAGATTAATAGCTCATAAATCTTGTGAGGAACATTATATCTCTGCAATTAGAGCCGTCTAGCTGCAGCACAAGCCTCATGGTATATTCAAAATGTTTGGTGAATATTAAAGCGAAAGGACCCGACAGGAATACAGATCTGAGTTCAGTTCAGGGGGAAACGGATTCATCACGACAGAGATACACGACAGTATTCATCCGGAGCTTCGGTAATGACAGAAGGAAATATCAGCGGGAGAA
The DNA here is from genome assembly GCF_050575085.1 of Anarhichas minor. Taxonomy (NCBI): domain Eukaryota; kingdom Metazoa; phylum Chordata; class Actinopteri; order Perciformes; family Anarhichadidae; genus Anarhichas; species Anarhichas minor. Next base: position 19,126,489 of record NW_027466449.1, read on the forward strand.
ATGACACCACTAGATGTGAACGATGTTCTAGTTCTCCCTCAGTTATCATAATGTTAAGAATCTCCATTTGTCCATTTATAGATGATGGCTGCTGTTTAAATATGTGGTCAGTACATCCCGTTCCTCCTGCAGAACACGGCTTCACAGATTGTCCAATCTAACATTGGATGGCTGTCAAAGACGGAAAGGAAAGCTGCTTCACTTCCAAAGCCACTAAAATAACCTCAACTCATCCCAGGAGGCAACCTGAGGAAGTGAATTCTTAAAGCTGCATTCTCTCTAGTGACCACCAGGGGGCGACTCCTCTGGTTGTATAGAAGTCTATGAGAAAATGACTCTACTTCTCTCTTGATTTATTACCTCAGTAAACATTGTAAACATGAGTTTATGGTCTCAATCTCTAGTTTCAAGTCTTCTTCAATACAGCATGATGTTCATTTAGTACATTATGGTCCATTTAGAGTCAAACAGACCATAAAGCAGGGGATGCTTTAGGGCGGGGCTACACAGTGATTGACAGGTCTCTACGATGGTGTTGTCCGGTCTGGGAGCTGTCCGTGTTTGCGTCTTACAACTTTAACCCTTTCAGTGTGTTTTCACTTCATCAAAGTAAATTGTAATATTGTGGTTCCCATAAAAAATGCAACTTCTGGTTTCAGAAAGACAAGATGTTGGAACCAAAAACCAAGATGGTTTGTGCTTCATGACAGAAAATCAATCTCCATACAGTTCAACTCTTTATTTATTCCCTCTATGTCTTTTAAACTTTTAACAATGTGCCAGTCCAATCAGAATTATGTCACTCAGAATTATACGTTACATCTAAATTGATTATGAGTTATATCTAAGAGAACAATATGATAAATTGCCACAACAGATTTCAGCTGATATCCTCGAGTCGCTCTGCATTCATTTAGTGATGATTCATGAAACGTGTCTTTCAAGCCCTGAGTCTGTGTCATTAAATAAACTTCACAACGTGCATCGTGGAGCTGTAATTGATCACTGTGGATTGGATCACGTGTCAGGTGAGCTTTTGTCTTCCCCTCACCGCTGCATCCACCTGCAGGCGTTGCTTCTTCTTCTTCTCTTTTTAATCAAAGGAGGAGGAATGTCTGATTGAACTCTCTCTGCTTTTGCTTTGCCTGTGAAATGATGTTCACAGGCAGTGAAGACTGCTTCAAGACAACAATCTGCATTTCATCTGTTCTCAAGATATCCTGACAGTGAAAATCGTTCATATTTGGTACCCAAGTACCCAAGTTGCTTTGTTATCTTATGCTGACATCAGAATGTACATACTGAGTAAAGGAAGGTGTCGGTGTTTCTGCCTGGCAATTAAATTGAACAGTCTTCTCCAAATCCCCCATTTTAACCGTGATATTACAGATTAAGGGATTATCTGAACGGTATTAACGCACATTTTTGACATTAGCAGACAGAAGTGAGTGTTCATTTAAACAAAGACCAAAGATCAGAAATGAAGACGATTTAATGCTGATGATTTTGTGGTTATGAAAGTCAAGTCCTCCGTTTTAGGTTAAAGGAACATTTCACTCATATAAATGTCGTGCTTTTTAACGATCTAGATTGTTTTGCTGTGAGTTGTCTAGTCTTGTAAATATTGTCTGTAGAAATGTCTGACTTCTCAACATTGGAACTATAAATCCTCCATGAAACTGCTCACAACAAGGTCTGTGGACTATCTGAAATGACCGGCTCATGAGACGTTGCTGTTGAGTTTTACAAATGTATTGTGAAAGCAACGTAGTTCCGTCATGTTGGAGCGAAGGCAGACATCTCTACGGCACTTAAAGGTTCTCAGGTACTTCGTTAAAGGGTTCTAATCTTGACATTCAAGCTTAATGAAATGATTGGAAGATGATTTATTTATTTTTTATTTCAGAGTTTTTATATTCATTGATTGCTGTCAGGACTTTACAAACCCTGCCTTTAAGGTAAGGTAGCGTTGTGCTTTGGGTCAAATTGACTTGTTCATTAAGGTATGTAAAACTGTAGCAGCAGACACGTCACATAATGAAGCTGCATTGATTTTCGTAGCGCAGTGGTTACCACACAGGGTTACTGTGAATACTGAAACCCATTATCCTCCATCCTCATGCACACCCACCCTCTTACAAAGCGTGCATCCTGAATGCTGTTTAATGTGCATCCTCCTGTGAGTCTTTTCTGCAGATGAAACCACAAAACATTTGCTTTGCACTCTTTTGTCCGCTGATCCAAAGAACTGGAAAATGGAGATCGTCATCTGACGAGAGAGTGTCCGTTCTGCCTCTGATCATCACCTCGCACTGGGGATGAAGACGGAGCGAGACACCGTCCTTAACTGCCAAGAGCACTGGCTGCAAAACAGAGAGGCCTGCCTGGCCTTTAACGGCCGCACCATGCTTGTGAATATTCATAGGATTTCTGGAACATGTCCCAGCATGCAGAGCGAAGCCGCGTGGATTACTGTCACAGATATCATTTCGAGCTGGTGGGCTCCCTCCACGGGAAGCAAGAGCACTTTCTTTACAGCCATATCAAGTCTGCTAATGAAATCTATTTCATAGGCGCATAAACAACTCACAGTGTGGTTGTCCATCAAGGAAAGTCTCCGAGGACTCTGCCTGAGACCGTGGGGAAATTAAATCATCATCCACATCGCAGCAACTCAACACATCGCTCTGAATGTCATTGTTTTATTTAACACTGAGGGGACTTTCTGAATAAACAAAGTTTCTGATTCATGCAGAATCATGCAGGAGTGTATATATGCACATGTATGACTAAGGGAGAGAGAGAGGGAGAGACGGAGAGGGAAAGAGAAAGAGGGAGAGAGAGACGGAGAGGGAGAGAGAGAGAGAGAGGGAGAGGGAGAGAGAGAGAGAGAAAGAGAAGGAGGGAGAGACAGAGAGAGAAAGAGGGGGAGAAAGAGAGAGAGAGAGAGAGAGGGAGAGAAAGAGAGAGAGAGACGGAGAGAGAGGGAGAGAGAGAGGGAGACACAGAGAGAGAAAGAGGGGGAGAAAGAGAGAGAGAGGGAGAGAGAGGGAGAGAAAGAGAGAGAGAGACGGAGAGAGAGGGAGAGAGAGAGAGAGAGAGAAAAAGAAGGAGGGAGAGACAGAGGGAGAGAGTCCAATCCCAGAATGAAAAATGACTACCATGTTCATGTAAGTAAATCTGACTAAATGTGATAAAGAACAACATTACAAACTGCTGTAACAGTCTGTTGTTACTCCAGTGAGTAAAATACATCATCGTAAAAATACATCATCGTAAAAATACATCTATCGTAAAAATACGTCTATCGTAAAAATACGTCTATCGTAAAAATACGTCTATCGTAAAAATACGTCTATCGTAAAAATACATATATCGTAAAAATATATCCATCGTAAAAATACGTCTATCGTAAAAATATATCTATCGTAAAAATACGTCTATCGTAAAAATACATCTATCGTAAAAATACGTCTATCGTATAAATACATCTATCATAAAAATACATCTATCGTAAAAATACATCTATCGTAAAAATACATCTATCGTAAAAATACATCTATCGTAAAAATACGTCTATCGTAAAAATACATCTATCGTAAAAATACGTCTATCGTAAAAATATATCTATCGTAAAAATACGTCTATCGTAAAAATACATCTATCGTAACCATTGTAAGTTTTAATTCAAGTACTTTAAACTTTTCAGGGAAAAGGGTTGCTATGACAACAGTGATTGAATTCGTTTTTGTGTTTTTTTATTTAAATTCTTGGTCCATTATCTAGTTTTTCATTTAATTATTTTAAGTAAATTAATTGTTATATTAATCGATGTTTTTAAAACTAGTCTCTAGAAAGAATCCATGAATTATTATTAGATTAATTATTATCATCAGATTATTTAATAAACAATAACCGAGAGATTAATAGTTAGAAAAATAATCATTACATTAATCATTAATCGATAAAAAAATATCCTTTGAATAATAGATGAAAAAATAATTGTTCGATTAATAAATATAAAAAAACATTTTATTAATTGATTAAAAGAGAATCATGAGATTAAAAGTTAAAAAAATAATCAGATTAATTAAAACAAAAATAACCGTTAGATTAATCGATAAAAAATAAAGGTTCGATTAAAGGATAAAAAAATAATAATTTGATTAAAAATAATGGTTAGGCGCAGTTAGCCTGCTAATTTCAGTAGAGATGTTTATAACACAATACATAGAAGTCTTTGACATCTTTTTTTTAAGTGTAAAGTCTCAAAAGAAGCAGCTGTCAGATAAACGTAATGGAGTAAAAAAATAAAATATTTCCATTTGAAATGTAGTCGAGTAGTACACAAAGTACTGTAAGTACATGTAAATGTACTCCCTTCACAACTTGTGATACTAGATTCTCAACAACCTCTGCATGGTCTGAAATCTATTTTCCTCTCTTAATATAAAATATACTGAACACCAATGTTCACTGCTACACGAGGAAGAGTAACTCTCAGTATTGGCACATCCTCAATGTCAGACGAAGGAAACTGCATGTTGACAAAAGGCCAACACCAACGGCTCGCTTTAACCACTTGGACTACACGTGCGGTCGCATACCAGGTCCAAAACAGCTGCCATGTCCTTTTTTCTAAACTATAATCAATGTTACATCATTCAACTCTCTTGTTTCTCATGTCTCTGCTCTCTGATTACAACAACACCACATTCAGTTGTCAGCGGTGACTTTTTGTGGTGTTGGAAACTCGTCTGTGGAAACTGTTAAAGCATGAAGCGGCGCAACGAGGGAGACGTTCAGTTGACATGTGTTGTGCACGATGTCTTTTTGGAGAATGCAAACGGCGGCGGAGGGCTGCAGGGCGGGTTCTCTCACATCATAGCCGGTGACACTGAAGCGCATCGATCAGCGGGACTCAGGAACGTTGTTCAGACACCAAATGGTCGTCCATCATCTGACTGTGAAGTAGTTCTAAAAGTAGTTTGGGAAGCAAAAGCACCGCATGTGTCAGCGGCTGGCTTTAAAAAGAGAAGACTGATGCGTGCTGAAACCCGTGTGTAAGAATATAAAGAAACACACCGGAAACAATATAGAACACGGTTCCCCAAAGCGAGGCTATAAAGAGAATAAAGCCTCATTTAAAATGAATGAAATAGAGGAAAAAACAGGTCTGGTTCAATAAAAGCAAATGACAGTCCTTAGGTTGATTTACAGCTAGAGAGGGCTGGTGCAGAACAACAGCAGGTTTTTCATCACGCTGCTAGCTTCCAGCTACTATATTAGAGCCCGAGTGGACCAGCACAGCAGTAAACACGCTTTATCAAATATTAATGGGTGTCGGGTCTAATTTCACTACGTCAGAGCGGCGGAAATGTGGCGTTTACGAAACACACTGAGTTATGTGAGGTACAGTCTCAGGAGTTAAAGTCAATGCACACACACTAAAGTGTGTGTGTGTGTGTGTGTGTGTGTGTGTGTGTGTGTGTGTGTGTGTGTGTGTGTGTGTACTGTATATGTGAGTGAGAATGAGAGGTTTCAGGCTGTGAGCACTTGGTTGACAGATCTCATTAACCGGCGGTCCGTGTGAGATGAGGTGTGCTGAGACATGTTGTGGATTGATGTGACAAATATGTCTCTGTTGGAAGAGGCGGCCGCTCCCACAGAGAGATGAGGAAGGTGACGAAGAGCGAGGAGGAGCGAGGAGGAGCGTCTCATACATCTGAGACACAAATCACAGACTTTCTAGTGCAGTATATATGTATATATATATTATTTTTATGAAGCACTGATGTGTCTGGATAAGAAAATGTATATACGTATATAAAATAATTCATAAAATATTTTGTTTTTACAAACATAAAATTATCACAACTCGCACACCGGACAGATATCAGCTATATCACATGTGGAGGATGAGTTACGGAGTCTCACAGCCAGAAGAAAGAAGCTGTTGTGAAGTCTGGAGCTTCACCAGCTGATACTTCTGCATCTCTTTCCAGACGGCAGCAGAGTGAACAGCTTGTGTCTGGGTGGGTTTAGTCTTTTAATGTCCTTTGAGGCTCTTCGCAGGCACCTCTCGTCACCAATATCACTGATACTCAGTAGTAGTAGTACCAATCATGTTCTGAGTGGTTTTAATCACCCGCTGTAGAGCCCTCCTGTCCTGGGCCGTGCACATCACATATCGGTTTGTAATGTTTACAGTCAGAATGCTTTCTAGGATGCTTTTCCGGTTACTGAGGAATTCTGCCTTCTTAAAGTTCCAGTGAAATGGTAGTTTCAGCGTCTTTACCTTCTGTACTCAAGTTTCCTGAAGAAATACAGCCGTGTATGAGCTTTCTCCACCAGGACAAAGATGTACAGTGCAATAATATATCATATATCATATATATATACACAGAGAGAGACTGTAATCTTATTGGTAGATTTTCTAGCAGTGTTGATGATAACGATGTTCTTTTGTGCTTGCCATGGTCCCCTTCACATCTCTATTCAGTGACAGCGTTTGCTTGTACCTCGCTGGTTCTACCGCTGCGCTGACTGAACACACTAATTGCTGAACTGTGAGCTCGCAGCCATCATAACACCAGACTGCTCCTCCCGTACGACCAAGCAGCAGCTCAAATAGTTACTGTGTAGTAGTGGCTGTCTCAGGAGGAGAAAAGAAGCATTAAACCAGTGATGTGGAATAAAAAATAAATAAAAAAACAAGCCTGTGCTGAGCAGGTGCAATATGTACAGGAGACAGTCCATCAGGATAGGAATCGGTCTCCAAAGACGGAAAATCAGCTGCAGTACAAGGAAAGTGTGATTGTTCTGTGTACATCGGGATGTTTGACCATAACGCTGGTGATTAAAACATGACTCAGAGGCACAGTAGCTCTGTTGATGCAGTTATTACATCTGAGGTGACTCGTGTTTGTATCAGACGATACAATATAAGAACAGAGCTTTTGTTCGAGGTGTATAGTGTGAGATTGGGAGCATTTTGATTGCCTCTCAAAGCTCTCAACATGGCGACGGCTGAGCCGTCAGCTAGCAGCTAACGGTGCTAACAGTGCTAACAGTGCTAACAGTGCACTAGCATGCACTAAAAGACCTTTTCCTAAACCTAACTAAGTTAAGCTTTTTTTGTTGATTAAACCTAACTGAGTTGTTTCCTGGGATGACTGAAGTTTATCTTGAATGCATATGCATGTAATGAGCGTAAATTGCTCGACTTTTGTAGGGAAATGTATGAAAGATGAGGAGTAACCCTTTCATAAAATATCATATGAATCGTTGTATTAGAAGACGTTGTTTGATGATACATAAAAGCTCTGAAAGGTGTAAATTGCCCCTTTATATATATATATATATATATATATATATATACATGTGTGTTTACATGCTGGCTAAAGTTAGCTAAAAGGCAATTATAGCCACAATTTGCCGCCTCCTGGATTGGTCATTATTCTCACACTGACTGTGACTGTTTCCACCGCTATCGGCACTTCTTCCTGATCATTATCCCAAATGAATTAGTTTTCCATCCCCCTCTAATGTCTCAACCTCTGCCCCTCCACTCATCACCAAGAGCGGAGCAGAGAAAGTCCCGTATCCATCAGCGCTGCAGACGCAGCTCCTCGGTGGAGGAATAGCCTCTCGTATGTCCTGCCATTTATCATTTATCGATGACGGTAATTGTCCCCGGCACCACTGATCAGAGCAACCGAGGCACTGTGGATATTAAGTCACTTTATCACCCTGAGTGAAGGCTGCAGTTTCCCCGGCATTAGACGTCATGTGACGGATCAGTTTCTGCCGCTTTTCATCCTCATTTAGGAAGCAAGTTTTTACAACGTCTTGTTGTTATTGGTGTAAATGAAACATCTTCTCTAATCGGATCCGAGCCTCCGTCTCTGTGGCGTGTGAGGTGGAGCTGTACAGCTGCTGTAGTAGGATGAGCGGGACATTAGATGTGTCATTTCCTCTGCACGGGCAGATGGGAGCTGCTCATTGAAGCTGCCCTTTCTTTGATTATGTTTGACGGCAGTATGAGTGGGTTGAAAATGAACAGCCTCACCTGGGCCACGGGTAGCTCAGCTGCTAGCGTCTTTGCGCTGCAGTTCTACATTCAGTGTGAGGTATATTTGGAGATTTGAACATGTTGTTTCACAGACAGATTACTGGAGAATCTCAGCTTTCCTCATACAGCCCTGAACACACAACACAGTTAATCCAGCTTTCAGGGAAAAACAAAACAAAGGAGAAAACCAACATGAATAGAGTAAACACTACTTTTTACAGAGGCTTCCAAGGAAATACACGAGTAACATTTCCAACGAATAAAAAGTGAACTTTAAGTTGACCCTTGACGTCATTGGACAATACAGAGCTGATTGAAACCTGGTGATTGGTTGATGCTTTTATTCACGGTGCAAAATCTCACAAAAATCGACTTTTTCAAAGTAGCTTTTTCACAGCATAATATTTGCTTTCTGTGTTAAAGTACTCACGACAACAACAACAAAAAACAGTTCAATGAAAAATAATAAATTGAAGAGCAAATTAATCGCACAAATCAATGTCCGTCGGTGTGAGAAGGCCTTCAGGCAGAACCAGACGATAGAAGATCTAATCCCGCTCTCTGAGCCGCAGAGTTTAAAAGATACGTTATGAAATACAAGTATCACTGGAAAAAACTGTATGTTTGTAGAATAAGACGAGACTTTTAACTTGAGTAAAAATAAGAATCGAATAAAAATGACCTCAAAACTTTGTTATTATGACAATTCAGGTAATAAGAATAATTAAGTAGTACTTCAGTTTCGTGAAATCTTTTATTTTGGCCAATTGTGCGTTCCTTATTTCTGTCCTCTGTGTTGGTTGACTGTGATCTCAGCATCGGGGCCACGTTTTCCTTGAGGGGAATCTAAACAGGCAGATAATGACCGAGCCTCGGCTCAGAATCACTTATCTGACCACTTACTCAGCAAGCTGCAGAGTTTCTCTCTTTATTGAATCCTCTACATTCGGCTCCGCATTTGGTGCAAATATTAGATAAATGCGATAAATTACTGACGGCGGAACAAAACCGTTCATTATTTTAACATTCCTTCTAATAAAACTTCATTTTATTTTTGCCATTACACTGTTGTTTGGGGTAAATATGGCCACAACAGAGACAGGATGGTTAGGCCATGAGAAAGCAGATATATAGCATGACAGTTATCACTCACGTCACTCTGCATTCAACTCAGCTCTGAAATCACTTTCTCTCATTAATATTCTCTCGTGATATTCCGAGGGTTTTTATCTGTTCAGAAAGCGGAACGGGCAAGTGGGAGGTCCTTTGAGGCTGAAAAAAAACTGCATGAAAATGAAGTGATTTGAATATTAAGTAGTGTGTGATGCCCAGGAAAGTGTACACTGGAGCGTCTGAGCCTCGAGATGGAAAGAGACGGAAAAGGAAGTTCAAATGACGGAGCAATCTGATAAAATCCTGATAAGGAATCAATTAGCTGCACCAAATATCAGCTGTTTATCTCCACCATCTATAGATGTACATTCACTTTAACGGTCGTCGGTATGCTGCTGTCAGTCAGCTCCGTGAGGACTTACTGTTGATCCCATCAGTTCAAAGAGAAGTCTTTAGAGGCTTGAATCCTGGAAAAACTTCAGAAATGATAAATGTGTTGGCCTCAGAGTACGATGAGATGAATAAAACAGGAAACAAATCTTTTCATTATATCAATCAAGGGCCAGGATGAAGCTTAAGCCTATTAAAGGTGTTTCACATGAGGTGTGGGCTCTACAACATTTATTTGGTGATAACCGAGCTGCGTCACCACGGAGCCCACACTGTCACTAACTGCACTCTCTGAATAAATATGATCTGATAATTTAAAGAGAAGCGGACAGAAAGGTCGACAACAGATTCATCATGAAAACAGGTAAAAACATAAAGATAGAATCTAAAGCTACAGAGTAAAAGTGAACCATCACATCACTCAGTATACCTTAAGCAGCTTGGATAGACGTGCTAATGCTAAAATACTGAGCTAACTTAGTCTGCTAATGTTAGCTCCACAGGTTTTTACATAAACACAGTGAAAGAGGTTCCATTCAGTTACAATATGGTGCGTTCAAGCTCCAAACAGTAAAAAAATGGGTATTGGGCGAAGGTTAATTACAACGTTATCACGATGTGTTCAAATGTAATCGTGAAAAATGTAGTTTTTGGAATTTGAATAAATCCAGTTGCTTGAAGTTTTCACGATAGATATCGGAGATGTAATTATTACTCCTGACACAAGCTCTGAATACAAGAAAATATTTTAAGAAAAATACAATCATTTATTTTTAATTGTGTTTTTTTAATGCAAATAACCACAATAAATGACAGTAACAAAGTTAAAGGATAACATCTAGAATTGTATTTATTTATTTAACAGGAATACATTTCCATTTCGGACGAGTACGTAAAACACCAAAGCATAATGTCAAGACCTGGTTTAACCACGACGAGCTCCAAATCCACTAAAGCAGCCTGAACATGAAGAACAGAGCTGAACGATGCCACGCTGTGATTAGCCAGCTCGCGTTCTAGGGGCGGGACTTAGCGAAGGGGGTCAATTGCAAAAACTCTTGAGCTAAGCCGAAGCTTTAGATCGACGCGTGATGCCTTTTGATCAAGTGATTCAAACGTCCTGGCGAGAAAAAAGGCAGCCAATGACGGTTGAAGCAGTATGTGTTAAAGCGGACCACTTGAAAGACAAGAGCAGAAAATGCCTCTTCAAAGACATTGCTTTTTTGTTTTGAAGAAGGCAGCGAGTCCAAACCGTCCCCTCGGCTGTCAGGGACACAACATGAACGTTGCGAGCAATCCTATCTCTGCTGCTACAGATAGTAGCCGGCCTGATTCCTGATCAAGGGGCCGCGCTGCCGAGAAGGATCGTCTGATTCCCAAAACGCAACCCTCTGGCATGAGGCTTCTGACAGATCAATTACACTATCTCGCCCATGCCAGCCGTGGTAGGTGGGCGGCATAAGCCTGTGGTTGAATAGCAATTCTAGTCTTCTAGGTTGTTCGGTGAACGGGTCCGAGCTTGTGCCTATTGGGTTACACATAATCGAGTCTTTGAAGGAGAGGACAGTGGCTGAATAGCAGGATATCGTTTGGTTCTATCTTCCAGGCCATTGTGTCGGTGTCAGTGTGGTGAATGCACGGGGAAAAGGGAAAGGTATGGAAACATACGAGACATTGTGTCTGAACGTCAGCTGATATACCGCCCTGGGAGAGAGAGAGCGAGACATTAAATACGGAGAAAGATGTGTGTGTATTGAGGTGGTGATGGAGGGAACGTGTGCTCGCTAAGGTTTTGTTTATTTTCCTTTTATTAAGTGAGTCTGTGCATTTGATGTCTGCACTTTTGTAACTTGCGCGTGAATGCGAGGCGATGTGATGACACCGAGCCTGCGGCGATCTGTCTTTTCCATTCCTTGCCAGGGTGTTGGTGAGTTGTTGAATATTTCATCAGTGCTGTAGGCGCTGGGCTCTCCTGTGCAGGTGTTGATTTGGTTCTAACCTCAGGTAGCCTCTGGGTTGTCCGGTAAAAGTGAAAACATAAATGCAAGAGAGAGTGTGTTTTGTTTTTTTCCACCAATCAATATTTATGACAGAAACAAACTTCTCTTTCATCCGAAGGCCTCTGAAGGACTTTAGAGGTGGGAGAGCAACAACCGGCCGGCCGGTAGAGTTTACCTGGAAGTCAGTTGCCCGAAGTGAGCTCGTCGCAGCAGTGGTGTGCATAAATCTGCTCTAATAAGTCCTTGGGACGTACATTGGGTCGTACACACACACACACACACACACACACACACACACACACACACACACACACACACACACACAAATAGGACCACACAAATTACCACTTTTCTATTCTGAGGTTTCAGTTCATGTGGGGATAAGTAAGCCTGGAGGATTACACACACACACACACACACACACACACACACACAGGCAGATGTGTGCGCATGGATGCACACAGAAACACACCGATACAAAGAGATAAAGAGAAAAAGAAAGAGAGAGATATTCGTTTTTGTTTTGACAGGGAAGTCTACCACTAAGTAAGCAAAATTAAACTCTATGAAAAAAATACAATAACTTCTGAGAGGCAGTTTCAGACAGAAAATAGATTGTTACAGGAAAAAAAAAATCTTTAGTGGAGGTATGAGCACTAAGATGGAGGGAGGGAGGGAGGGAGGGAGGGATGATGAATGGATGGATGAATGAATGGATAGATGAATGAATGGATGATGGATGGGTGGAGAGAGGAGACGATGGATGATGGATGGATGGATAGAGAGAGGAGGGGATGGATAGATGGAAGGATGGATGGATGGATGGATAGAGAGGAGAGGATGAAAGCATACAGTGTGGTTCTCCAGCTCTGCCCTGGAGTCTCCGTCTGTGATAATTACACTGCATTGTGCCCCGGGTCAGTGTTATTAAAGAAGCAGAGCTCACTGATGGAGCTCTCTGTATTTTTAGAGTTCAGGTTGCTCTTTTGTCCTCATGCCCACCACTCTGGGGATTAGGCTCGGGATCGTCAGCTGGCAAAGGAAACCGTCTGAGGAAATGTTGTTGGAGCGAACATGTCATCTGTTCCTCGAACAACAACTTGAGCAGGAATTCCCTCAAGGTTTGTCTTGTTTTTAGGGGGTTTGAACAGCAAACATGAAGGTGCATTACATTAACTCTACAGTCTGGATCTCCAGCCTCAGAAACAGGGCTTCTGCCACAATACTGATCTACCCACAAAAATGAAATAACCCCGAATTCCATGTAACATCTTCATACATCATCTCGTATCGTCTAAATCTGAGGACGCTTCGGGCCGCGAGGTGTCAGAAGAATATTCATGATATTTGCGGACAGGAGGCGATTCCCCCCTTGCCGACAGACTCGACATATCGGTCCATAAATGCGCCCTTCTGGAGGCAGTAATGACAGACCAGGAGAGGATTCATAAATCAGAGGCCTGGTGGGGAGGGCGGGCTGACATTGATGCATGCGGGGGACACCGAAAAACACAGCGGAGGGAGAGCAGAAGACAAAGGACACGGTGAATGACTTCATACGCTACACGAGGAGAAGCGTAATAACTCGTAACATCGGTGCAAGGGGGGGGGGGGGGTTATAATCCAGTATTCGTGAACGCCATAGGCTGCGACGTGTCTGCATAATGAGCTGCAAAAGCTCCACACTGACAAACACACACGCACACACAACCACAGCTTCTGATGATCACACGCACACACAACCACAGCTTCTCATGATCACACGCACACACAACCACAGCTTCTGATGATCACACGCACACACGACCACAGCTTCTCATGATCACACGCACACACGACCACAGCTTCTTATGATCACACGCACACACAACCACAGCTTCTTATGATCACACGCACACACGACCACAGCTTCTTATGATCACACGCACACACAACCACAGCTTCTTATGATCACACGCACACACAACCACAGCTTCTCATGATCACACGCACACACGACCACAGCTTCTCATGATCACACGCACACACGACCACAGCTTCTTATGATCACACGCACACACGACCACAGCTTCTTATGATCACACGCACACACGACCACAGCTTCTCATGATCACACGCACACACAACCACAGCTTCTGATGATCACACGCACACATAACCACAGCTTCTCATGATCACACGCACACACAACCACAGCTTCTCATGATCACACGCACACACGACCACAGCTTCTGATGATCACACGCACACACGACCACAGCTTCTCATGATCACACGCACACACAACCACAGCTTCTGATGATCACACGCACACACGATCACAGCTTCTTATGATCACACGCACACACGACCACAGCTTCTTATGATCACACGCACACACGATCACAGCTTCTTATGATCACACGCACACACGATCACAGCTTCTTATGATCACACGCACACACGATCACAGCTTCTTATGATCACACGCACACACGATCACAGCTTCTTATGATCACACGCACACACGACCACAGCTTCTTATGATCACACGCACACACGATCACAGCTTCTTATGATCACACGCACACACGACCACAGCTTCTTATGATCACACGCACACACGATCACAGCTTCTTATGATCACACGCACACACGACCACAGCTTCTAATGATCACACGCACACACGACCACAGCTTCTGATGATCACACGCACACACGACCACAGCTTCTGATGATCACACGCACACACGACCACAGCTTCTAATGATCACACGCACACACGACCACAGCTTCTGATGATCACACGCACACACGACCACAGCTTCTGATGATCACACGCACACACGACCACAGCTTCTTATGATCACACGCACACACGACCACAGCTTCTTATGATCACACGCACACACGACCACAGCTTCTCATGATCACACGCACACACGACCACAGCTTCTTATGATCACACGCACACACGATCACAGCTTCTTATGATCACACGCACACACGACCACAGCTTCTAATGATCACACGCACACACGACCACAGCTTCTCATGATCACACGCACACACAACCACAGCTTCTGATGATCACACGCACACACGACCACAGCTTCTGATGATCACACGCACACACGACCACAGCTTCTCATGATCACACGCACACACGACCACAGCTTCTGATGATCACACGCACACACGACCACAGCTTCTCATGATCACACGCACACACGACCACAGCTTCTGATGATCACACGCACACACGACCACAGCTTCTCATGATCACACGCACACACGACCACAGCTTCTGATGATCACACGCACACACGACCACAGCTTCTAATGATCACACGCACACACGACCACAGCTTCTTATGATCACACGCACACACAACCACAGCTTCTGATGATCACACGCACACACGACCACAGCTTCTGATGATCACACGCACACACGACCACAGCTTCTCATGATCACACGCACACACGACCACAGCTTCTGATGATCACACGCACACACGACCACAGCTTCTGATGATCACACGCACACACGACCACAGCTTCTCATGATCACACGCACACACAACCACAGCTTCTCATGATCACACGCACACACGACCACAGCTTCTGATGATCACACGCACACACAACCACAGCTTCTTATGATCACACGCACACACAACCACAGCTGCAATGTGCCTTTAAGGTCAGGGCCGTAATGAGTCACATTACCATGAAGCAGAGGTTGACTGTTGTTGGTGAGCGATCAGAGAGAAGCTGGACTACATTATCTTACACACACACACACACACACACTTTATTAAGACTCTGTGGTTTTACGAGGCAATAAAAGCCTAATTGTCTTCTGTTTAGTTTCACTACAGGAGGACGTAGATTGACATTTCTGTGTGAACGTTGAGTAAATCTTCACTGATGCTGTAAAATCAGTATAAAATGTAAACTGTGTTTCAGTGTTGGAGTGTGTAACCGCTCTGGTGTTACACTCTGAGGGCACCTGTGATTGTGACTCAGCAGGTGGGGGGGGGCAGGTCGATGGTAGAATTGGTGGTTCAATATCCTGCTCCCTCTGGCCACTTCTAAATCTACTCGTGCAATATACTGAACTCTAAATCACAGGCGTGTGAGTGTGTGAGTGGGTTAATGAGTGGCACATTGTAAAGCACTTTGTCCAGTAAGGTAATAACTGCAGTCCATTAACTTGTTTTTGGTGGGGGGGGGGGGGGGGGGGTGATGGTTCGGTCCCAGCTAGGAATGTTCTCAGAGTACAAAAGGTGCTGTATTCATAAATGACATAGAATTGCTGCACATTACACTAAAACATATTTTATGAATTGTAGGTCGGCGTCACGTTCTTCAATGTGAATTATCAGATTTGAAAAGTTGTGTGAACTTCTGAAACTTGCCATCTTTCCATTACATTTCTGTAGAAGCGTTCAGCACCAAATGTCCTCTCAGATTAGATTCATAACAATACGCTAATAAAAAAATGGAACTGAATAAAGCACTGCACGAATGTGTCCTATAATATCCGGAGATGAGTCAGCATTTTTTCACTTCCTGTTCCCTTGAGTGGTTTTGAATTTGTTTTTGTGTAGATGTCTGAAATAAAGTCTGTGTTTAACACAAGCTGAAGAGATTTTAACGTCAGTAAACACCCCTCTGGTATTATAGGCTTTTTACGTGTTTTAAAGAAGACGACTGAACGAGGTCATGTGACCTGCTCGCTCCCTGCAGCTCTCTATAAATTATTTCGGCTCGACTTTAATTCAAAGTGTGCAAACACAGTAAATTAATCTTATTTTTTTACACGTGCGGCCCCGAATCTTCAATTTGAATCCCGTGACCGATGAGGTCGCTGCTCTGTGACAGAAACAATCCGAGACCTCGTGTCTGGGTGGAAAAAGGTTTTTAAAACACAGGATGGTAAAAGCGTCCCGTGTGTGCTCCAAAACAAACACTGGGGCTCAGTCGGAGGAAATGTAATCTTCTAGCGAAGCCTGAATCACGCTGTTCATCCCCAGCAGTGAATGATGCTGAAAGTCTCGGGGGTGTGGGGCAGAAAAGATCAACCCTCACAGATTGGCCTCGGTTCCACTCACAAACGATCGATTGCCAGGTAAACAACATTACCAATTTAAATCTGCCCTCGGGGTTGTTAGAAATATATAATATTGCTAACAATTTATTTAGAGCAACATGCTCTGATGGCGCTATAAGTCCCCCTCATAGGCACACTATGTTGGCGTTAGCGAACGCTACGCTAACACACACAACCGCTCAAATGAGAGCAATCGCAGCCTCCGAATGTGTCGCTGAAATTGGGGGATGTGGTTATTCAATGCAGAGGCGTGTAGCATCTCCTCTCTCCCTCGGCTTCACTGTCACCCTCCCACATACAGTAACAAGAGCTGCCTGAGATATGCATGCCAGTAACCTACATTTCTAAAGGTTTTATTTGTCCGCTTGTCTCCTGCTGCTGATTTGGGGCCTGCGGAGGCTCAGCGAGGCCTCACCGCTCACCGCTTTGATGTCCGGACTAACTCACTAGTGTTAATAGAAACGAGTGTGCACGGCTTTATTTCTGAGTGCACTGCGATGATGCCAGCCATCACCAAAGAAAATGCTTCTAATGCATTAAAAGTAGGGCACTGCCAAAGAGCTGCTGCCTGGTGTGACACACTCTAATGTATGTAAGGTGTGTGTGTGTGTGTGTGTGTGTGTGTGTGTGTGTGTGTGTCTGTGTGTGTGTGTGTGTGTGTGTGTGTGTCTGTGTCTGTGTGTGTGTGTGTGTGTGTGTGTGTGTGTGTGTGTGTGATGGTGGTCAGGTTGGCACTGGATACAGCTCGGTTATCCAAAACAGAGCCAATCTACACCGCGGTTCCACGGCGTATTGCGTTACAAGGGAATCCACACTGGTCAGGATCAAAATGGACGCAGCTAACGGGAGAGTTACTCATCGCTATCGGAGTCTCAGTTACTGACAGCATGACCAGCCAGAAGCTTATCGGACTCTCCCCTCGGCTGCTGGTGTCACCTGAGTCCACCTGTACTGAGGAGAGGAGGTGATCCGGTGTGCAATAGAATGTCATTAAAGTAAGACAACGTGTAACTAGGGCTGTTAACATGCACAAACATAAACACAGCACACTTTATATGTTTAAATGATGGCACGATGTAAACTCAGAGTCCTCCTCCTCTGGTCCACCAGAGTCCTGCTCTTTGTCCTGATGTCCGCCCGTCTAGTGCAGCTTGATCCTGGACCATCATGGATCCAGGTCTCTGTGAAGATGTGGACTCAACAGTCACCGACCTCCCGCTGCTTTTTATTTTCTGTGACCGGGGCATCAAACAGCCAGGAGCATGCTGGGTAGTGGAGTAGCCTCAGGTCCTAGCTGGGTTAGCTTAGCTTCCATCTGGGCTCTCCTTCCTCTCCTCTCTGGGGCAGTTTGGTTAGGTGAGGTAGCTGTAAAGGGTCTTTTATCTTTTCACATTTTTTAATTTGAGTTTACATGCAAGGCTGTGATATGTTTATGCTAGTGATTAGCATTAGAGCTATACGCATGAGTGACTCACAAGCTAACTGAAAGGCTAACGGCCACTCTCCTCAAATACTCTTCTCTTAACAGCAAAAGCTAAATTCAATAACCATAGCCGGGTCACACCCAGTAGAGGGTGGAACCTATGCATATGTTTAAGACGATATGTAGAGTTAAAATACTTTGCACTAAAATGTGGACCTGAATCCATCAACAACACCACTAAATATACAAAAACCTGCAGGTTTAGTGAGTTCATAGAAGTTTTAAGTCTCTTTCTCTTTCTTTCATGCTGTCTTGGTCTGTGTGACGTCTCATTCATTAGCTGCTGTCGTTCACATTCACATGTAACACAGAGTCGTCAGCAGCATCCATAAAGAGCTGCTTGTTTACTCCTGAATCAGAAAGAAAGCAACGGAGGACAATAATACCAGTCGGTGATTATCTAAAGCTGAGCACTGCTGTTCACAATCAGAGGTTATTCACTGATGCTCGTCTGTCACAGTTTGTCTCCAATGTTTCAGATATAACAAACCTCTCACAGGTTTGAATGTGTAGAAGTACAGACTGGAAATTAGTGCCAGTTACACAATAGCGAGCTGAAAACTAGCAAGAAATTACGAGGCAATATAAAATAAAATGAGATTAACAATGATTATTTGCATGGCCCATGAAAGGGAATGAAAGCAGCCAAGCTACTGATTGCCAATTGTGCTTTAGGATCCCTGCAGCACATCCTCACCTGTTGCTCAAAGACGATCGCTCTCACTTCTAATAGTAGGATCAGTCAGAGCAATCAGCGCTGCCTTTAAATCAGACAGCTTCAGGTCCACCTGAACACTCAGCTTAACTCCCCCCAAACCAAGCTGCAGCTGCAGTCGTCTTAGTGTTCAAACAGGAAGTCAGGAGGGCCAGGTACAAGAAGCTGGGAGGTGAGTGCCACATGCAGAACAGGTCGGTCTGTTAAACTCTCTGTAGGGTCCTTCAGGTGAGATACATTCAAAGCAAAATCAATACTTGTTATGCACTGGTCAGTTTGGAGGTTGTGAAAACATCCAAAATACACATTTTAGTTTTTATTTTACTACTTTATCTGTTTACGTCTGTAGATTTCTCCTAAATTCACCAAAAGTTACCATTACATAATGCCTCATTTGCATATTCAAACACAACGTTTCAGTAAACTTGTAATACAAATAATACTCCTCTTAATGTGAGTGATGAAGTGGTGAAGTTTCATGGTAATATCTGTGAGTTCATGTTGTGACCCTGTTCACCTGTAGAGTCTCTTAATGTGAGTGATGAAGTGGTGAAGTTTCATGGTGATATCTATGAGTTCATGTGTTCACCTGTAGAGTCTCTAAATGTCTGTAATGTAACTAAACGTCTCTTTAAAGGACGTTTCCTCTAAATGAGTTTGTTCTCAGACTCTGATGATAAATCTCCACTTCAGCAGCTCTTACATTCACCAAACTTCACTCGTTCATTCCTCTCTGTGTGCTGAAGGTTTCTACAGCGAATTGCTCAGCGAAAGAGTCGAGGCAAATGTATTTTGGCACTTCAGTGATGAGCTCCGTCCGCTATCAAAATTGAAAGTGTCGGACTGCCGGCGCTGTGGTGTGTGTGTGTGTGTGTGTGTGTGTGTGTGTGTGTGTGTGTGTGTGTGTGTGTGAGAGAGTGATGTATAACTAGAGGAAGCGATGGAAGACGATGTGAAAATCAAGTCTGGCAAGCCGGTCCGCGCTGCAAAACCAACGCCTGCTGACGAGGCCGATGCTGTCTGAGATAGTAGCTTTGAGATGCATTAGAATCTTTCACTGACTGGTCAACAATAGTTCTGTCATTTTAATGTAATTGACTTCTTTGTGTATTTGTCATTGAAAACACAATTTTGCTTTTTAAAACATTTGCAAACCGTGTTAGTAACCTCGTGCATGGATTGTAAAAAATGTGTTTTTTGTAGCAGAGCGGCAGAAATCAACCTGCAATCCAGAAATATCGACCTGCATCTCTCTGAAAATGACCTGCAGAACTGCCATCATGTCGACATGTATTCTCTCTCTCTCTCCACCTCCCTTTGTTACGGCCTCCCTTTCCTTCCTTTCTCCCTCTCTCCACTGCTTGTTTATCTCTGCCTCCTTCTTATCCTCCTGTCCTTTACTTCCTTTGTCCCTCTCTCTCTGTGAGGCCTTGCAGCGGTTTGCATCTCTTTGTTTTATTGTTGGCACTTCCACTTCCACTTCCCACAAGACACACTTAACTGAAACCAGGATCTTTCCCTAACCCACCGCTGTGCTTTTGATGCCTAAACCACAGACGGCACTCAGGACGTAGTGATGAAGTCCTGTACTCGGTGCACTCACCATCCACGCAGACCACCTCCATGTGACGCCACGGGGTAGCTCATAAATGTAGGCCTTAATCAATTTTCACAAATTCACAAGTGTAATATATTACCAGTAATAAGTGACCAAATATGGGGTCAGTACAGGCGGCAACCTCCGGTTCTGCCGAGTGAAACCAATGCAGAAGTGTCTTAGAACTTGCATTCTCTCTACTGACCATCAGGGGGCGCTGCACGATGGACACGACACGACTGACCATTTGTTAAAAAATCAATCGCTATTCTGTTACTGGACTGCTTATATTACGCCTCCAATGTTTCCAGAAAACACATTTTAGTGAAGTGTTTTGCTGTAAAATGAGAAAGTTTGTCACCCGGCCGCCATGTTTGAAAAACAGACACGCCAGAGCAAAGCCTCGCCCACTTGAAAGGGGGTGAAAGCGGACCGGTTGGGGTTCCGTCGTGTCTTTCCGTTTGTTTGGCCAGATTTGGTGGATCTCCACCATCAAGGCCGAATGAAGACAATGCATGAGTCACTACTCTTTTGTTATATTTAGTTTATTTTCCGTACATTTCCACAGTATAGCCTCTATTTAAGAACACATTATTTGTCTCTTGGGTTTAATTAAGCTTCTTTTCCTCAGATTAAACTGATGATGAGTGGTCTCTCTCTATTTTTTGATTTTCTTGGAACACAAACTATAAACTTACACTTTCAGTCGACACTAACCTCATCCAGATTATGTGTTGCTGGCAGATCTGTCATGTGACAAATATCGCTCCTCTGTATAATTCCTGTAGTTTTTCAGCAGTTTAAAATAGAGAACCGAAAACACTTCCCAAGCATCCCACGAGGATCTAACAGAAGAGCTCAGAGACTTTTGACCTTGACTATTTTTGTAAACCTCGTCCCTCTTGACAGTGATTAATTTCAGGTGGAGATACCGGCTCCGTGGAAGCAATAAAGATGCGCGATCGCTGCACGAAACAAGAAGAGACAGCTGCAGCCCATTCAGCCGACATGCAACCGCTTCTGATAAAAGTCTAAAACCAAATCTGTCAGAGGGAAAAACACTATCATCAACACAATACAGTACGAAGCAAACAAGGGACATTAATCATTGTGTGAAGCACGATAAACGTGCTTTGAGAGACCCGCTTCTGCTACGCAATTATCCAATAGAGCATGTTTGTGTCGAAGCCCTTCGGCTTCATTCTCCAGAGAATGAAGGTTGATGATACACGGCCTTGTTTACTCAAGTTGAATGAAGAGATACAAGTTCATCTGTCTGGACCGCTGTATTCTTACATGCAGACAAAAGCCTTTGAGAGACGTCCCACAACGACAAGAGGTCATTTAATACCATATACATATTGGCATTCAGCTTCTTTGCTGTAGTGTGTGTGTGTGTGTGTGTGTGTGTGTGTGTGTGTGTGTGTGTGTGTGTGTGTGTGTGTGCACACATCCAACCTTTGCCTGTGCAGGTGTGTGTTCCTCGACGAAGAGGAGAAAGATAATTAAACATGATTTAAAGGGCACAAGAAGATTCCAAAATGAGAAAGCCACCATTTAGAAAACTGTGACACCCTCTGTGACACAATGATTGCTGGCGTCGAAGTGAAACTCATTACAGAATACTAATGGAGGTATTAGCCATCAAAATAGAATCATTTGTGATGAGGCGATCAATCATCTGTGTGCTTTAAATATCGAGTACTACATTTCAGGTCAGGCTGTTCTCATCCAGCGTCCGTAGCTTCACCCACGAAAAAACACCTCAAGTGATCAATTCGTATGTTATCATGAACCAGGAAGTATGAGGTCACACACACACACACACACACACACACACACACACACACACACACACAGGTGGACGGGTCAAACAGAAACCCATCTTTGACTCAGGAGAACTCTGTTTGTTCCACGTGTGAAACAAAAGTTCACTGTTGATTCATTTGTCACACAGCTTGCGTACTTGAGTAACGACACTTCCACAGTTATTTTAACTCAAACAACGATCTTTGCTGAAAATAACTCAGTAATCCACGATCTTTTATTAAACATAACCAAGTCATGTAGCTGCCTCTGTAACGAGCGGCAATAGATACGTGATATCATAGATGCATCGTAGGAAAACGCAGGAAAAGGAGCAGTAGCTCCTCTTCAGGTATCACACGGTCTGTTGTGCGATTACATGTTTTTCAGGTAATCTACTGTTGAAACAGGATACAACGCTGTGGAATACATTCATAATCCAGGTTGTTCCCTCTCAAGACTTCTAGAATTTATATATGATTGATAATCTGGTCAAAGGATTAAAAAAATCTAATTTAATAAAAACTATGCTGTGCACCGATATGACGGATCACAACTGATTTCAGTCCTTAAATAGAAGAAGACCGATCGGCACGAACGTCTCCAAGATCATCTGAGGGGCAAAACACGACTGACTTCAGATTAGGAAGATATGTGGTCATGCTTTCACTTCAAATCAGTTTATCTTCGGTCCATTGATACTGTACGTGTGTGTGTGTGCGTGTGTGTGTGTGTGTGTGTGTGTGTGCGTGTGTGTGTGTGTGTGCGTGTGTGTGTGTGTGTGTGTGTACTCGTGTTTGGGGACGGAAAAGATGCACCGCTGTAATCCTACAATCCTACCTCATCTGTCTCTGTCTGAGCAGGATAAAGCTCCGGTGATCTCCCTTCTCACATGCATCAGCCAACCTCATTCGTCTGTGGATTGAAATATAATAGGAGACTGTGTGTGTGTGTGTGTGTGTGTGTGTGTGTGTGTGTGTGTGTGTGTGTGTGGTGTGTGGTGTGTGTGTGGTGTGTGTGTGTGTGTGTGTGTGTGTGTGTGTGTGTGTGTGTGGTGTGTGGTGTGTGTGTGTGTGTGTGGTGTGTGTGTG
The DNA here is from genome assembly GCF_050575085.1 of Anarhichas minor. Classification (NCBI taxonomy): domain Eukaryota; kingdom Metazoa; phylum Chordata; class Actinopteri; order Perciformes; family Anarhichadidae; genus Anarhichas; species Anarhichas minor. The sequence goes on from NW_027466449.1 coordinate 19,149,857, forward strand.
TGTGTGGTGTGTGTGTGTGTGTGTGTGTGTGTGTGTGTGTGTGTGTGTGTGTGTGTGTGTGTGTGTGTGTGTGTGTGTGTGTGTGTGTGTGTGTGTGTGTGTGTGTGTGTGTGTGTGGTGTGTGGTGTGTGTGTGGTGTGTGTGTGTGTGTGTGTGTGTGTGTGTGTGTGTGTGTGTGTGGTGTGTGGTGTGTGTGTGGTGTGTGTGTGTGTGTGTGTGTGTGTGTGTGTGGTGTGTGTGTGTGTGTGTGTGTGTGTGTGTGTGGTCTTTAGTATTTGACAGTGACTTTGAGAGTCACCAGGTATTTAAGATGGAACATACAGCTCCAAAACCATTCATTAAGTCACTGGTCAACTTTGAGATTTTAGGCTATTTTGCTTCCATAACTCGTCTTCGTTCAGACTAACAGGAAAGAAAACATCAGAAACACACATTCAGGTTTTTATTTTACTATTTTGTAGATTTCTGCTAAATTCACCAAAAGTTACCTTTACATAATGCCTCATTTGCATATTTAAACATAACATTTCAGTAAACTTGTAATACAAATAATACTCCTCTTAATGTGAGTGATGAAGTGGTGAAGTTTGATGGTGATATCTGTGAGTTCATGTTGTGACTCTATTCACCTGTAGAGTCTCTAAATGTGAGTGATGAAGTGGTGAAGTTTCATGGTGATATCTATGAGTTCATGTGTTCACCTGTAGAGTCTCTTAATGTGAGTGATGAAGTGGTGAAGTTTCATGGTGATATCTATGAGTTCATGTTGTGACTCTATTCACCTGTAGAGTCTCTTAATGTGAGTGATGAAGTGGTGAAGTTTCATGGTGATATCTATGAGTTCATGTTGTGACTCTATTCACCTGTAGAGTCTCTTAATGTGAGTGATGAAGTGGTGAAGTTTCATGGTGATATCTATGAGTTCATGTGTTCACCTGTAGAGTCTCTTAATGTGAGTGATGAAGTGGTGAAGTTTCATGGTGATATCTATGAGTTCATGTTGTGACTCTATTCACCTGTAGAGTCTCTTAATGTGAGTGATGAAGTGGTGAAGTTTCATGGTGATATCTATGAGTTCATGTGTTCACCTGTAGAGTCTCTTAATGTGAGTGATGAAGTGGTGAAGTTTCATGGTGATATCTATGAGTTCATGTTGTGACTCTATTCACCTGTAGAGTCTTCTTAGTGTGAGTGATGAAGTGGTGAAGTCTCATGGTGATATCTATGAGTTCATGTGTTCACCTGTAGAGTCTCTTAATGTGAGTGATGAAGTGGTGAAGTTTCATGGTGATATCTATGAGTTCATGTGTTCACCTGTAGAGTCTCTAAATGTCTGTAATGTAACTAAACGTCTCTTTAAAGGACGTTTCCTCTCAATGAGTTTGTTCTCAGACTCTGATGATAAATCTCCACTTCAGCAGCTCTTACATTCACCAAACTTCACTCGTTCATTCCTCTCTGTGTGCTGAAGGTTCACACATCACTCACACACTCATTTATACATTTATTAATGAACACATGGAGGAAATAGATTTATTCATGACTGTTGACAGTAATCTTCTGATTTATGAAGTGATACAGATATATATCTATAAGTCCTTCTGTAAAAACCTTTGACTTTAATATTTCAACAACATGAAACAAGAACGTTTATCCTGACTTTATCCAATGTTCAGATTTCTGTTCTGGAAATGTATGAAAATAAGCACATATTTGAGAAGATAATGCTTCATTTACATATTTAAACATAACATTCCAGAAAAGTTGCAATACAAAAGATAGTTGTCTTAATGTAAGCGATCAACTGGAGAGGTTTCATGGTGATGGTGATACATGAACATAAACAAGGATTATCATATGCACGTCTCCTGTCCACTGAAATCAGACGAGCTGTGAGTTAAACGCAGCTTTCTACTCTGTTGTGTGTGTGAGAGGAAGCAGGTGCTCGGTGGTCACGCGGTGTTTCGGTGAGTTGAGTTCTGTGCAGCGGGAGACGGTTTTTTACGCGACGTTAACGCCGCCTTTTTCTCTGGCGGGAAAAAGAAATGAGCGATCTGCCCGTCGCTCCTCATGAGGATGGATGTCATTCTGTGAAGCTTCACAAACACAAACATGAATCTCAACCGCTCGGCTCTGAACGAGGGAAACAGCAAGAAATAAACGAGATGTATCGTCGTCGTTTGAACGTAAAGAGAAAGAAAAGCTTTGATGTTGAGGAATCTGTGGTTCAAAGTGTCACGTGAATGGATTAAAGGTGTACCTGGATCTCCTGGTTGCTGGACATATAAAGTAGGATCATGTTTATGAAAATGACTTTTCATTGGTGTGAAATGTATCTGTTTCTTGGATAAACAGCAGAAAACGATGTTAATTTGTTGTTCTATTTTTCACATTTGCATTTCTCTTTAGTGGTTGTTTTTGTGTAATATAAGTATTATAAGTATAATAGAGAAGCGGGAGTCAGAAGAGCTTATTGAAAGAAACAGTTTTAATAACTGTCAAACAACAGTGACTGAAAAGAGCATCACATGATGATGACGAGGTCTCCTGTTGTTATCCCGACTTTATATTTGGTGTGAGTCTGCCCGACGACCACAAAGCATTTATGTTCATCAAAGAGAGACGATGAGATCGAATGGCAGGTTTGATCCAACCTGACAAACGTGAAGCAAAGTCCACTTTGTTTTATTATCACCACTGTTTAACCCTTCACCAGAGTTTTCTCTCAGAAGCTGTTGTGAAATGTTTATAATCTCGCAAATTTTAGTGTTTTTTTCTCGAACACTCGCCACTTTAATCTCAGAGATAGAATACAAGTTTTCTTTCTCGTAAATGTAAAACTCTAGAATCTCACAAATTCGTGAGTTTTTTTCTTGTAAATGGAGCAACGATTCTTTTCCCACAATTTTCATGACTTCACAATCTCACAATTTATTTTGTTTTTTCTCGTAAACTTGCTGCTTCAATCTCTGGAAATATCTTTTTTTTCATAAATGTGTGACTTTAGAATCTCGTAAATGTGTTTTGTTTAAACATTAATCTCAGCGAAAAGTGTTTTTTTCCCATTACAGTTATGATTATATAATCTCAGTAATTCTTGACTTTTTTCAAATGAATTTATAATTTTTATCTCAGAAAATATTTATAGTTTTCCCTTTTTTTATACATTAACTTTAACTTTATTCTTGGATATTTTTGGAATTTTTTTCCTCGGAATATTTTACCCACTCCCCTGGCTCCGTGATTATGATTTATTTTTCCTACAATGACCCGTCTACGCCAATAGTTAGATAGTAGACGTATAGTTATTATAGAAGTGAACCAACTGACCAATCAGCAGACCTCCTGAGAGCCGCGTCACGCTAGTGTGGCTAAACCATTTGCACGCCCTATTAAATCCAGCAGCTTGTCTATGACAATATTCACCTTTGTTGCAGTGTGTGTGTGTGTCCCCCCCCCCCCCCCCCCCCACACACACACACACACACACACACCTCAAACAGAAAGGACAGACTTGTGACCTCTGTGTTGCGCTGCAGTCGGTACCTTAACCTCCTGAATCAGCGATGTGTGAGCGTCCGCCACCACGCTGGGAAATAGCCTATTTCACAGGGGATGAGAGGCTAATCTGGCTGTAATGACTATCACACATACACGCTATCCACTCATACTGCACTCATGTATTGTTCTGTGTGTGTGTGTGTGTGTGTGTGTGTGTGTGTGTGTGTGTGTGTGTGTGTGTGTGTGTGTGCAGACAGTCAAAGGCTTCTGATAAATCAAACGCCATTCGCTGTTGTTTTTTCACCTTCTGACCATTTCCTTGTTTTTATTTTTTCCGTTTCGCTCTCTAAAATACACCATTAGTAACGTGTCAGACTCACAGCGACAATACATCATCCGTCTCTCTCTCTCTCTCTCTCTCTCTCTCTCTCTCCTCCAACTGATGAATGAAGAACAATATTGATCAAAGCTGACGTACAAAAGTTAGCAGACAGCAGGACCGGGGCATCTATTCACGTTTAACCACTTCCACAGTAACAGGTGGCGTGATGCAGGTGGTGTGTTACTGGCTGCTGTCGTCCATCCTTCGTGTGTTTCCACAGTGATGCTAATGAGAGAATCTTTCTGAACGGCAGCATCAAGCTAATGGTTAGAAATGGATTTAACCAGAAGCTTTAAGTGCATGTTTGCTCTCACGGCATATGTTGAAAGTGCTTTTCCTTGTGCACAATATAATCTCTGTGTGTGTGTGTGTGTGTGTGTGTGTGTGTGTGTGTGTGTGTGTGTGTATTAAACTCTGACATGACTTCAGCTGTCTGAAAATTAATTCCAGTGTCACTCCCAGCTCCTGTTACAGAGCTTTGGTCTCAACGTACACATGACCTTCTCGCAGAAGTGTGAATTTTTAATGGGTATAAAATGTAGCCCGTCGCGTCTGCTCGCTAATGATTCGTTTTATTCATGAATGTAGTTTATAATAATGTTCTACCATTTCATACTTTTCCGTCGGGTAGATTTCTTAATCTCTATATGTTCTTGTCTTTCTAGTACAGAAGAACAGAAAACACGTCACACGTGTTGTTCTTCAGAATCTCTGGCAGCCTGATCGATGCCTTTGAGCAACAACCTGTTCTGTAACAAGAAAGATCTAAACTCTAATCTCACACAGGCCGAGCCCACTCACTGTCTCTCCCATCAGTCATCGTCACAACTCACACAAATCAATGGTTTGATCGACTTCCCCGGACACACACACACACACACAGGCTTATCCCCAACGCGTTTAAATGCACGTGCACAGCGGACGCGCTCGCGTGCGCGCTCTCATTAGCATGCGGCGCGGTCTCCGGTCTGAGACACCGAGTCCTCCCCGAGCCTGAAGAAGAACAGCTGACGACCTCACGGCCTCCACATCAGCAGCTGAACACATCCAGGGTATTCAGAGCAGCGAGAGGGCTTTCTTTATTTTAGCGACAGCCCGCCCTCCATCCTCCATCCTCCATCCTCCATCCTCTATCCTCTATCCTCTATCCTCTATCCTCTATCCTCTATCCTCTATCCTCTATCCTCTATCCTCTATCCTCTATCCTCCATCCTCCATCCTCCATCCTCCATCCTCCATCCTCCATCCTCTATCCTCTATCCTCTATCCTCCATCCTCCATCCTCCATCCTCCATCCTCCATCCTCCATCCTCTATCCTCCATCCTCCATCCTCCATCCTCCATCCTCCATCCTCCATCCTCTATCCTCTATCCTCTATCCTCTATCCTCTATCCTCCATCCTCCATCCTCTATCCTCTATCCTCTATCCTCTATCCTCTATCCTCCATCCTCCATCCTCCATCCTCCATCCTCCATCCTCTATCCTCCATCCTCTATCCTCTATCCTCCATCCTCCATCCTCCATCCTCCATCCTCCATCCTCCATCCTCTATCCTCCATCCTCTATCCTCTATCCTCCATCCTCCATCCTCCATCCTCTATCCTCTATCCTCCATCCTCCATCCTCCATCCTCCATCCTCTATCCTCCATCCTCCACCCTCTATCCTCTATCCTCCATCCTCCATCCTCTATCCTCCATCCTCTATCCTCTATCCTCCATCCTCCATCCTCTATCCTCTATCCTCTATCCTCTATCCTCCATCCTCCATCCTCTATCCTCCATCCTCTATCCTCCATCCTCCATCCTCCATCCTCCATCCTCCACCAGGCCCGACTTCCCCCTTTAGAGCACAATCTATGCTTACCAACAAGGTTGCCTGGCACCAGTTGCTTAGTAACCACCAGGCCATTGCTTTCTACTACAGAGCGTCTCACTAATTCTGTGTCAGAGCTAAATTTAGAAAAACGCCTTTGATTTATCCCCCCCCCCCCCCCTCGCTGGATTGACAGGAGTTGGCTGCACAGAAGGAGTCTGCCTCCGAACGGCAGCGAGCTTGATTTCCTCTCCTGCAGCTGTTGTGAACAGGTAGAGTCCCATTAAAGAGACGGAGGGATGATTCATTCCTGTCAGCCGTAGCTCAGCGCTGCTGATTAACAATCAGGTGTGTGTGTGTGTGTGTGTGTGTGTGTGTGTGTGTGTGTGTGTGTGTGTGTGTGTGTGTGTGTGTGTGCGTGCTGACTGACAGATGAAGAACAAAAAAGTGATAAAGCCGACATCATGTCTCAAATGTTAATCAATCAAGAAATACAGTTTTCTGTGGTCTGTGTGCAGCAAACACGACATTATCTTGATGTAATGGAGTCACTACACTGACTGTATCGGTGCTAAGCTTCTGATTCCAGGTTTTAAAGATGATTTCTCTCTTTTTAAAGACTTATGGATGAATATCACCAGAGCAGATCTCAGGTCATCTCAGCCTTTCACAGCCTTGTTAAAGTGGAGGAAGCTCAACGCTGCACGTAACAAAAAATACAACCAGAGCTAAATATAGACATTCAGACTAAGAATGGTATCAGATAATAACATGTGTGGAGAGAGTTTTTCATAACACTCCAGAGCAAAAGCAGACAGCTGAATGGTAAATGGAGCGTATTTGTAGAGCACCTTTCCAGACTTCCGACAGCTCAAAGTGCTTTAACGGTTCACACACCAGCCGCCTGCCCATCACGAATAACTCTAATTCACATTCACACACATTCGTACAGCTGTGGCAAAGCCTTCGGGAGAAATTTGGGGAGATGCACCGGAGGAGCCGATCGTCCGATTGGAGGACGACCCGCTCTACCTCTGAGCCACAGACGCCCCACCAGAGACCCGGTAACGCGGTGAGGTTCTGTGGTCCTTCCGAGCCTTCGTGGGGAGGCGAATAAATAGCACCTCATTTTTTTCATTTTCGTCGTAGCTATCTTGGATTACGACGGGTTGTGTCTTGAGAGACCTCCGAATCAATCAAATCAAATATTTGATTGAGACCCAATTGGTCGAGGCTCGAGTTACATGTCACATTTTTAACGTGTAACTTCCACTACTTGGAGGGGATTTTACTTCCAGTCATGACGTAATCATGACGTCGTCTGTAAAAACACCTCTTGTGACTCAAACACACCCATAACAAAAGGTCAGACATGTCTCAAGGTTGTATGCGATGACCTCAGCATCACATCATGATGTCCACCAAGCCAACCGCCTCTCCTGTCAGCAAACACACCGCGCTTTATCTGACTAATGACAACACCGTTCATTTCCCCTTTCTCTAAAACAAGAAGCAGATAACACCGTCACGCCGCCTGAAGAGCTCCGACAGGCCCGAAGCTGTCGGCTGCTTCATCGGCGCCACCGATCCCGCCGCCCTGATTGAGATTCTGATGACCTGTCTCTTTCAATCCAGCCTGCTTCCTCCAACCTTCTGCTAATGTAATATGCGTTAACTCCGTCAATTCAGCTCCACTTGTTTGTCGACGTGAAGCGTTCCCCGGCTCCGTCTCTGAAGAATGTGACAGCTGCGTCCAAATCAAATTAAGCAGCGTTATCGTTCAGCGTGTGCAGCCGGGGATGATTTAGAGAAAAGGTCTCCACACTTAGCTCGCTGAAAGGTGTGGCGGCTGAAAGACTGCTGTTGAAGAATAAAGCATGTGCGGTTCAGGAAATGAGCGCGGCTGAATGCTTCCCTGTCTTTAGATCCAGAGGCTTACAGTCAGCCGCTCGGGACGGTCGACCGTATTCGATTTTTTGCGTCTGCAGAGCTTTTCTAAAGGGCCAAATACAAACAGACCGCCAGCATTCACAGCCGTATGAAAAGGGCCGCTCAGGTTTTATCCGTTTGTAAAGCGAGTCATATCCCGACAAACAATGAGAGAGAGCAAGGCTGCATACCCAGCTTAGTGTTGAGGATAATGCACCGCGCATCTATGTATTACACTATTAACAACGTCTCTTTGAAGTGTTAAATATAGAGAGAATATGGACGGTTTAAAATCTTTGTTGAGTAATGATGAAACCTACAGGAGAGGAAAAAAGAGAAAGAAACAAAGAAAGAAAGAAAGAAAGACAGAGACAAACAAAGAAAAGAAGAAATAAAGACAGACAGACAGACAGAGGGACAGAGTGGGACACTTTACTGGTCCAGGACCTTCTACAGTCTCAGAGACACTATGGACTTGTATTCTGAGGCGCTCCAAACAGGCCGACGTTGTTGTTTACCTTTACATACTTAATGCAGATGTGTCTGTTGTAACATACAGTTCATCCCACCAGTGCGTTCCAGTGCGTTCCTGTGTGTTCCTGTGTGTTCCTGTGTGTTCCAGTGTGTTCCCGTGCGTTCCAGTGCGTTCCAGTGCGTTCCTGTGTGTTCCAGTGTGTTCCTGTGTGTTCCTGTGTGTTCCAGTGTGTTCCTGTGTGTTCCAGTGTGTTCCAGTGTGTTCCTGTGTGTTCCTGTGTGTTCCAGTGTGTTCCCGTGCGTTCCCGTGCGTTCCAGTGCGTTCCAGTGCGTTCCAGTGCGTTCCTGTGCGTTCCTGTGCGTTCCAGTGCGTTCCAGTGCGTTCCTGTGCGTTCCAGTGCGTTCCAGTGCGTTCCAGTGCGTTCCAGTGCGTTCCCGTGCGTTCCCGTGCGTTCCAGTGCGTTCCAGTGCGTTCCTGTGCGTTCCAGTGCGTTCCAGTGCGTTCCAGTGCGTTCCAGTGCGTTCCTGTGCGTTCCTGTGCGTTCCAGTGCGTTCCAGTGCGTTCCTGTGCGTTCCTGTGCGTTCCAGTGCGTTCCAGTGCGTTCCAGTGCGTTCCCGTGCGTTCCAGTGCGTTCCAGTGCGTTCCTGTGCGTTCCAGTGTGTTCCTGTGTGTTCCTGTGTGTTCCAGTGTGTTCCAGTGTGTTCCAGTGTGTTCCAGTGTGTTCCCGTGCGTTCCAGTGCGTTCCAGTGCGTTCCTGTGCGTTCCTGTGCGTTCCAGTGCGTTCCAGTGCGTTCCAGTGCGTTCCTGTGCGTTCCAGTGCGTTCCAGTGCGTTCCTGTGTGTTCCAGTGTGTTCCCGTGCGTTCCAGTGCGTTCCTGTGCGTTCCTGTGCGTTCCTGTGCGTTCCAGTGTGTTCCCGTGTGTTCCCGTGTGTTCCTGTGTGTTCTTCTTCTGTGGATTCACAAAGAGTCGTGTTCTTCATTCTCTTGTAACGCAGGTTGTCGGGTTGTGTCTCTAAATGATTAATACACTGAAGGATGTGAAGAGAGCACTGAGACGAAGGCTACTACGTCAACTCGTAAAGACACACACACACACACACACACACACACACACCAACACACACACACACACACAGAGAAACTGAGATACAACTTATGCACATGGACGTAAACAGACATCACCTTTTGAGTTCATCAACATGAGGAGAACTCGTGGACAATGATGTGACGAGCCATTGCTTCTGCATTTTTTTGTTCTGCTCAATTTCATCTTCCATTTCATTTCTTCGCATCCCCCCCCCCTTGTGTTTCTGCCTCAGTCTCTCACCCTCTCTCTTTACTTTGCCTCTCTGTCTCTCTGAATCTGGGGGAGTGAGTAGGACGTGTCAGTGTTCTGTGTTCAGTAGAGGCCTGAAAACACAGTTGGTGGATAGTTGGAGTGATTAGGAGGAATGACCTGTGTGTGTGGAGAGATGCAACATTGAACAAATACAAACAAAGACAGACCAAGCAGCAACTTCTGGTTCTGAAAAGTGAAGTCAAGTGAAGTCACTCCTCCTCAGTCCAGATATGGTCACTTCCTGTTGCAAAAAAACCAACATGGCGCCAGCGAAATCGCTGAACTCGAGGCTTCATAACATCCGTCCACAAACCAAAAGAAGACGTCACGATGAGTACGTCCACTTCTTATCTACAGTCTGTGGTCGTTAGTCAGTCAAGTTATCATCAACCTTCTCCTAAACCTAACTAAGTAGTTTTGTTGCCTAACTTTCTGTGAAGACGGAAGTTTATTTTGAAAAGACACTCTGCATGTAAAGAGTGGAAACTGAGTCCAGAACTCTCACCAGAGGGGAATGCACAGTTTTCATAGTTTGAAGCTTAGAGAAACTGACCAAGCGTCTGTATTCGACGAGTTGCCAGAGAGGACGTGTTGCACCAAATTCGACACGGACTCTCTTGGGCCCAACAATAAATCCACCCTAGTGTGAAGCAGATCGGAAGAAAAACAACATGCCACCCATAAACAGACATGTGAAGCATGGCTTAGCACTTTCACAGCAACCTCGACCTTTCAAGTTTTCAGAGAAATACTCGACAGCGCTCAGTAACACATGCATGCAGACACACACACACACACGTGCTTTAAGTGAAAGACAGAACTCACTCATGGGAAATCACAGCAAGCCGATAGAGGAGGCAAAGTCATTCGGACTGATTTAAAGGAAAGTAATCAGCCCGGCGTGGACATGCGGACTGATCTGTATTGGCCACGGACGGCGTTAACGGGCTTCTCAAGGTCTCATTATGGAAACAGAGCAGAGCAGGAAGATGGCAGCAGATAAAGAGAGGATGCTGTCTCACACGCTGCTTCAGGTTCAAAGGAAGGGCGTTCGGTTCATTTCAGGTGAGTTCAAATTTGATTGAATTTCGTGAAATCGACTGAAATGATTTGAAATCAGTGGAATTCAGTTAAGCTGACGAGACATTTTCTCGGCTGACATTTGGAACCCGTCACAGCAGGAAGAGGTTTAAACTGCGGTTCAGTTGCATAAAGTATCTCAGTGAACGAGGTCCCTGTAAATGAAACACAGCCATAAACTCATGTTTACAATGTTTACTGAGGTAATAAATCGAGAGAGAAGTAGAGTCACTTTCTCATAGACTTCTATACAACCAGAGGAGTCGCCCCCTGGTGGTCAGTTGAGAGAATGCAGCTTTAAGACACACTACACAGTAAGTGTACAGTAGAGCTACATATGTTTAGGTGCTTTGGGGGCCTTTTGTAAGTTATTTGGTGGTACAATCAGTTAGAATAGTAACATAATTCAACAATCGTCATATCTAAAGCTCATAATAAATAATCCATAGATGTTTGGGGCCCTTTAGTTCCAGTAAAGTCTGATCCTGCTGTTTTCAAATGGGGGCTGCACTAGTGACAGAAAGAGAAATATTGATTAGTTACAGTATTGATATTGCATGCACTGCTGAAGTCTGCTTACATAAAGCACATATAGTAAAACCACCAAATGTAAACAATGGGGTCACTAATTTGTCTGTTATGGTTGAAAGACTATCACACATTTGCACACGTCACGTTTTTTATTGTCGATCTCCGCAGGCAAATATGAATCCGGCGACGCCGATGTCGACAGGCTTACACAGATTTGTAGTTGTTTTTTAAACACTAAAACCACTGGAAGCACACAGACCAGGCTCCATGTATCATTTAACGTGATTTACAACCCGACCTGTAGGCCATACATCATCTAGAAGTCACAGGGCGAGAGCTATGGAGCATGTTTGTGCCGTGGCTGCCTCACTAACTGCAGACTTATGCTGGCGATGGAATAAGAGCTGGAAGGTTGAAAGGTGTCCGTGGCGGAGCTGTGGGTCGAGAGCGCCTCACAAAGAGCCGGCGCTCCACACGACACTTTATTGCATGACCTTCGATCACAGCAGGACTGTCTCTTTTGTGCTGTACATTTTTCGAGCACCAGCTTAAAAGCTGTTCCCAGGCTCCTTTTGAGGAAATAGATTTGGTCATGGAGAGATGAGAGTGACAAAGAATAGCAATCTATACTGTCGGATCTGCAGTCTTTCCCTCTTTCTTGCTCTCATAGTTTCTCTAATGCTGGTAAAGAAAGAAAGAAATGGTGCAGAACACGGCCGAGTTGTAGAGAGCTCTTTCCATTCCCTCGATGGACAACTCTCTCTCACACAAGGATGAAAGGGATCAGCGGAGTCACAGATATAGTGCCTCCTTGTAAAATACAAGCAGTCACCGGCAGTGACAAAATAACACTTGGTAAATTGGGTTATTTAAAGTTTTGTTGTGAGCAGCAAATGCCTCCCAAAACTTTGCTTTTACCAATTTTCTTGTAAGAAATAATGCTTGAGAGAAAGTGAGCAGAATAGACGGAGGGCTCCTGATATTGGACCCGTCATCCCGCTCATAGCACGCTCACCTGCCAAAGAACAAAGGAATCAAGACAATACATTCCATTTGTATGCGTTTTACAAACAAAATCAAAAGTTTCCCTGGCAACCCTGAGCTGATACCTGGAGCAATAATCACCATCCCATAATGTTCTTGTGCACTGCTCCAGTAAACAGGACGGACTTTGGCAACAGGAGATATTTCTCATAGAACCCTTTGGCTCAGCTACGAGCCACTAAGCTAACGCTACGCGAGCAAGAGTCAACGTCAACAACACTGCGTACGGCTGACAAACAGTAAATATAATTGGACAGTTGGTTTAATAATACGACTATCTATCTATCCGGCCATATTACTCTCCCGAATCAACATGACTCTCCTCAGCAGCCCCGTGGTGTTCAGAGGGTGAAGCACACAAGGACTAAAGTCATCCTTAAATATTCAAACGTCTTCATTTCATTTCATGTAGCCAGAGAACAAACAACTAGAACTACTAGTGTTCATTATCACCAATTAATGGACGCCCTGCAGCCAATCAGAATGCATCCAGACCACGGCATGAAATCAAGTAACGAATCTCAGAATGAAAAATAAAGAAGCTGTTCCATTTGCACATGCAGTGGGACAGACGGGGAGATAATTGCAATAACGTGGCTCCGGGTCATTCGCTGATTATATCTGCATGTTGTTTATTCTGGTCACAGAAGCACAGACTCTCCCCTGGGCTGTGACAGACCCCTGTCTTTATGGAGAGCACTGCTTTCACCCTTTGATCCTCTCTAGTGACAGCCAGGAGGGGGGGGGGGGGGGGGGGGGGGGGGGCTGCAACATACTTCTGTTGAGATTAAAGTTAGCAAACACATCTGCCTCCTGCAGACACCTCGGAGTCAGACATGTTGAAATGTTCTGAGTGATACGTGTGTGTGTGTGTGTGTGTGTGTGTGTGTGTGTGTGTGATAGAGAGGTTTTGCTGAGCAGGAGGCATAGTAATTAGTAATCATCTCAGCGTATGTTCCATGCAGGCTGCAGTGACGGCTGTAGAGTGACGAGAGAGAGAGAGAGAGAGAGAGAGAGAGAGAGAGAGAGAGAGAGAGAGAGAGAGAGAGAGAGAGAGAGAGAGAGACAGACAGACAGACAGACAGACAGACAGACAGACAGACAGACAGACAGACAGACAGACAGACAGACAGACAGACAGACAGACAGACAGGAGGAACGCGGCTCGACTGCATCAATAGCTGCTGGAAACACAAACACACGCATGAAGAACGTGTACGACAGAAGAAAAATAAACGTTTGTTTGGAAGAATATATTTATTTTGTGATACATGTAGAAATCACAAAGAAGCTTTGTCTCTGTTCTGTTCTGCTTTTGGAACACAGTGAGACGACTAAATGAAATAGTTAAACATGGCGGTGATGGTGCCAGAGGTCCAAGATCATAAAGAATCATCTTTTATCAAGTTTACTTGCACTATGGCCAAACAGGTGAAAGTGTTGGACAGACGCCTCCATTCTAAGAACCACTCACAGAACCAGACCATCAAAACACCCAAAGTGTAAAACCAATAAACCAAAACTCTTTGCAGGAAGGAGAAGAGGAGTTACTGATTTTCTTTCAAAATAAAAGACACAAAGGTCAGAACGAGACACCCATGCAGAGACTTACTTCTCTTCTGTTAACAGCTGACAGGAAGACGTGACGCTCTGTGAGCAAGTCTTTCCAACAGTTATTTCAACCTTCATCAATGAAAGTTGTTCATCATTTAAGCCGAGTCAGCTGCTTTTGCCGGATACAGTAACGTCTGCAGAAAGGCTCGTACAGAGTTACTGTAGTGTGAACTATTAGAAAACCCTTTCATCATAATGCAACCGAATACAACACCATTAGGTTTAATTAAACGTTTATTGTACAGTGTCAACAATATAAACTGAATATTTACAAACTTATAACATATTTAATAATCTGATCTCAGGCGTGAGACACAGAACAGCATCTGGTACCAAGGATCAAGTATTCAATCTCATCATCAACACAGGATGAAAGAGACGATATCAGTTCAGTGTGATGAGAGATTCCTCATGTAATCCAAGAAGAGTCGCCGTATCCTGTACAATGTTTCATCTTATAACCAATAAGTTATTTCCTCTAAAGATAAACAACTATTAACTTCATGGAGCCTCATTCTGACTGAGAGAGAGAGATCTGATTTATGTTTTAACACATTACATTGTTGTATCAATGAGCAGCAGCAGGTGTGTGAGCTTCATCACCTGCTTATTTTAAAAGTGGATTGAGTAAAGTTACCTTATAAACAAGTCTCCTCCATGAAGCCTCTTTAGTTTAGTGGAGGGTAGAAATGTTCCCTCATCTCCACCACAACTCAAACAAAGGTCCCAATATTGGAGTTGTGTTTGTGCACTTTGTATGAAGTGATACGGAGCTGACGATAACAACAACAGGTTAACAACCTGTTGTTGTTAAGTGATGCTGGAGTTGCTGCTAGATGGATTTTGAGCCAAGCTAGCTCTTACCTCTTTGTTCCCAGTCTTTATGCTATGCTAACCAGCTGCTTGCTGCTGGTATCGACCCTTTGATCTTTAACTCTCGGCAAGAAAGCGCTTTTCCCAAAATGTCGAATGATTGGAAGGAACTAAAATGCCTCAAAACATAAACGTCTTTGCTCCGAATAAACTGATTACTTCCTGCTTTTTTATTTTTTTATTGTGCAATTTTATGTGTGTGTGTGTGTCTAGTGTTGCAACCTTCAATTATCAATGTGTGTGTTCTTGTGTTTTCTCTCACACCTTGGGCTGCTCCAACAGGCAGCACAGCAGAGTCACTAGAGGCATGAATAAGTCAACAACGCGGCTTCATATCTGACACACAGCTACACACAGATCAGTGATCGCTGCAGCGTTGTGCACTGTGTGTTCTACAGCAGCTAGAGTGGTGTACACACACACACACACACACACACACACACACACACACACACACACACACACACACACAGAAACAAGACTACACTAACATCTCTGCATCAAGAAGTGTCAGTCCAAACAGAACAAATACAGCAGCGCAGAATGAAATACACTCAACTGTGTGTATCAGGGAGGCGGCAACCTCTAGTTCTGTTAAGTGAAGCCGATGTTAAAGTGTCTTAAAGCTGCATTCTCTCTAGTGTCCACCAGGGGGCGACTCCTCTGGTTGTATAGACGTCTATGAGAAAATGACTCTACTTCTCTCTTGATTTATTACCTCAGTAAACATTGTAAACATGAGTTTATGGTCTCAATCTCTAGTTTCAAGTCTTCTTCAATACAGCATGATGTTCATTTAGTACATTATGGTCCATTTAGAGTCACACAGACCATAAAGCAGGGGATGCTTTAGGACGGGGCTACACAGTTATTGACAGGTCGCTACCAGAGACGTATACGGCGTCTCTACGTCACTCCTCCTCAGTCCAGATATGGTCACTTCCTGTTCACTGGTTGCAAAAAAACAACATGGCGACGGCAGTAAACCAAGATGGCGACAGTGAAATCGACGAACTCGAGGCTTCATAACATCAGTCCACAAACCAATGAGGTGACGTCTCGATGACTACGTCCACTTCTTACATACAGATTTTCGTTCAGCAGTATCAGTAAAAATGTGTTCTAGCCGTATTGATCAACATCAAATGTACAAGCACCACTGTTAATGTGTGCGTGTGTGTGTGTGTGTGTGTCTGTGTGTGTGTGTGTGTGAGCACCACTACTGCTGCACACATGTGTTCTTACAATGGCAATAATAGATGGTGGGTCAGCATGGGAGGCTGTGTGGTCCCTGAGCAGCGTGAGTCCGTCACCACACTGACAGCCATTGGCTGGAGTATGATTAATGAAGCGTCGATGTATTTCCCACAATGCACTTGTTTTCCGTGCTGACGATAAGCGAATTTCGCTGAGGATGTTGTGTTCAACAGTTCATCTCTCTCAGGGAAGACGCTGTAACTTCTGTTTATTACAACACGGGCTTCAACACAGTGTCGGCCAATCATTTATATCAGTTCAAAAAACAAATGCAACAACAAAGTCTCACGGAACAAGAAAGAAACGATCAGACAGTTTGAACAGTTTACTCATTATACCTCGAACCATCTTCATGGTCTCCTGTCTGGATCTCCAGGTGATGTGTTGTTCACTGTCACTCTGTGATCTGTAGCTTTAGCTTCTTTATCTTTTAAACCTGATTTCACTGATGAGTCAGTTTGACTTCCTGGATTCATCCTTCAAACACATACTGTAAACTGTCTGCTTCTCTCTGAAATCACTGTTTTGTTTTACCAAAAATGTGATAATATTAATTCAGTGAGTGCAGTTAGTTACAGTGTGGGCTCCGTGCATAGACTGTAAGTAAAATAAAATATGGACGTAGTCTCCGTGACGTCACCAAGAGGTTTCTGAAGAGCTGTTGTGAAGCTCAAAGCGGGCACAGCAGCTCTGTGGATGGTTAAAGAGGTGGATCATCGGTGGATCATCGGTGGATCATCGGCGGCGTAACGGTCGATTAACTGCAAGTTTCTCCTCCAAACTATCGTTATTATATCTGCCTTTAAAGATCCACTGTTGGTCGGCCTCTGCTCGTAACAAACGTTGAGGTAGTCGAGGCCACTGCTTGCATCTTGTCAGCTTTGATACAGGACTTAGCTTTAACAGAACCTTTATACTGTTCAGCTCTTCTTTTGCACTCAAGAAGCTAACAAGATTAGCCCGGCTGGGACGGACCGTCTCTAATCTGTCACGTTTGCTGCTCTCTGGCTGTGAGGTTAAAGGAGACAGAATTACTGGACTTTCCATTAGCAAATCCACGTCTGGTGTGCACAAGGGGCCGAGCCCAAATCCAACTAATGCACGTTAGAGGACCTTTCTGTTCCCTCCTTTTGGGATTAGAGACTCACACGTCACATACACACACACACACACACACACACACACACACACACACACACACACACATGTGGAGGCACTTAGATTAGTGATTTTTTGTCCCCATAATGTCATGAAAATGTGGCGAATGTGTGTGTGTGATGTGTGTATTTTAGTATTTGATGTGCATTTTCTAAAACTCTCACGCTCAGATCAATGTCAGAACAGACACAGTCGGGGGCTTTAGAATGAAAGCAGCTGTGTCATCCTATACATCTCAATAAGCCATACACACAAGCTGCAGTGGAGACACACACACACACACACACACACACACACACACACACAGAAAGAAGGAGAGAGGCACAGTGGAGGTGAGACGCTGTCTTTAATGGGTTTCAATGGTGCTGTAAATAGGTGGGGGGGGTCAGACGTCTCCTCAGCAGATCTGGGTCTTGTTGTAGGGACAGTTAGGCCATACCGATGTTGAATACACTTACTGTAAGTCACTTTGGATAAAAGCTAAATGACTGTAATGTAATGTCCA
This sequence comes from Anarhichas minor, assembly GCF_050575085.1. Classification (NCBI taxonomy): domain Eukaryota; kingdom Metazoa; phylum Chordata; class Actinopteri; order Perciformes; family Anarhichadidae; genus Anarhichas; species Anarhichas minor. The sequence goes on from NW_027466449.1 coordinate 19,167,361, forward strand.
CACTACTACGTTTCCATTTTAAAACGCATATCTTTTGCTACGCTTACGTTGAGTGTCACTTCCTGTTCACTGGTTGAAAAAAAACAAGATGGCGACGGACAAAAAAACAGACTCGAGGCTTCAAAAGATCAGTCCACAAACCAAAGGGTGACATCACGATGACATCACGTCCCTTTCTTATACACAGTCTGTGGAAACTAGTCAGACAGCTTGAAAAAGAAAAGCACTAAAAATGACTAAACAGCGAAAGAAATCTTAGTGTGTTCTTAGTGTGTGTGTGTGTGTGTGTGTGTGTGTGTGTGTGTGTGTGCTAATCTCTGCCCTGCTCGTCAGTCAGACGGCGCTCACACATTCCTGATCTCGGGCACATCGTGTCCAACAAACCAGCCGAACTCTAAAACCTTCGAAATAACCCGAAGATGGATTGTGAGATTACAAACTCTCATCTCCAAGCAGCTTTTGCTGCCCCCCCCCCCACAGTATTAAAGAGCAATTTGCAAATATAACCCTAACAGCCCCGAGTGTTACAGCTGCAACTTCTGCCAAAACACTTATGTTGTGTTTTCCCACAGCTGCTTCATTCTGCTCTGATTCCAGAGCAGCGGGAATCAGAGAGGGTCAGGAGCCCCCGAGATACATTAAAGGTTATGAAATCAGCTGAATATATGTATGCCACAAACAAAACTCACTTTCCTTTAACATTTGTAAACTATTGGTGAAGTTCACCTCTACAGTCCTCCGAATATAGATATATATGTATATATATCTACAGTATATATATATATATATATATATAGATATATATCTATGTCATCAGGTTTAAGGTTAAAGTTAAATAGCTCATAAAGAGATTTTATTTAGAGGTTCAAAGGAGCTGTATTTAACATTCTTAATATTAATATATGATCAAACAGCTGATATCTCTGTAAAGACATCGTGAGACAAACTCCATCCTCTCACACACTAAACTAATTATAACACGATGTAAAGAAAACGATGAGGAACATTAGAAACTACAAGCTAGAGAATATTAGTCATATCTAAAGAGATCACGTCTGTTGTGCCGAGATGCACTTCAACCTACAATGTCAAACATTCAACAAACATTTATTTTTGATAAATTCAGCTCTTTTGTTCCAGATTTCAAAGAGTTTAATTAACTCTGAAAATCAAAGATATACTGAAACGGAGACAAAGCAGAGACACACACACACACGCACACACACACACACACGCACACACACACACACACGCACACACACGCACACACACACACGCACACACACACACACACGCACACACACACACGCACACACACACACACACGCACACACACACACACACGTGTTTGTGGAAAAGTAATTTTAATACTGTAAATACATTATTATATAACAGACAAAAAGTTCTGTTAATATTCATTAATTATTAATTAATGTGTGTTATTTCAACATATCCTCATTAAACGGTTCGAATGAAATCGTACAAAAAGTTATTCCTCGTTTTTTTGTGCGTTTTACGACAAAGTCAATGTTCCGCTCGTTACGTGCAAACAGTCTAAACTTGTTCGGTTTAGGAAACAAAGATGGTCGTTTGGTTTTAAATACCCACTGAGGTGAAAACATCCACGTTTACTTCTCGTGTCACACGGGGAACGAGCTGCGCTGAACGAGCGCTGTTCTCGTCGCTGCTCGCACTGTTTGCATTGTTTGCGCTGTTAGCACCGTTAGCTTCACCTTCGCCATGTTGAGAGCCCTCGAGAGCCAATCAAAATGCTCCTAATCCCACATCTTGCACCTTTAAAAGTTGTTATTTTAGATCAACGTATCCATAACGTGCTGTGTTATGATGGCTTTTTGTTTGTGTGTGGAGGTGGTGAAACCATGGTTCTGTAAACAGCGCATAGGCAGCAGTCAGACGAGGACACGGCTCTGACCGAAGCTTTCTGACCCTCGGGCCTTTGGCTCTACGTGGAGCTGGGATTTAGAATCCCCAGCAGCGGGCTCTGTACCTCAGACATCCTTTAGCAGAGGCAGCCGAGTGTGGAGCAGGTGGATGTTAGTGGATTCAGAGATGCAGCGCATGGCGCGGGGACGATGGCAGTGATGGCGTCTCGGGGTCTTCACGCTCTCTTGTTCTGACCAGCAGAGATCGCCTCAGGGTGTCGCTGCCCTGCCCGCTCACTCTTATGCTCACTAGAAACAGTGTGCTGGACTCTCCAGTGCTTGTGGGCCCGGCGCCTGACTGCGGAGCCGGATCTGGTTTCATGTCGTGTACCGGTGTGTGTAATCCAACTGCTGCTCTGAGAGAAGCAACGACAGGCAATTTAGGAATGATTAAAAGCCACTGAATCACCCTGTCACTGGACTGTATGTGTGTGTTCGCCTGCTGCTCTCTTGTTTCTCGGTGCAAAGTCGCCTTTTCATCGCGGCAGCTCGCTCGGACGAGCAGCCATTACTCATTGAAAGTAGCCGCCAGACGGTGGACATGATATCCCGTCTATAATGGGATGAATTGGACGCCGGACAAGTAAACATTGCACACAAACGCTCAGAAGCTTGCGTCAGTGTCTCTTGTGTTTCCTCGCATACAGATTGTAATTTGTCTCCCTCCCCCCCCCCCCCTCCCTCTCTCTTCCTGCTGTTTTCTCCCTCCTGATATGTGAAATATAAAGAGACGGAGGCTTTACACGTCACAGTGATGCAGGTGTGGGTGACTTTGCAGTAGCTCAGTCGGGACACAGTCACAATGTTACTCAGCTCCCAGGGGTGGGGCTGGGGGGGCTGGGGGGGCTGATGACTGATGCTCAGAGGACTGAAACTAGATGGTGAAAAGGTGCAGCAGCCCTGCAGAGAACAGCCACCGAGGCAAAGAGCAATGAGCTGATACAAGCTGGAGACAGCCGGGTTCCTTCAGAGCAAACTGAATGTTGTAGAAGGAGCCGCCGTGTTCTAAAGCAGGAAAAGGTGAAAGACAAGTGGTGGTTTACGTCTCACCCTGCAGCAGCCTCCTGCTGTCACAGCTGCTGCCCTGTGCTGCCCTCTGCTGGTACGCTCACACACAGTCTTCTGTGGGCAGAATATGCAGAGAATTACATGCCAGTAAAAACACAGCAGTCATAATGAAAGATGAGAGCTTCTGTCTGTGCCTCTAAGTTGGTGATGATACGGTGGAAAGACGTTTCACCTTTAAAACCACCAGCCTGCTCTCACCACGCTGACATTCACACTCATCGTCTCTTCCTCCTGTCCAGCAGCTGCAGCCAGACTTCTCCACCAACGTGACATGTACTCCTGCTCACACACACACACACACACACACACACACACACGTGTGACACACACACACACACATTTACACACCACTCACACGTGTGTGACACACGTGTACACACACACACACACACACACACACACATGCACACACGCACACACACACACATGCACACGCTTGCTGGTGGTACAAGGTGACATTCACCAGGCGGTCCGCCAAGGCAACCCGCACAAGGGTGCAATTAACTGTGGGATCACCCTAACAGCTGTGTGTGTGTGTGTGTGTGTGTGTGTGTGTGTGTGTGTGTGTGTGTGTGTGTGTGTGTGTGTGTGTGTGTGTGTGTGAGAGTGAGAGTGAGAGGGTAAAACCAATTACAACTTTGCACAATTTTATTATTTATATTAATATTTTACTAAATTGTTTTATTTATCTTATTTTACTTTACTTTATTTATTTATTTATTTTATTTATTTATTTATTTATTTATTTATGTATTTATGTATTTATGTATTTATGTATTTATTTTATTATTAGTTCATTTTATTATTAGTTTGTTGTCATGGTATCCATTGCTTTTATGTTTCTTCTGTTGTACTCACTGCTTTGCTTTTGCTGCTTTGTCAGTGGAGCACTTTGTAATCTTTGTGTTTCAGGCTCTATGTAAACACAGTTATTGTTATTATTGTGTTGTTCAGGTCTGTGTGCAGGAGACAGAGACGCAGTCAGTCTGTCTCGTTACATCTCAGGTGTCTCTTTCTTTGTCACGGACCCTCAGAGGGTCAGAGCTGACAGGAGGAGCCAGACTTCATTAGTGGGTCAATTAACACTTTCCCAGACAACATCTGGAGGACACACCGGCCCCCCAGCTGCTATTACCTCTTAACCCCCCTCCTCAGAATAAGAGCTAGCTGATCGTACTGGATGATAAAGCTGCATTAAGGCGTGTCATCTGGCACAAACACACAGAAACAGCCTCAAACAACTGTCAGAACCGTTGGCGCTGGACTCCAGAGAGACGTCTCATCACTCAGCAGCCTGTTGGGGCTTTATCCTCCATTTCTTTGAGCTCTTGTTCTTCCTTCTCTTCCTCCAGGCCTCTCCTTTCAATATCTCAGCCGTCTCTCTCGTGGCCTTCCTCGCGCCGCTGCCCGGAAACTCGTCTTCACCAGATTGATCCGGTGCTGCCGGTTGCTCCGCGTCGTGCTGCGGGGCAGACAAAGGCCGAGAGAAAGAGGACGCAGCTGTCTGTGTCCTCAGCTGACCACAGGCCTCAAGGTCAACGTGGAAGATGAGTGTCTAACTCAGTGTTTCTGCTTATCCACTTTCTGCTTCATAGTTTGTCATTAAAAACATCACATGTAGTTTTGCAGGTGCGTGTGATGAGTTAGTGATTTAAAGGTAATGAGATCTGTGATGACGTCTCATCCGTCGGCGGTATCGCACCTCTTCCACGTCTGTCAGCTCCACAATGATAAAATACATACAGTTGTGTGAAAAAGTGTTTGCCCCCTTCCTGATTTCTTATTTTTTTGCATGTTTGTCACACTTAAATGTTTCAGATCATCAAACAAATTTAAATATTAGACAAAGATAACACAAGTAAACACAAAATGCAGTTTTTAAATGAAGGTTTTTATTATTAAGGGGGAAAAAAAAATCAAAACCTACAAGGCCCTGTGTGAAAAGTGATTGCCCCCCCCCTGTTAAAACATAAATTAACTGTGGTTTATCAAAGTAATTGAGATCTATCAGTCTGGAAAAGCCATTTCTAAAGCTTTGGGACTCCAGCGAACCACAGTGAGAGCCATTATCCACAAATGGCGAAAACATGGAACAGTGGTGAACCTTCCCAGGAGTGGCCGGCTGACCAAAATTACCCCAAGAGCGCAGCGACGACTCATCCAAGAGGTCACAAAAGACCCCAGAACAACATCCAAAGAACTGCAGGCCTCACTTGCCTCAATTAAGGCCAGTGTTCATGACTCCACCATAAGAAAGAGACTGGGCAAAAATGGCCTGCATGGCAGAGTTCCAAGACGAAAACCACTGCTGAGCAAAAAGAACATAAAGGCTCGTCTCAGTTTTGCCAGAAAACATCTTGATGATCCCCGAGACTTTTGGGAAAATACTCTGTGGACTGACGAGACAAAAGTTGAACTTTTTGGAAGGTGTATGTCCCATTACATCTGGCGTAAAAGTAACACGGCATTTCAGAAAAGGAACATCATACCAACAGTAAAATATGGTGGTGGTAGTGTGATGGTCTGGGGCTGTTTTGCTGCTTCAGGACCTGGAAGACTTGCTGTGGTAAATGGAACCATGAATTCTGCTGTCTACCAAACAATCCTGAAGGAGAATGTCCGGCCATCTGTTCATGACCTCAAGCTGAAGCGCACTTGGGTTCTGCAGCAGGACAATGATCCAAAACACACCAGCAAGTCCACCTCTGAATGGCTTAAGAAAAACAAAATGAAGACTTTGGAGTGGCCTGGTCAAAGTCCCGACCTGAATCCGATTGAGATGCTGTGGCATGACCTTAAAAAGGCGGTTCATGCTCGAAAACCCTCCAATGTGGCTGAATTACAACAATTCTGCAAAGATGAGTGGGCCAAAATTCCTCTACAGCGCTGTAAAAGACTCATTGCCAGTTATCGCAAACGCTTGATTGCAGTTGTTGCTGCTAAGGGTGGCCCAACCAGTTATTAGGTTTAGGGGGCAATCACTGTTTCACACAGGGCCATGTAGGTTTGGATTGTTTTTCTCCCTTAATAATAAAAACCTTCATTTAAAAACTGCATTTTGTGTTTACTTGTGTTATCTTTGTCTAATATTTAAATTTGTTTGATGATCTGAAACATTTAAGTGTGACAAACATGCAAAAAAATAAGAAATCAGGAAGGGGGCAAACACTTTTTCACACAACTGTATATATTAAACAGAACCAGGCATGTCTTCAACTTTTAATACCTTTAAGACCTCGTGGATCTCCTGTAAACCTTTACTCATTCATAAACCTGGTGTCGAGTTAAAATATGTATTCAGGAAAACAAAAGGATTTCTTTGTTTCAACAGATGTTTTATTGGGGTCACAGCAGCAGCGCGACATTCAGGACCTTACATCATATCGATATTCACTACAATTATCAAAATAAATAAACAAACAGTAAAATGATCATTTCACGTTGAGCAGAATTCAGTGCACATCAGCTGACTTTAAATAATGAATAAATAATGTTCACCACGGTTAAACAACAACCAGTGAGTTCAGCTCATGTTTGGATGAGACGACCAAAGACATGAGTAAATGTTCAAGTTAATGTTAATGTTCATGTTGATGTTAAAGATTAATGTTAATGTGTAATGTTGTACTTTAGAGGTCCTCATGGTCTCATCGCCTCACTGAACTAGAATAAATGATTCATCCACACAGAAAGTAGTCCCTTCATTTCACTCGTCTACTCACAAACACGATTGTAAACACACTCTCACACACACACAAATGAGTTTCACCAATAAATAACATTTCATAATTCATAAGTTACTTTATGTACAATTGTAAAACTTTCATGGGAACGTTTATCCTCCTGAGAACGAGCTCCAGCTTGTGCGCCTCATGTTTCATCTTTAAAGTATTTTAACACTTTCTGAAAGTCTTCTGACCTTCTGAATAAAATAAAGATATATTCAGTTTGCTGCACTGCTTCTCTCGACAAGAAGCCAACGGGATTATTAATTACATTTTGTATTATAGCAGAAACTAACATTTAGGATTAGTCGTCTCATACGGACCTGTTTTACACTCAACATGTTCACAGACTGCACCTCATCCATGACACACTTTAACACACTAACACACTCTAACAACATAAACTAAAGAGAGTTCATGTCTTTGTTGGGTTAGAAAACAAAGTCTCAGATGAATACTTGAGGTTAGAAGAGACTCTGAGGATCCTTCAGGTGTTAACAGATGTTTCCAGATGTAACTACTACATGAGGAGCACAAACTAAGAGTCTTCACTCTCAGAATGCACATTGAGTATAAAGTGACACATATGCAGTGATGACTGGTCCCTTATTCTGACAACACAGTGTGTGTGATGCCCAACTACACATGAAGGGAGGACTGGTGGGAGTGGGAGCGCTGCAGGGACAGAACACGTTACTCTGTTTGGGGCACGGAGATGGCCGGTCCTTTGGGGTCGTCGAAGCGGTCCATGGTGCGGAGCTGCATGATCATGTGCAGGCCGTAGGTGAGCACCAGCACCATGAGGAGGCTGGTCATCAGACCCATCCAGATACCCGGGGAGAAGAAGCCCGCGCAGTCGCTGGCGTAGGAGAAGTCGCTGGCGCTCACGTTGAAGCCCTGGATCTGTGGAGGGACACGTAGAACAAACAGGGTGTGTTTGTTCTTTGTTATCAAGTTCATCCCTTTCATTTCAGGCTTTAATAGACTTTAGTCACAACGGACATGTTGCCTTGTGATAGCAGGAGAAGCAGCTGAAACCATCACACCCGAGCTTCTTCCTGCTGTGAAAACGGTCCGTTAATGAGCCGACAGAGCCAGGAGGCAGGATAGCTGTCTCCAGTCTTTATGCTAAGCTAAAGCTCTTCAATACTTTAATTTGTCTCTAGAAAGAACACAATCTAGGAAATACATTTTGAAAAGCAGAAAAGGGTCCATAGCTCTGCCAGAGTAACATATGAGAACGTCATCCATCACTCAGCAAGAACAAGTGAGCTTCCCAACAGCTCCGGCAGCTGAGAACACAAAACAATACAAATCTCGTTCTTACCTGAAAGTCTTCAAAGGAGACCCTCCACTGATTGGCCGGATCGTTGAAGGTGCGCGGGACGAGTTGGGGCCACCGGAAGTTGGTGACGGACTCGCAGCGGTACGAGTACTCGGCGGGGGCGTAGACCTTCCTGCTGCCGTTGAACTTGGCTTTGGTGCCGTCGTACTCCAGCTCCACGGTGTCCAGCGTGAACCAGCGGCGGGCCGAGACTTTGTAGAGACGCTGGCTCATAGCGAAGCTGGAGAGTATCAGGGAAGGTTACATTGAGCCATGTTCATGAGGGAATCATTAAGAGTTTAAATAGACATGAAACACAAGCTGTAGGATTTGTTCAACACACTCACATGAGTTTGAAGCTGCGGTGGCCGAGGACGTTCTCATAGTTAAGAACCAACCTGCAAAGAACCACAAAGTAAATGAGAGAAAGAGAAGAACCTCATACAAACACTTCTAAACATCACTACTGTCTCTTTAAGGCACAGATATGCACACACACACACACACACACACACACACACACACACACACACACACACACACACACACACACACACACACACACACACACACACACACACACACACACACACACACACACACACACACACAGCTCATGAAGTAGATCTCAGGTTCTGACCCACTTGGATCTGGTTTTGTCGCAGCTTGAGCCGTGGAGTTTGGGGCTGACTCCCTCCCCGAAGGTGGACGGGGTCAGGTCGTGGTCTTCCCAGCGACCGCTCCGAAGGATGCTCACCGACAGACCTTTAGCCCAGAGCAGGATACAGGTCTCCTCATCCTCCTGGGAGGGGGGGGTAAAGCTGGTATTATTACATATTGTTCTTACTGTCCTCCTGCTGGAGACTGAAATATTAAAACAACAACTCTAGTTATTAATCAAACAAACAGCAGGAAATAGAGACTTTGTTGGAGACTATTTTCAGCGGCGTATTAATCCACATTTGGTGCTCTAGTGAGTTTATGTATGTGAGGACAAAATAAACTAGTGTGTGTTCGTAATGAAGGAACATCTCTCTCACACACACACACACACACACACACACACACACACACACACACACACACGGTGTTTTACGGCTAAATGAACAGCAGCATGCAGGAATGAAGATGCAGAAGACATGAGATGAGTGACTCCACCTTAAACTCCACCGGTGCGTAGATCCCGGCCTTCTCCTTGATCCTGCGCTGCCTCTCCCGTTCCCTCTCCCTCTCCCGATAGCCTCCTTTGGCCTGCAGGAGAGAGCGTCCTCCCCCGCGGCCGGCTTCCATGGAGAGAGACGCCGCCTCCTGAGAAGACACAGAAGACACCGACACACGATGAACACTCTGAACCTCGAGGAGTGTCGAGTCTTCTCTTGCTCCGGTCACATGTTTCTCTCTGTGAAACAGAACCATCATGATAGAAGTAGAGAGAACTAGAACATGTCTTCAGTGCAGAACAACACAGTTATGATGACATCAATCATTAAAAAGGAAAAAACTAAAGTGGAATTTCTTTGATATATTTTACAAAAATTGGAAAAACAATATAATCTATACATCCAAAATGTTTCAAGTGTCTACAAGTGTTATTAATGTGAAAGAAAGGCTTTACGTTCTGTATTCATTGAACTATTCACGTGTTTTCAGCCCCTCCCCCCTCTCTCCTCTCCTCTCCTCTCCTCCCCTCTCTCCTCTCCTCTCCTCTCCTCTCTCCTCCCTTCTCCTCCCCTCTCTCCTCCCCTCTCTCCTCTCCTCTCCTCTCCTCTCTCCTCTCCTCTCCTCCCTTCTCCTCTCCTCTCCTCTCCTCTCTCCTCCCCTCTCTCCTCTCCTCTCTCCTCCCCTCTCTCCTCTCCTCCCTTCTCCTCTCCTCTCCTCCCTTCTCCTCTCTCCTCTCCTCCCCTCTCTCCTCTCCTCTCTCCTCCCCTCTCTCCTCCCCTCTCTCCTCTCCTCTCCTCTCTCCTCCCCTCTCTCCTCTCCTCTCCTCCCCTCTCCTCTCCTCTCCTCCCCTCTCTCCTCTCTTCTCCTCTCCTCCCTTCTCCTCCCCTCCCCTCCTCTCTCCTCCTCTCCTCTCCTCCCCTCCCCTCCTCTCCGTGTTCACTTCCTGTAGTTCAGTCAGAGTGTCTCCTCCTTGTAGTCACATGACTGCTGGTCTCAGATGAATCAATCATGACGTCATAGTTTCACACTTTAATGTTTTTACACACTCTGGTTAAAGTGAACTCTTTATTAGAGGAGAGATTTTTAAAACAAAGAGACGTGTAGAATAACTTTTTTGGTGAAATATCACAGTTTTAAGCTTCCTCCTGGTTGATTTTTCTGACTGAAGCGTTTGTCACACGTGATGTGTTCACGGACCGTGGGAAAGATGAACATCTCACAATAACGACAGTGTTCACAGCTTCTGGCTGAGATGATCGGTGTAGTGTTGGTGACGGTTTAAAGACACCGTGCCAGTGAACAGACTCACCCTGGAGGGCTGCAGGGCCGTGTAGATGGCCGTGTACGGGACGGCCTGAGTCTTCATGGTGCTCAGCACCTGACCTATGACCTCATCTGAAAAACAAGGTTATGTGTGTATTCATTCATCATAGGGTGATGTATTATTACTGGTGTGTTTTATATCTCAGCACTATGTACCCGTGTATATATTCATAATGATACATCATTATTATGTTTATAACTCATATTTGCGTGTATCTTTACACATGTTTTTGTATTTTTCACTTCTGTTTTTGTTCTCATATATGAATGGAAATATTTATGCATCTTAAATATTGCATCTTTAAATAAAACAAATCTTTACAACACAAAGAAATACAGACGAGTTACAAACAGATTAAAGGAGGAGAAACATGAGAACTGCTCTCTGAATGCTTTGATATGAACAGACTCACCGTTTCCACTGAGAATCTCTTTAGCAGACATCAGATCAGCTCTGCAGGAGAGACGAGCAACAGTGAGACAGTAACGAAGAAGAAGAAGAAGAAGAAGAAGAAGAAGAAGAAGCCAGAGAGAGAAACTATAACCAGAGGAGGTTAAATAAAGAGTCCACTGAGGGGTCTCCAGCAGCAGCAGTGACATCTGGTGGTGTGTTAAACACGACGACGCCTCCCTGGTTTCTATAGTTTTAGTCTCATATTTGTGCAACAGCATGTTAATATTAAATCATACTTTAGTTCAGAAGAGACTAGAAACATCCTGCAATATTTACTGAATATTGGAGAACCACCGTCAGTAAAACTATAAAGGTTTCCATACAGAACTCGTACATTACTAGCATCAGTCTACAAACCTACCCGATGCCGTACGGCAGCCTGAACACCAGCAGGGCGGGCGAGGAGGCGTTGAGTCTCAGCTGACTCAGCGTCTCAGGGTCCATGTACAGAGGGGAGGTTTCTAATTGGTCCTGCAGCTGACCAATCACTGCATTGGAGGCGGGCCAGGACACGGCAGGTAACACCAGAGGAGAGGACGAGGACATCAGAGCCCCCTGAGCACAGGAGAGACCAAACATCTGTCAGTGACATGTGACCCACACACACGTGTTATAAATGAACCAAACACACGTCTTGTTGGTCTGTTTATATTTAAATGATAGTTTCACTCTGATTTGTTGCTTCCTCTTATGTTTCCTTGGCTCAGGAAGTTGAAACACAAGAAAAAATGCTTTATGGTCTGTTTGACTCTAAATGGACCATAATGTACTAAATGAACATCATGCTGTATTGAAGAAGACTTGAAACTAGAGATTGAGACCATAAACTCATGTTTACAATGTTTACTGAGGTAATAAATCAAGAGAGAAGTAGAGTCATTTTCTCATAGACTTCTATACAACCAGAGGAGTCGCCCCCTGGTGGACACTAGAGAGAATGCAGCGTTAACACTTGAAGCATCATCTCACCTCCAGGTTGGGGAAAGCCGTGTCCTGCTTGTTTCCAAAAGCTCCTCCGTACATGGTGAAGTCCTCGATGCTCATCTGAGGAGACGAGGAAACACAATCTCAACTAGAGAACTCACTGTCACAATGAAGAGCTGGAGAGAAATATCATTTTAGAGGGTTTATAATGACGTTTGGATCATCATCAGATTAAATATGATTTTGAGTGCAGGTGAGAGGAACGAGTCATTTTAAGACGAAGTACCAAACATCTCTTTGTTTTTACTCAAAGCTTCTATTGAGGTTCTTTAAATGAATCTTTGAATGTCCGTCACCATATTGTATTATGTCTTCACCCTAAACAAATTAAAATAAGATTCTCAATTTGAATAAAGTGACTCATCAGATTTAATGAGTCAGCCTTTTATTAACAGTGAAAATGTTTTTGAAAGTCTAAACGCCAACAAACATGGATTGAAGCAGAATCTTCTGTGAAATGATTTCATCTCATTTTCTTCCAATAAATGTTGACTTTTAGACTTTACAACGTTCTGGAGTTACTGGAAATGTTTGAATCACTCGAGTCTGAAGCAATCGTACGCAGCCACCACAGGAAACCTATTTTACTAATAATATAATAATATAATATAATAATATTCGTGTAGCCTGATCTGTATGCGACACAGAGAGGAAATACTGGGTTTGAACAAAATGAACAAACATGCATAAAATAAAAAGCTGCGAAGTATTCGGATGTCGATTCAGAATAATAACGTCAACGTTCTGACGTTTTACAGTGTTCAGTACAGGCCTCTCATCTCTTCTCAGTGTTACATCCGTCACATGACGTATTCAGAGCCCGTGTACTTGTGAAGCCACAGATTCAGATGAAGCATAATAAGTGTGTGGACCTTGTCCTGGAGGAACAGCACCACGTTTCTTGGGCCGTCATTCAGAGCCGTCTCCAGGTACGAGCTCAGCTGCTGCTGCCCGACGATGTGACCGGCTGCAGGGGGAGACGGACCCGGCCGGGAGACGCTGGAGGAGAAAGTATTCAGAGTGTGTATTCATGTAAACATACCCTTATAATACTGTAAAGACACTGCATTACATGTACAACATCAAGCATTAAATACCTTAATAGTATGTGCAGCAGTATTGATACTATTTGATGCATAAACATGTAAGAATCGTTATCTGTACCAATGTTTGTTTTATATTATATATACATTATCTAAATTGCGTCTCCTTTTCCAAGGATGGCAACTGGGAATGAAACATCTCGCTCAATTTTGTGAAATTATTATTATTTATAATAGTATGTATTAATGTTTCTTTCCAGTATTTCAGATTCTCATACAAATCTTAATATCTTGTTTTTGTAGTACAGCAAGGAGTACAATACGTACCTCTGTAGTACATTATAAAGTACAACATGTACCTCTGAGATGTACAGTGTTGTAACTAAATGTCATGTACAGTAAAAATACATTATAAAGTACAACATTTACCTGAGATGTAACGTTAGTACAGTATAAAGTACTATATGTACCTCTGAGATGTAGTACAGTAAAAAGTACAATATTTACCTCTGAGATGTAGTACAGTATAAAGTACTATATGTACCTCTGAGATGTAGTACAGTATAAAGTACTATATGTACCTCTGAGATGTAGTACAGTATAAAGTACAATATGTACCTCTGAGATGTAGTACAGTATAAAGTACAATATGTACCTCTGAGATGTAGTGGAGAAGAAGAAAGTAGCATAAAATGTACACTTTTAGATCTTTATTTTAGATCTTTATTTCCGTCCTTATGCTGCTGACTTCCCCCACATCAATAACAGTCTCATCCTATCTTTATGTGGATAACTTAAAGATGCTGTAATTCAATCAAACTGCTCATCCATCCACCACAATAAGACAACGGCTCGTCAGGTGACAGGTGATACAGCACCTGTCACTCATGAGGATTACCGGGAAATTATCATGTTACTTCCTTCATTTAAATTTAAATAAAACCACATACATGAACCACAGTTGAGGCAGCATTCAAATGCTATTCTAGAAGCTAACTGTCGACGCTACGCTCCTAACACACACCAACTGACGCTCGGCTAACCGTTAGCTTAGAAGGTAAAAGCGGTTTGAACCGCTCCTGAGACGATAAAACGCGATAAGTCCACCGGGACTCACCCTGCGCTCGTCCACAGAATGAGCGGCACCTGCTCATCGCAATTCACCGAATCCAGCGCGTTCAACAAGGCGAGAAAAACGGTCAAACGCGCGGAGACGCTGCGGAGGTGAAGCGTCCCTGTGGTCGCCATCTTTAGAATCTCTTTCACAGCAGGTGACGTCGGATGAGGTCACGTGACGTGAGGAGACGCTCCTCTGTTTTCACTGCAGCATCAAATACTGCAACACACGCAGTATAAGGTAGTACTTCATGTATTTAAAACATGAAGTACATTTCAATTTATTACACAAGTACTGTACAATTTGAGGTACATTTTATTCTACTTCATACATATATAATAATACAAATATTGTACTTATTACTCCACTATATTTAGTTACTTTATAAAATCAGATTATTAGTATTTATTAGATTATTAAAATGTCCATTTTACTTTATACATATACCCCACTACATTTAGTTACTTTACAGATTAATAAAATGTAAATCAACTAATACATTGTGATGTTATCAGTTAAGCTAACCAGCATTAGCTGCACTTTGATCAGCTGCAGCATTAAAGTGATGAACACATTAATGCATCAATAATATTATATATATTATCATCATATGAGGATGTTTTAAAATATGATAAAATACTTCTCTATTAAACTGAAGTACATTATTATTTATATCCTCACGTGACACGACGACATGATTGGGAAGCGTTACATTTCACAAGACACAATTAAAATGTGTAAAAGTTGAGCATTTATTGGCGTTCACATACAGCAGGAAAGAGTAAGAATCACAGTCAGGCCATAACATTCATAAATCATCTCCATTATAAAAGCCTGTGATTAAATAAGTTATGTACATCTGTAACGGGGCAGCATTCGAAAGGATCTAAAGAAAACTTAGCGGTTTAATACTTTAAATACTAAAAGAAATGATCTATTGCCGAGAAATGACTTCATTTGAATGTACAAGAGCGATGACAGAGCGAGGAAAGACGGTGACGTTGTGAAGAACAGAAGTGAAACATGTGACGGTAAAACAACCATTAAAGTAACAATCATTCACTCTGCATGCCTGCTTCTGATGAATACACGTTGACCAGTACAGCGCTGACCGATTCCCTCATTAGATCATGAATCCCTCCATGTGCACAGAGGAGCACCCTAAATACTCACATTTAGTATTTCATGGTGTGAAGTGAAGTTCTCCTCAAACAGGTTTATGCAACCTGAACGCCAGAAAACACCAATACTGTTTCATGAAATCCTCAGTTTTTAAATGTTATTTCTGCACCAACATGGTCGTGCTTTTATCTGAACTTTCTGTTACTGTTTTTTGTGAGACACGTTCATCAAACGCTCCAACTTCATAATTGTAAATGAGCTTAATTAACGGCCCAATAATACCACAAACCTGCTCCGGATGTGCTGCTTTCACAGATCAAATAAAGGAACGAGTCACCTGAGGATCGCACCGTCAGCGAAATAAAAGAAGAAACGGTTCCATGTGAAAGAGTCTTACAGAATATCTCTGACTGCAACTGGAGCCGGTCAAAGTATGGAAGATGATCATATTGATATTGTAGTGTTGTACAATAGCATCAACTGACAATTTAAATTAGTGGTGACATCGTTTGGAATATATATATATGTAATATATATATATTATATATATGTAATATATATATATTATATATATGTAATATATATATATATATATTATATATATATAATATATATTATATATATCTGGTCTGGACCGCTATTGTGTTCGTATCTAAGAGAAAAAAATATCTAAATACTAATAAAAATTGTTAATTCGACAAATTCTCCTAAATCACTCGTACAAGAGTTTTTTTTTCCCATGAAGCTTATTGTTGGCGGCAGAGTCCGCCGTTCCCGCCCTGGATTTTTAAATTGCCTTCTTAAGCAGGAGGACTCCACAGGAAACAGCAGCACCAGTGTTACCGTTGACATGAGATTATTCGCTCTCCTGCAGCCGCTGGTTTGAGTCGCTGCTAATTCTAACACAACATCTCCTGCTGCTGGCTCATATTCAAAGTGTTGACTGGCTTTTATTGTGAAACAACCAGAGGAAACACGAGGGTGAACGTGGACAAAGAACGTTTGTGGATGTTTTTTAAATATTACCGCGTGCAGCAGGAAGTCAGACGACTGTGGCTCGGGGCACGACGGACAGAAAAAGGCTGATTATTGACAGATTCCTTTATAAAAAAAACACCTGAGTTTATTTGGCTGCAATGTAAACAGATGCTTGTCTTCTGCTATATTTCTGATAAAAGTAGCTGCTCAACGAGTGTTTGCTGTCGTATCGAACCGATCTTGCTAAAAGGCGACAAGACACAGCTGCAACTACCGCTAATCGCCACAGGCGGCGCCAAAGAGAACCCAACGGAGATCTTCCAGATTGCAACTTCAAGGTTCGGGAAAGATCGCAGTTAGTAATAAAAATGCAAACATGAATTGCAGATCGGTGACTCCAGTCTGCTGCATGAACAGTCCATGAAGGACAAACTACTTCCTGCATTGGCACCGCTCGCTGAAGCTAAAATAAGCAGTTCACTAAGTGACACTGAATGTGCTTCACGCCACACAAACGCTCGAGATCTTTCAATCTTCAGGAACCAACTGGCTGCTTCGAGCTCACGCAGCATTGATTGGTATGAATTCAATTAATCGTCCATCGATCTATCGTTTCAACCCTGTTTCTGGGCGGCAGCGGGATCGCAGCCAAACCCAGCGACTGAATATGCTAAATTAAAGAAAAACATGCTTTTACAAAGTCGTCTCATCAGCAGCAATGGATGCTCAGTTCATTTTTCCACCGATAGTGATCCACAAACGGTCCAGTGTGGAGGTGTGTGTGTGTGTGTGTGTGTGTGTGTGTGTGTGTGTGTGTGTGTGTGTGTGTGTGTGTGCGTCCGGTTTTAGAGGTTTTACCCTCGGTTTAGGGTAAAGGATCCTCGGTCTTGTTGGCTGTGAGGAGTGTAGCGACCAGGGCTTGGGGCTCAGGACTCAGGACTGGGACTCAGGACGTGGTCTGGACTTGTCCGTGGAGGGCCTCGGCCTGGACTTTCAGGCTCCGAAACTCCTCCTGGATGAAGTCAGTCAAGGTCTTCCTCATTTCCAACTGAAAGGAAAAATGTAAAGAAAAGATGCGTTCTTCTTTTTCCAAATGCAAAAACACATTGAAGAATGCCTCGAGTGGGACTTTAGCCTTCGTTAACTATAACCAGTGAAGCCAACTGGAGCTGAAACTATTTACTAAATTATTCGCAGACTATTTTGATAGTTGATAAGTTTAGTCTTGGCTTCTGAAATGAGAGGATTTGATGATTTTCTTTGTGATGAATATCGTTGGGTTTTACAGTCGGACAAAACGAGCAACTTTAAGCTGTTTACTCCAATATTTTACTAGACTTCCTCAACAAATCATCCAATCCAGTTGTATTTCGGCGGTTATTTTAATCTTCAATTGATTAATCATTTGGTCTACAGAACACCAGCAAATAGTAGAAAAGAACAGATCAAAACCCAAAAGACATTAAGTTTATGATCACAAAAGACTAAAAACAACAAGAAAATATTCACATTTGAGAAACTGAGTTTTTACTTTAAAGATTAATTTATTCAGCGTGACGATGTTTCTGGCGACTAAATCGAAAGTTTTGCTACAAAACTTTCTCAATCTCTAGATACACGTGTATGAAAACACATGACATACGCTGCATAATGAAATATGGCGACATCTTTAGTGTTCGTCTCACCTGGCTCTTGTTCTCGGCTCGGAGGGATTCAACGAGCTCCTTCACGCTGAACGGTTTCCCCACCAGGACGGTGATTCTCTGGAAGGACAAACAACCGCTTTAAAAGCAACAATAAACATTTTATTAAAGTACTGCTAGAGTCTGATGTCAGCGTTCCCACCTTGCCGGTCCGAGGAATGTAGGGCGCCACATTTGGCAGAACGTCATTCAAACCTGAGACAGAAGAAGAACAGACTACTTGGTCTTCTTGGTGTTTCACCGAAACACAGAACTTCCAGAACCCCAAAGCCTTTAACATCACATCTAAACTGTTACTGTCAACGCAATTCAAAGTCAATCCTCGTCTTTCATCTCTGTACTGTGATCTCAAACAAAAGGCTGACATGTTTTAATTTTTCCATCATTCTCTTCCTCCCTGTGTGTAGCGGACTCCATCTTTAATAAAGTGATGAAACAGCAGCAACATGCGGTGATGTCATCTTACTCACCCACATGCCAGAGCGGCAGGATAATCGGATTAAGGGAGCACTCCGCTATTAGCCGACCAACGCCTAAAACACAAACAGGAAATGATCTGAACCACAATCAGACTTTCACACCGACGACAGCAAAACCAGCGCTCTACGTTCATCTTCACAAAGCTCTGATGCTGAACGTCACACTGTACAAACACTCAAACTCATGCACTGTACTCACCCCACTTTAACCGTATATATTCTTCAGTCATGTTGACTCTGCCTGTTTAATAAGAAAGGAGAGAGGAAGTGTTTATTATCTCAGGCAGCAACCTTGGGTTCTGAAAAGTGAAGTCAATGCTTCATGTGTTAAAGCTGCATTCTCTCTAGTGTCCACCAGGGGGCGACTCCTCTGGTTGTATAGAAGTCTGAGAAAATGACTCTACTTCTCTCTTGATTTATTACCTCAGTAAACATTGTAAACATGAGTTTATGGTCTCAATCTCTAGTTTCAAGTCTTCTTCAATACAGCATGATGTTCATTTAGTACATTATGGTCCATTTAGAGTCAAACAGACCATAAAGCAGGGGACGCTTTAGGGGCGGGGCTACACCGTGATTGACAGGTCTCTACCAGACGTATACGGCGTCTCTACGTCACTCCTCCTCAGTCCAGATATGGTCACTTCCTGTTCACCAAACTTGAGGCTTCAAAACGCCAGTCCATAAACCGATGGCTGACGTCATGATGACTACGTCTACTTCTTATCTACAGTCTGTGTTATTTCCACAACACTCAAACTAAATCAAACAGTTACAGAGAAAGAGACACGACGACAAGTAGAGTGAAATGTGAGGAGGAAAGTTGGAATACCTTCAGGAAAAATGTGCACCCAGTCTCCTCTGTTCATTTTCTCCAGAATAAAGTCCATCCCTTTCTGGTAAACGCCGTCGCCTGCAGAGAACACATCATGATGTCAGACGGTGAGACAAAGTTATGGGATTAATAACACAAACAGAGACTCACCTCTGCAGACCGGAACGCACTTTCCACGACTGAAGAATCTGGAGTGCAGCTCTTTTGTGAAACAGATGTCTGACGCTGCCGGAGACCTGCGCGGTTACAGAGAAAGATTATTACCCAGAAAAATAAAGATTATTACCCAGAAAAATAAAAGCAAAATGAACGAGGTGTTGGAATGATAAAAACTCACCAGCGCATCTTGTTGAAGGTCCACAGCTGTCTGAACTTCAGCACACCTGTCGCAAACACGGGATTATTTTCACTGTGTTCTCTGATGTGACCGTGTGATTTGAGAATGTGCATCCGTTTCTTACCCCAGATGTGCGGGTCATCCATACAAGACTGGTGATTGGACAGAGTGATGAGGGGCGTGTCCGAGGGCCGCCGGTCGATCAGGTCCAACAAAACCTCGTGGTTGTGGACCGTCAAGCAGTTCATGTACTCTGAAGATTGGGAGGGAGAGAAAACTTGTGTGGAAGAAGTATTCTGATATTTTACTGAAGTAAAACTACTTATACAACACTGAGAAAATACTCCACTCCAAGTAAACGTTCTGCATTGTAAAACTCACAGGAGTAAAAAGTATGATCAGCTGGATGTAGTTTAAGTAGTTAAAGTAAAGGAACACTTCATCCTTCAGTTTATCACAAACATTCTACACATGTGGAGATCCATGGTTGATCTTACTGGTCCAGAAGTAGGAATAGGAGCCCACCATCCCCATGATCAGTGAGCTGGAGATCCTCCATGCCAAAGCAGGGCATTGTGGGAACGGCCATCTGACCTCCAGGGGCATCACAGCGCTCCACAGACTACATCCACACACACATGAACCTGGAACCACACGAACACAACGGGGGGAAAAAAGCGGTTTAATTCCACACGTGTTTCTGGAAAGTCTATAAAAATAACCCTTCATTTTCTGTACTAGATGCTCATTACGTAAACAGCATAATATTTTCTAAAATGACTTATCTACACTTTGCATCTGCTCTTATACTCTGTAACATTTAAATGCATCTGCATGTCTTCAGTCTTCTTCAAGGAGTCTTCAGTCTGTTTGCAGAAGTACTCAGATATTGTACTCAAGTAAAAGTAGCAATACCACAGTGTAGAAATATTCTGTCCAGCATGCTTTTCTTTTTACTAAAGTATAAGTACTAAAGTATCAGAATATACATATATACCGAAAGTGCCAAAAGTAAAAGTACTCATTTTGCACAACGGGCCATTTTAGAATGATGTTTATAATGAATCTGGATTATAATGATTGATACATTAATGTGTTCATCAGTTTAATGTTGCATAATATGGTAACGGTGGAGCTCATTTTCATTACTTTATATACTGCTGGTAGCTTGCGAATTTGCCTCTAGGGATCAATAAAGGTTTATCTTAATCTATAATAATACAGCATGTTTTCTTTTTTGTTGATTATATTTTGTATTATGAATCTGAATCTGCAAAGTAACTAAAGTCATCAAGTAAATGAAGAGGTAAAAAGTACATGTACCTCTGAGATGTAGAACAGTACAAAGTACAATATGTACCTCTGAGATGTAGTACAGTAAAAAGTACATTTACCTCAGCGATGTAGTGGAGTAAATGTACAGAGTAGCAGAGCATGGAAATACTCAAGTAAAGTACAAGTATCTCAAAGTACTTGTCGGTGGAGGACTGTGAGCTAAGGTCACAATCTTCTTCAGAGGTATGTGTTCAGCGGCTGGCTAACGTTAGCCTGCAAGCTGGCTGACGTTAGCCTGCAAGCTGGCTGACGTTAGCCTGCAAGCTGGCTGACGTTAGCCTGCAAGCTGGCTGACGTTAGCCTGCAAGCTGGCTGACGTTAGCCTGCAAGCTGGCTGCTAGCTTAAGTTTTCACACATTCAGCTCTGAGAGACAGAACTGTAACACTGTAGAACAAATAATAATGAATAAACTGTGAAATGAAAGGGTAAGTTTTCGTCTTAGCTTCATAGCATCTGTTTAAAGACTTTAATAACTTGGGAAATATAGAAAACATCACAAGATCAAACATTTACCTCTCCTCTATCTGCTAAACAGGCAGCTGGTGGTCACCGACCCCGGAAGTAAAAGTCACCGCACAGAGTTTTGGGTATTGTGGTTTCTTTCGGGGAAGAAGCCTGTTTGAACGTAATAATGTTGAAGATTTGCTGTTTGCAGTGAGCACCGGTTTGTTTTTTCACTTGGTCTTCAGAGATTACGGCTTCATAAATAGTGTTTGTTCCATTTTATAGTTTTTAATGTAGTTTACAAGCCGGTTTCCGTGTTGAGGTCGTCATAACACGACGCATGCGCAGTAAAATCTGATCCGCAATCATATGTGGTTAAGTGGTAAGTACAAATAAGTTGAATTATTATCATGTTAATTATTATAAAATAATAAAATCGAAAAACTAAATACAAAACTAAATACATATATATTCAAAAATGTATGAATGCATTTTAAAATACACTTTAAATAAATACAAAAAAAAGAAATACATTAAAAAATATATAAAACAAACCTACATTTATTTTTAGTATTATGGTACATTTATTAGCATATCAAATTATTTGTCACCCTAAATAATGTAGTAGGACTTGCAACTTCTCAAAAGAAGAAGAGGCCACACATACAAATGTACAATTCCAGCAAGTACAATAAGAATACCTGCTTTTATTTAGTAAACAGTGTTCCATCACATCCAGTTTAAAACCTGTTTAAAAGCACAGAGGACAGGTGGTGTTGATGACTTGTAACAAAAGAATAAAAGCTTCATCGCTGTTGAGGAACAAAAATCTTTTTAGTTTTTGTTTTATCTGATTCTTTACAGATTATAGTGTCATCAGTAAACATGGCCACCCTCATTTCCTGCTGTACAAACTAATAACAGTGCAGCTGTTGTCCTGTTCTTCACAGATGCCTCAAAAATGAGTCCAGCAGGTCACCGGTTTCTCGTTGAATTGTCTGCTTATTATAACAGAGTTTAAAAAATAACATCATAGCTGCGTTCCAGATGACACACTTTTTCTCTTTACATTGAGTACACACTGCAGCTGCCCTTACAGAGAACTTACTGTTGCATGCAGAGTGCCTTCAACTGTCATCATGACAAACTTATCAAAAGTCTCTCCAGCTGTTAAAGCCGACTGACAGCTGATCAGCTGTGATCATCAGCACCGTCATCAGAAACAGACGTCGCTTCACGTGACATAACTGAGGAAAGGACGTCT